>NC_044041.1:33107275-33421591 GCF_901765095.1 Microcaecilia unicolor | reverse complement strand
AAAGAATCCAGAAAATCCGTGGTATAAGACCCCCCCCCCCCCCCCACAAAAAAACAAACAAACTTGTGTCTTGGCTGTGTTGTTAAACTAAATTTGCTGATAACCAGGTCTTAACCGTAGGGCTATAGTTTCCAAGATCACCAATAGAGTCCTTTATAAAAGCTGACGTTATTTTAATCACCCTCCAATCTTGAGGTACCACAGATGATTTTAAAGATAGGTTACAAATGACTAATAATAGGTCTGCAATTTCATTTTGTATTCTTTCAATAGTCTGGTGTGTACACTATTCTAGTCCAGGTGATTGGCTTGTCAATTTGCCCTATTGTATCTTCCAGTATTTCGTGATTTCTTTCAGTTCCTCCAAATCATATTCCTCCCAGGTCTCCATCTGGGAAACTAAATGGGCCATTTCGGTCTTATCTTGTCTTTTGTTTTGTTGTAACTATCTAGTCTTGGATGCATTTTGTTTTAAGTGACCCTCTAATACAGAATGGCAGACATTTTATTTTATTTAGAAATTTATACTCAAACTATCTGCCATCATCTACTGTGGTACTATGCAAATACATGCATGCTGTATATGGGAGTCCTTATGGTTCAATCTTTAAACAAAGGTGTGAACAAGGAGCCTTAATGGGCCAGGAAATTACTGTAGACCCATCCATGAGGTCAAACCAGAGGTTCTGCGAAAACAGTTTCAAGGGATTATATCAAATGTGTAACTTAATCTGAAAAAAAATAGACTTTCAATTTGTTTTTTTTCTGTCTTAAAGAACCTAACTTGCAAAAATGTTCCTTTGGTCCAAAACATACATATATATATAAAAGCAAAACTTGAAAACTCAAAGCCTCCTTGTCTTAATTACAGTTTTGTATTTTCTAAAACCTGGTGCTAAGATGGTATACCCTGCAGCCCATCTGTCAAAATACTGGCCACAAGGATCCCAGATGCAAAAACGAACACAGCAAAGGCGAATAAAACAGTTGGATTAAATGCACAATTAGACCTTAGACCAGTGGTTCCCAAACCTGGTCCTTGAGGCACTGCCTCCACTGCATGCAAATATCTCTCATGAATTTTCATTGAGGGTATCCTGAAAGCCTGACTGACTGGGGTGCCTCCAGGATCAGGTTTAAAAACCACTGCCTTAGACCTTTTCTCTGAACAATGATAGAGCCCTGGAGTTGAACCATTTCTACTCTTTAATCATTTATGTAATATATATGTACATATTTGATAAAACTACTCCTGCTGGAATTCTGAATCTGTCCGAGACTCCGAGTTAAAGAGTGTTTCTAGAACGACGGCTGATGCAAACACTGAAACTACAATCCATCATGGGGCCACTGCACATTGAAAAGGCTCAGTGACTTGGTCAATCAAGGACCAATGACTCTCATCCGAGAACTGTGATTTTTAAAGTCTTAAAACTGTGTCTATAAGTAGGACATTCTCAGGGCTATCTGATCTGAAGGACCTCTATAGCATGATAATCAAAATGTTCTCTGCTTTCAAGGTTTTTCGGCTGCGATGTCGACAAAGCTCGGTCATTTCTGACATAGACATGCTATTACTGGAACTGGAAAAATTCAATGTTTTTGCTTAACAATGGTATCCAGCTAGCTAATTACTAGTGGAGATAGCTAGCACCATGGCAAAGATGTAGCCCCCCCTTTCTGGGGGTGAGCAGGTGAACCATGGAATCTGATTTGGTCACCTTGCTTCTAAATTTTTACATTGGACTCTTTCAACCTACAAGAGAGTATTTTCCTGAGCTTGTGGAAGATTAATGTTATGATGGATAGCAAGCGAGGTTGAAGATTTGCTATTGGCTCATATCATATGATTGTAACTTGCACTCTTAAGGACCATTTTCCTGTCTGACACTGCTTTTATTAACAATATCCTGCATTTTTGGACATGGCAGTGGATGAGGGTCTGTGTCATGCTGATATATCAGGCATAGATCTCAGTATTTTATTTCAAAATTTTCTATACCACTCTTGACTAGAAGAGCAGAGCGGTGTACAGGCTAAAGTAAAAGAAAGTAAGAAAGGAACTCCATTATGAGATAGGAAACCATAACAATCACACTAAGAGTCAAATAAAGGGAAGGGAAAATAGGGATTAAAATAGGTAGGGGTGGGTAGAATACTTTAATCAAAGTTGGTAAAAGGCAGGATTATTTAGGAATGTTTAGCTGGTGTTAACACTCAGACAGTCTCTCAGAATGCCAGTTTAAAAAGCCAAGTTTTAAGTTCAGTCTTAAGATTATTAAAGGAAGTATCGCTACAGAGAGAACGGAGGAGATTATTCCGGGTATGTGGGGAGAGGAAGGAAAAAAGCACTGCGTCGTGTAGACTCAAATAGGCTAAACTTGGACTGGGTAAAACTAGTCGATCATTAAAGAACCGAAGGGTCCTAGAGGGGCAGAAAAGAATAGTCAAGCATGAAAGGTAATCAGGAACGCCAATTCAAAAAGCCTTAAAGGTAAGCAACCCAACTTTATATATATAATCCATTTTTTCAATGGGAAGCCCATGATATTTTTTCAACAGGGGCAAGATGTGGTCTGATTGATGAGCATGCATAACCACCTGATGGCTGTATTTTGAAGTGTTTGTAACTTCCACAAAGTGGAATGTGGTAAACCTGCATAAACAACATTGCAGTAATCAAGGCGGGAAGTAAAAAAGGAAAGGATCAGAGCATGGAAATTTGAGCTATCAAAAAGAGATGTCTTATGTTGTATGCTACATGAGCTCCTTCTGTGGGAAGCTAAATTTCCATCTTGGGTGGAACAATGATTGCTTAATTGTTGCATTTTGCCTGGGCATAGGGTTCAGAAACATTGGTTCTCACAGAGGCTATGATTTCTCTTATTGTTTTGGACTCTGATGCTACCCCTAGTGGGACCTTTGTTGTTTTTCAGTTCTGCTTGATGCTATGCTCGGCAGGCACAGGAATTTTCTACTTTGGAACATATTTCATTTCAACTTTTTGCTTGTTTTGTTAAGTTTGTGGGCTTCACCGATGTTTCAAATCTGGGGCAGTATGCCTATCTGCATCTTATATTTCACATTCAGAAACAAGGGGGGGAGTGGGAGGGATTAAGGGAAGGTAAACTTCATGCTGTCCATAGTCCTAAGGAGGACATCAAGTTATGTTCTTAGGGAAGGGTTATTTGAAATGGGGAGAGTAATGGTTCTTTGTGACCTTTTTGGGGTGGGGGGACCTTTTTCATGTATATTATTTTTTAGGTTGGTATTTATTTTGCCTTTGTTGATTCTTTGATGTCTCTCTATCTCTTTATTTGGTATATTACATTATTGTCTTACTTGACTGTCAATGCAGGGTTTGGGGGTTTTTTTTTGGCATTTTTTGTTTTACAACATCAGGATCCTTTTACAGGCCATTACCTGCTGGGATCCGGGGGGTGCATTTCCAGGGAGGTCGATGGCTGGGACCGTCTCTCCTATAATTATCATGGTTCCTTTGGTAGAACCAAAGAGACCTCAAAATGACATCCCTTAAAATTATATCCTAAAATGTGGGAAGGATGACTTCAACTACTAAAAGACAAAAAATTCTGCAAACACATAAGAAACAAGGCGCAGATATTGTCATGCTACAGGAAATCAAAGATACATACCTGTAGCAGGTATTCTCCGAGGACAGCAAGCTGATTGTTCTCATACTTGGGTCGACAAGGACAAGAAAGAGGATCTAGGGTCTTGCTGTCACACCAGATGGCAAACCTCCTCCATTTAAAAGAATAACACCTTTTTGTGGAATCTTTTCTGGAAGCAAGACTCGGGAGACACCCTCTGAAAAACCTAAAGAGGCCACTTCTAAACTCTCAACATCCAGGCCGTGAGAACCAGAGACTGGAGGTTGAGATGTAGAAGCGACCCCTCGTTCTGGGTGATGAGGGTCGGAAAACACTCCAATCTCCACTGTTCTTCGGAGGACAATTCCAGAAGAGGGAACCAGATCTGATGAGGCCAGAAGGGAGCAACCAGGATCATAGTTTCCCGGTCTTGCTTGAATTTCAGCAAAGTCTTCCCTACTAGCAGTATGGCAGGATATGCATACAGAAGACCTGTCCCCCAATGCAGGAGAAAGGCATCTGACGCTAGTCTGTCGTGGGCCTGAAGTCTGGAACAGAATTGAAGGACTTTGTGATTGAGCTGAGTGGCAAAAAGATCCACCGAGGGGGTGCCCCACGCTCTGAAGATCTTGTGGACACAGCCCATGTTTAGCGACCACTCATGAGGTTGCATGATCCTGCTCAACCTGTCGGTCAGACTGTTGTTTACACCTGCCAGGTACGTGGCTTGGAGAAACATGCCGTGACGGCGCGCCCAAAGCCACATCCGGACGGCTTCCTGACACAGAGGGCGAGATCCGGTGTCCCCCTGCTAGTTGGTGTAATACATAACAAACTGATTGTCTGAATCAGAATGATTTGGTTGAACAGCCGATCTCTGAAAGCCTTGAGAGCATTCCAGATCGCTCGTAATTCCAGGAAGTTGATCTGAAGACCCTTTTCCTGAAAGGACCAAGCTCCCTGAGTGTGAAGTCCATCTACATGAGCACCCCCCCACCCCAGGAAGGATGCATCCGTCGTCAGCACTTTTTGTGGCTGAGGAATTTGGAATGGACGTCCAGCTGAGGAATTTGGAATAGTCCACCACTGAAGGGAACTGCAAAAGTCGGTGGAGAGATGGATGACATCCTCTAGATCCCCTGTAGCCTGACACCACTGGGAAACTAGAGTCCATTGAGCTGATCTCATATGTAGACATGCCATGGGAGTTACATGAACTGTGGAAGCCATGTGTCCTAAGAGTCTCAACATCTGCCGCGCTGTGATCTGTTGAGACGCTCGAGCCATGGACACGAAGGCCAGGAGATTGTCTGCCCTTGCCTGGGGAAGATAAGCTTGAGAAGTGCATGTGTCCAACAGAGCTCCAATGAACTCCAATGTTTGAACTGGAACGAGATGGCACTTGGGATAACTGATCACGAACCCCAGTAGCTCTAGCACTCCAATAGTCATCCGCATGGACTGTAGAGCGCTTGCCTCCGATGTGCTCTTCACCAGCCAATTGTCGAGATAAGGGAACACATGCAGTCCCAGTCTGCGTAGCGATGCTGCGACAACTGCCAGGCACTTTGTGAAAACCCTGGGCGTAGACGCAAGACCAAAGGGCAGTACACAATTCTGAAAGTGCCGCGTTCCCAGTCAAAATCGAAGGTACTTCCTGTGAGTTGGGAGCACCAAGATGCGAGTATAGCCATCCTTTAAGGCCAGAGAGTATAGCCAATCGTTTTTCCTGAATCATGGGGAGATGGGTGCTGAGTGAAACCATCCTGAACTTTTCTCGGGCTAGGAATTTGTTCAGGGCCCTTAGGTCTAGGATGGGACGCATTCCCCTTGTTTTCTTTTGCACAAGGAAGTACCTGCAATAGAATCCCAGCCCTTCTTCCCCTGGTGGAACGGGTTCGATCGCACTGACCTTTAGAAGGGTGGAGAGTGCCTGTACTGCGGCGAAGCTTCCTCCGCCAACGTCGAAGGAGAGTCAACCCGGGTGGCAGCCGACGCAGATGTCGCAAGCGGCACCGAGGTCGGGGACCTCACCACAGGCGAAGGACCAGATGTTGCTTCAACAGATGGTGAAGCACCCCTGGCACCGAGGCACACTGGCACAGCAATCCCTCCAGAAGCTCTGGAAGAAGGGCCCTGATGCGCTCATCAAGAGCCTCCATCCGAAAAGGCTGCAGGGCTGGTGGCAGAATCTATGAGGGCTTGAGAGCCGGTACCAGGCTGCCAGAAGACCGACACATCGGCAACTCCTGTATAGAGGGTGAGCGGTCCTCTCGGCGCCGACGCTTCTCCAGTGCCAAATCCCTCGGTAGCGTGCATAGGAGATCGATGACTGTGCTTCTTAGCCTTTGCTCGATGCCTGTCATTGAGACTCCTCAGTACCGAAGAGGACGTGGAATCCTCACGTCTCCTCGGTGGGGGCCTGAATAGCAATAGGCCTCGAGACAGGTGGAGACCCACTCGATGCCTCGCTGCGCCCACCACGATGTGGTCGTTCGGCAGCCATTACCTGTGCTCTCGAAGACGATGCTTCCCTCGACATCACCGACCTTGGTACCGATGTCGATGGACCGGACCGATCAGCAACAAGTTTTTCTCGGTGAGCCTCACGAGACACTTGGATCTGTTTTTCACCAAAGGGCACAGCTTACAGGCAGCTGGAAGATGATCGGGCCCAAGGCACTGGAAAAACCACGCTTGGGGGTTGGTACCTGAGATGGTCCAGTTGCACCGAGTACCAACGCTTCAAGCCGCTGGGTGTCCTCGATGACATGGACGGAAAAACGGCATCTGCGAAATTAAAGGACGCGATTATGCCAATTAAAAAGGCACAAAAAAGGGAAAGATGGCCGCAGCGAAAAGAAACTTAAAACTAGTGACTAAACTAAGGAACTACTCTAGTTTTGTTTTTAAAATTTTTGTAGAAAGACGAAATAAAATAAGAAGAAAAGTATAAACAATCGTGCAGAGACTCTTCCTGGGCCGAGAGGAACACATCGAAAAACGAAAGCCGTGTCACCTCAGACACGGAGAAAATAAGCACCGAAGACTTTTTCATGCGACACGTGGGAAACCAGTCCGCGCATGCGCGCCAGAAGACTCTGGAAGATTTTTTGAGATTTTGCTGGCAAAAACTTCAGATCCTGGGCCAACGTGGACGTCGACCCAAGTGTAAGAACAAGCAGCCTGCTTGTCCTCGGAGAAACCCACTTATCCTCAGTAGAGTATAGGAAATTTCAGAAGAGGTGAGTGGGTGATATGGTAGATTCTCCAGCGATGCAACGAAAGGTAGGTGTCCTTATACTATTCCATATGGATTCAGATATACAGATTCATAAAACTAGTCAGGGACCGGAGGGTAGATATGTGACCGCTGTTTACAACTGCATATCAGCCTTTATTGTTATGCAACTTTTATGCACCAAATGTGTTTGATAACAGAGTGTATCTAAATTGGTGAACTACAGCTTATAGTAAATATAAAATGAAATTGAGGGATAGGAATATTTTGCGCTTAGAAGCACAAGTCCGTCAGAAGTGGGTTCAATTTTGTGCCAACCTGTCGGCTCAAAATAAGACAGCTTTACTTACTTCTCAAACTCAGCTCAATGAAATAATCCCCTAGAGTGATTAAATCAATGTCTTATTACAAACACCAACTGTATGTACATGGGAACAAGAGTGGAAAACTTCTCACATTTGGTCAATACTAGGATGGGCCCTAAAAAAGTTTTACAATTTATGGGAGATAAGAGGACAAAGAATACATTCTGTTGTAGCAATTAATAAGATCTTTAAAAACTATTACGAGACTCTTTATGGTCCTGCTGAACATATGTCCGGTTATCTGTATCGCAAGATACGCTCATAAATGTTCCTATAACATTGGAAGAAGTTCAACTTACCATTCAACAAAGTGCTATGGGCAAAGCAACGGGACCAAATATGTTCAGGGCCAAATTTTACAAAATTCTCTCCTCAGCGGTGGGATAATGTTTGGTATGCATGTATACTGATCATCGATACAAAACAGATGCCCGGCTTCCTTACAATTAGCCCAGATAATTGTTTTATTAAATCCCTCTTCCTACAGACCTATTTCACTCAAACTAGGAGAGTAAACTGTTAAACAAGATCTTGTCAAACTGCCTTGCACGAGTCCTGCCCTTCCTGGTTGATGAGTCCCAGGTTGGTTTTGTGAGGAGTCACACGGCAACTAAAAATATTAGAGCAATCTTGGCCTCTACAGAGTAGGTTCAACATCAACAAACACCTTCTCTGCTCACTAGCTTTGATGCTGAGAAGGCGTTTGACCGAGTCTCATGAGATTTTTTGTTTACAGTTCTAAAAACGTATGACATACAAATAAAATACAAGGTTTCTTTGCAGATGTAGTGGGAGTTTTATATTCCAATCCACAAGCTATTATCAATGTTAATGGTGTCTGTTCTAATCCTTTATCCATTTCATAGAGGTACTTGACAGGGCTGCTCTCTTTCACCGCTTCTTTTTGTGTTTGCTTGGGATTCACTCAGGGGCTGTTGCACTTATGTCCCCGGAAAAAAATCACCCGCTATTTCCACCCCGATAAAAATTACCGAGGTGGCAATAGTAGGTGATTCGTGAAATCCTAAGTAAATGAACTGAACAAACTTTTACCGTGCAGGCGATTCACAAAAGAAATGCTATGCAAATGAACTGCACAAACTTTTACTGTGCAACTCGGTAGGGAAAGCTGCCAGGGCATGCGAAGTCAATCCCTAAGTGTGGCTGCTCTGCACATGCTCATACTGCACACGGCTTTCATACACGCATACAAGCTGTGTAGCTTGTGTTTTTTTTCCAAAACTGGAGTTAGCTGTGAATAATTCCCCCCCCAGTTCATGGAAGATCTCCCCTCGAACAGCCTTGGAAGGTTTCTCATCCTCCCCACGTAGAGCCTCACCTGGAGAGACGGGCAGCAGCAAATGTGTATTCCCTTCTGGCCGGGGCCCGAAATATGGTGAGGGAATGCTATTAGCACATGAGGCCCGCCCCCCCCCCCCCCAGCATTGTGCTGAGGCAGTAGTCAGGCAACCAAAGCAGCAGCAAGAGGAAGCTGCTTTCCTCCCCTCGCCCAAGCCTGCAAGAGAGGCCGAGAAGCAGCAGTAGTGGGAAGGAGCGGCTTTCCTCCCCCCCACCAGAGCCTGTAGGAGACTGCCATGACTGCCCATGACTGGGGCTCCACTGTCTGATCAGCAGACTGCAGCGGGATGTAGTCAGTCATGTTAGGGCTCCGGCCTGGCTCCAGCCCTCTCTGCCTCCCCATCTGTCTGTCCACCACCACTGCTCTGTAAAACAGCCACTCTTCTTCCAGTTCAGCTCTCAAACCTTTCAAGCCACTACCAACAGCTCCCAACCTCTGCTATGGCTGTTCCAGACCTCCCATAAAATGTCTGTCATTAAAGGTGGGTGGTCCTTTCTGTGCATCGCTCAGGAACGGATGTGCATCCCTCAGAATGCACATTTGAATGCTAAAACAGTTTCTTTGAATACATTAACATGTGATTCCCATTGTCTGCTGCTGCAAATGGTAAAAAAGCCAGCAGCTCCCACTGAATAACCTGCTCGCTAAACTGGCTGGAACTGGTCAAGAAAGCACTTTGTTAGCTTGGTAAGTTTGATGCAGCTCCCCCTCATTCAAGATTTAAAAAAAAAAACACCCAGAGATACCGGGGGCTCTAATTAATACCACATTTAAAATCTCAGCTTTTGCTGAAGACCTTCTGGTCCATATCATTATCCTCGGACATCTTTATCAGCTCTGATGGAAACTTTTGAGGAGTGTGTCGATTACTTGGGTTTTAAACTGAATTTTACCATATAATTAGTACTAGCCTCCCAGGACCATATCGTTAGAACATGGCAGGGTTATTTCAACATGCATTTCGGTATCTTGGCATACAGTTGACTATGGATACTTCCCAGATCACTTGAATGTAGACCATTTATTTCACACGATAACTAAAGCATTGTTCAGCTGGAGACACCTTCCTCTTAGTCTGCATAGTAGGATTCAGTTGTTTAGAATGATGGAGTTTCCATGTTGGCTCTATATATTGCAAATATTGCCCTTGAAACCTCAGAAGAAAGATTTAAGGACAATGCTGAAGTTTCAAACCAAATTTTTATGTGGAGGCTCTAAACCCAAAACACCATTCTGATTGTTGATAGGCTCTTGTTAGATGGGAGGGATGGATCTGCCAGATATTAAAAAATATAATCAGGCTTGTTTGCTCCAACATTTGGCTAACTGGATCTTAGAATTGCGAGATTATACACTCTTACTTTTGAATCAAAATTACTTTCAACCTTGGCATTTGAGCTATTTGCTTCACACACAAGCAAATTTGTTCCCTCCTAGAGCGAAACACAGTATTCTACTTCATCCCCTATGTGCCTTTTAGAAGGAGCTTACAAGATATTGGGGAATATCAGCTGAAGTTTTGGATCCCCTTCCTATTCAAGGTAATGTTTCATTCAGTCAGGATAATGGGGCGTTTCGGCTTTGGGGTATAGTCATATGTTGGGAAATGATGGTAAAATAAAGCTGATAGTTCAGCTGAGGAATGGTGCCTTGACACGTGTGCAAAACATTTTTGCATATTGCCAATTATCTCATTATGTTTCTTCTTTGAATATACGTTACAGTGTGTATATTAATATCAGATAACTAAATACAATCCTTGTCACCCAGAGCTCATAGTAGGGTGCTGAACTCTCTTTGAAAGGCCTTAGGGATCCTGATGTGGCCATTGAATCTCTGTTTTGTTTTTTTTTTATTTTCAGAGGGTCATAAGAATATAGGCCTTCTGATAATGGTTTCAAGCTTTGAACATGTGGTACTCGGGGAGGGGGGGGAAGAGTTTCTTCCAAAATATTTTTTCCTGATGACTGTTGATTGCTTTGGTACTTGTGGTTTGATTTGTATTATATTTGTCATCAATAAAAATGATCTAAATATAAATGGATTTATTGTGTAGCTATATTTTTTATATTCAATATTTAAATTTTTTGTTAAGCTATTCACTTTTATCATTTGTTCTGGACTAAACATGTATCTACTTATCAAACTGTTCTTATTACAGCTTTTTAGGTAATATCCTATACTAGTGAAAAAGGCCCGTTTATGTTAGAAATGAAACGGGCACTAGCAAGGTTATATTGATTAGTTGTTTTTTGTTAACCAAATATTTAATATTAAATTATTGTAATGAGATGGAGTAATAGTGAAGGGTGTATAATGAGGAAGGAGGAGGCCCTGTGTAGGACCACAGGGGCGGTCATTGAGACAGAGTGTTTGTGTGTGTGAGTGTGTGTGTAAGACAGAGAGACAGACTGTGTGAGTCCGTGAGTGTGTGTGAGAGTGATACAGAGGGATTGAAAGAGCGTGTCTGTGTGTGTGTGATAGAGATTGTATGTTTGTGAGAGAGAGAGATACAGAGTGTGTGTGTGTGGAACTGATTTCCATGACCCCCTCCTTCCCTTGCTCTAATTCCATCTGTGGTGAGAGAATGTATGTGCTGGACCACAGGGGTGGTCATAGAGACAGTGTTTGTGTGTGTGTGTGTGTGTGTGTGTGTGTGTGTGTAAGTCAGAGAGACAGACTGTGTGAATCCGAGAGTGAGTGTGTGTGAGAGTGAGACAGAGGGATTGAAAGAGTGTGTCTGTGTGTTTGTGATAGAGAGATAGAGAGTGTGTGTGTGGAATTGAGTTGCATGACCCCCTCCTTCCCTTGCTCTCCTTCCGTCTGATGTGAGAGTGTGTGTGTGCAGGACCACAGGGGTGGTCACTATGACAGAGTGTTTGTGTGAGAATGTGTGTAAGACAGAGAGACAGACTGTGTGAGTCCGATAGTGAGTGTGTGTGAAGAAAAGAGATTGCATTTAATTCCTGAAATACCTCAGTCAGTAAAGAAAAGAATTGACAATACTCCTTTCAACTAATTAAATCTTTGTAAACATATGGTAAAAGGCAAGAAAGTTTTCAAAAATGTTGTCTTGTGAACTGCAGGTTAAGTGCAAAAGCAGTGCTGAAAGTGCTTTACCATGCACACAACTTCCCAAGGAAGCAGAACCGCAGCAAAGAGAAGTGCGAACTGGACAACTAAAAAGCCAACCAAACCCTCAGTTTAAGGCAGCACATGGAATTCTGCACTTCACAAACAACCACCACTCAACACTCTGCCATGACTTTTAACATGAAAAATACACACTGAATGTAAAACAAATCTGTGTTTTTTTCTCCAGTCTCCCCCTCAGAAACACAATGGTACCATCTCAGCGACTGCAGCCCTTAACCCTTTTACTGCCACATCAACGTTAACACTTCACGAGCGAGCTTGCTCGGCTGGTTTGCTTGCTGTTGGAGGAGGGGAGGAGGCGTTGCTTCTTTTAGGATCATGTTAAGTCTTTCCCAATCTGCTACGTACACCCGGTGTCCCGGAGAAGGCAGGCCTATGCGATCGGCGCCGATCTGAACCCACCTCCTCCTAACTTTGCCCGCGCTGCAGCATCGCATGTCGAGGGGAAGCTGTGTCATTTCTAACCCTGCCTGGCAGCGCTCCAAGCTCACATTGATTCAGTAGTAGTAGTAGTGTGCAATCATTAGTATTCTTCCCAGACGAATCCATGAAAACAATTCTTCATCTATCATCCAGTGACAGTCCTCCGCCGTACCTGCTACCCGACCATTTAGAATACAAAGACACCCGGTAGAAGCAACACAATAAGGATAGGAGGGAAAAAATAAGTCACTGCGAGGAACCAGGCGAGAGCTTCACTGCCTGCACCGGTGTTCGGGGGGGGGGGGGGGGGGGGGGGGGGGGGGGGGTTTCAGCGATTCAGTGACTGCTTCTTTTTTCCGCTTTTGTTTTGTTTTCTTGTGTCGTGGTTCTACAGATTCCTGGGGAGCTATGTGCTTGGGGGGAGGGGCTTGTGTGATGCGCCGGGGGGGGCACTAACAGCTGATTCGTAGGCAGGGGGAGGAGTCCTACTCCTCCCCCTGCCTGGGTCATGGTTTTGTGTGGTGCGTCCGTGCTGGATACGGTGGGTATCATTGCTCCACCCTCGACGTCATCACGTTTGACGCGTGGGCAGGGCAGACACTCATGGACGAAAAGCGATCTAAACCGCCTCACTTTTAGAATGTTGGGAAAGTGAGGCTTCATTAGAACGATGAAGGTGCGTTTTATATAGAGAGATAATAAAACGCACCTCCAACATTCTGAAGCCGAGAAAGTGAAGCCTTCAAGCCTTGAAGCATTCCTGCAACGTTCCGGAACTACATGTTGTCAGTTGAGGAGATGGAGCCTTAGAGAGCGCACGAATGCTTCAAGGCTTCACTTTCTCACACACACACACTCTCCGTCTCTCACATACACTCTCTCTCACACACTCTCTCTCTCTGACACAAACACACACTCTGTCTGTCTCTCTCACTCATTCTCTCTCACATACACACTCCATCTCTCACCCACACACACTCTCTCTCTCTCTCTCTCTCTCAAACATACACACTCCGAGGAAAGGGGGGCATGGAACTTGGAGGGAAGGGGGGGCCAAGAACTCGGAGGGAGAGAGGGAGGAAGGGGGGCCTGCACCTCGGACGGAAGGGGGGTCTGGAACTCGGAGGGGAGGAGAGGGAGGGAGGGAAGGAGGGGGATCATGGAACTCGGAGCCCCACACACACACACATACACTTTGTCTCTCACACACTCTCTCTCTAACACAAACACACACACACTCCGTCTTTCTCTCACTCATTCTCTCACTCACACACACTTTCTCTCTCTCTCAAACATACACACTCCGAGGAAAACCTTGCTAGTGCCCGTTTCATTTGTGTCAGAAACAGGCCTGTTTTAGACATTGAGCTCCAGGGTTTGTTTTTTTTTCTTTTGGTAATCTAGCTTTTTCATCATCTGGTTTAGGTTAGACATACAGTTATTTATAAATTATTTTTAAAACTCATTCACTTTTTTTGTCTTAGTATTTACCATTATAGAGCACACTTTGAATACTTGTATAACCACTACATTTTATATGAACATTTTATGCATTAAAGGCCCCTTTTACAAAGTGGCGGTACCCGTATCCCACCTTGCTACATGCCAAACCAGTGCTACTGCAGGAGCCCAGCAGTAGTACATGCCCCCAACACATGCCATTTCCTGCATGTCAGATTTTTAAAATCTTTTTTGTGCCGGGGCTTACCCAGCGGTAATCACTGCCCAGTTACGCGGTTACCACTGGAGTAGCGTGGAAGCCCTCACCGCCTCCTAAATAGGCGGTTGTAAGGACTCCCTGGGAAATGGCCACATTGCGTTTCATTTACTGCATGGTCATTTCCGTCCCTCGCCCATAATTTCCTTTATCTAGGTGGCAGTAAAGGGGGGCCTTGGTATGCAGCAAACCAGCGCACCGCCACAGCATTCGGTAAAAGGGTAATGAACTGAGTCGTTCTAGGTATTAACTTTATTGGCCTATGAAAGTCAAACAAAAAGATAAAAAATGCCTGGAATATCCACCCAGAGGAGATGGTGGAGGTCAGTACTGTACTGGAATTTAAACATGCCGAGAACAGATATAAAGGGCAGTGGAAGGCACAGGGTTTAGGAGTAAAACACATGGGTGAGATCGGATACTGATTTTAATAAAGGAAATCATGTTGTTTTAACCAAAGTAACAAAGCACGAGAGAGGAACGCAACTGGACAAATTAGCTGGCCCTTCTCTGCCGTCATCTACAATGTTACTATGCACATTTAAAGCCAAGAAGCAGCTCATAGTAGCTGCTGTGATCCCTCCTAATCTGTGACAGAAGATGGTTTGAAGAACCACTGCAAGAGGAAGAGGATGATATAGGAAAGGAAATACTATGACATAACAGTCAGTTTGAAGTGACTAATTCCATTTATACCCACCAAAGAAATCACATCCTTGAGCACAGTGCCCAAACATAAATTTCTGAATGTTTGAAATCTCTGAAAGCTGCTACTTATCATACTCGCATCATGTAAACTGTGTATAGTGATGGAAACAGAGAAGATCTGTCTTAAGCCCCTTGCAACAACACAGAATAAAAAGAGTACAATCAACTGAAAAGTAGATTCAGGGAGACTTATAAAAGCAGATATACATTTACTTTATTTCTACAAAGTGCACATTTTTCATTCCAAAAATGTTTAAAAACTATATTTAGTCAACAAAAGAATATAGAGCAAAAAAGGAAATAAAGAAGAAGATGTGCTCATAATTTTGGACAACCTTGACCATGTTATATAGCAAATTCCTGTAAATAAAACTACTGTTATAATGAAAATTCGTTTCAAATGCCTTTTTTTTTTTTTTTTTTTAAATAACATATGGTGATTTAGACCTGGTCATGCCAAGTATTTGTTTTAAAAGATGTTTCAATGGCTGTATATTGTGTGTACAAGTTTGATGAACTTAACTGAAGAGAAATTACTGGTAAAGAAAACAAGAACAAAACAACTCACTGGAAAAGTAGAAAGAAGGGCCTGTCTCCTTGCTGTTTGGTATTTTGGGACACGCTGAATTTGGAAATAGAAAAGTAAATTAGCCTTATTTTTCCATATGCAGTTACCAAATACAATGGTTAAGCAAAGGTTGATACATATTTAATATCTTTCTTTTTAGCATACTTCTATGCAACTTTGAATTGTTTCATTATAGATGCCAAAGAATTGTTGCATCAACTATTATGAAAATGTTCTCTTTTTGAGCATTTTTACAGTATATAGATACAAACATTTAAGTAATTCAAAACAATCTCAGCCAACTTCAGCATGTATCTGGTACATCAGCGCTTAATCTCTTTATGGCCGTGACCCCATGATCATAGCCAAATACTGTGTGACCCCCTCAGAGGTATACAATAGAGATGTACTTATGGAGAGCCCACCAAGGTCACGACCGCAAATGAGGGTTTGGGACCCCATTTAAGGTTCTGACGCACAATTTGGAAAGCTCTGTGTTATAGTAAAAGAGAAAAACTGTCCAATCTACTATAAAGTTTTCTGTTCCAGATCAATTCTGTGTATTCCTAATAGTACACAATTACATACTGAGACTTGGCCCATACTTGTTTTCATAAGACTATCTAAAATGAAGATAGTAATTGTACCAAACAAATATAATTGGTATGATGATCAGAGTTTTAGTTCTATTAGGACTAAAAAAAATGACAACTAAAGAACTTAAATGCAAATAAGCTTCAACAAAGCAGGATTAAATATTTTATGAAGGATTAAGAGGTGCCTATAATACTTAAAACACATACCTCATTAAGAAGAATGCTGTAAGAGAACCACCACCAAGGAAAATAAATTACATTTAAATACAAGTTTGAATTTATATATTTTCTCTTTTACTTAACACCCTCATGATGTTTGAAGAGATAACCAACTTTTAAAGCAGCACTTAACCTAACTGAACAAGAAGTATCTTTTATGATATGCATAGGGTTTATTAAATCTCTACAGTGGTCTTCACAACATGTGTTAGGGCCATCAATTTTTTTTTTTTGTTCAAAAACAAGTTCTGGTAACTATCAAAGTTACTGCTGCATCCTGACCCTTCTTTCACAGGTGAAAATGACAGTATGACAAATTGTGTGAAACATCACTCATGTCCCTACATTTATAAAATTATAAGATGTCTTTACCACAGTTACCCAAAGAAAAACAGAAGACACTAAATTATTTCCCAGGAGCTTCTCAACACTGGCAAGTTCATTTAAACAGACTTCTGCACCCAGGGCTTAATTTCTGGGGGAATGGCTTGTTTACAGAACCATGGCAGCAGGGATGCTCTGTTTTAGGGAAAAGCAGAGAAAAGGGGTGAGTCTGGAAGAGCATGGAGAACAGCTACTTTACTCCCTAATCCAGCTCCTCTTCATCTGTTGCTCCCCCCATGAACTTAAAGCAGACAATGCAAATCAAAGACACAAAAAGGGGGTGAATTGGCCTCTTTATCTGTTTATTTATTTATTTGCATTTGTATCCCACATTTTCCCACCTATTTGCGGGCTCAGTGTGGCTTACAATAGTTTGTTACCATGGGTAGGTAAAATAATGCAGAAAACCATTCCATCACTTTTAGTAGGCTCTGAGGAAGCAAAGCAGAGGTGGCAGTGAAAATCAGTTCTCACTCCCTCAGAGAAACAGAGCAAAGCTTTGGATTGGCACAGATCATCTCACACCCCTTAGCTCTGAGAGGCAATATAGCAGAGCCTAAAGTATGAGAGCTGCTTACTCTTAAAAAGGAAGCAGCCACATGGCTTTGATTTCTGCATGATTTCCATGGACAACTGAGGCAGCTGTGCCAGAAACCAGGAAACATCAAAGAGATAAGGAGAATGCCTGTCAGGCCCATTGGTTTTTCTGCTGTGTCCTAGCCAGATTTCTGGCCTGCTGCTGATAATCGTGCTGGCTTTTCTGGTTCCTCTGTCCCAACTTGATTATTATAGTGTTTTATATGCTGGATTACGGAGTAAATTTCTATATAAACTTCAGCTTCTTCAGAACACAGTGACTAAATTAATCTACAGATGTAAAACATTTGATCGGGCATCCGCTTTGCTGTGTAAATTGCACTGGTTGCCCATTGAAGCCCAGGTGGTGTTTAAGGTGGCTTGTTGGGTATATAATTTTTTTTTTTTTTTTTTGTTACATTTGTACCCCGCGCTTTCCCACTCATGGCAGGCTCAATGCGGCTTACATATTGTATACAGGTACTTATGTTCTATGTTTGTGCAGCGCTGTGTATGCCTTGTAGCGCTATAGAAATGCTAAATAGTAGTAGTAGTAGTAGTAGTAGTATTTGTACCTGGAGCAATGGAGGGTTAAGTGACTTGCCCAGAGTCACAAGGAGCTGCCTGTGCCTGAAGTGGGAATCGAACTCAGTTCCAAAGGACCAGAGTCCACCACCCTAACCACTAGGCCACTCCTCCACTAATTTCAGGAAATTGCCCATTATCTCTTATTGAATTGTTAGCTTTCTCTTCTTCGAGGCTAAGCTCTCGTTTTAGTTATATATTTGGGGTTTCTGTCCATTTCACGTGCTATATGTCCCGTAAGATTTGGAATATGGTACCTTTGCAGATTAGGGGCCCTGTATACTAAGAGGTGCAAACTTGTTAGCGCGTACTAAAAATTAGTGTGCACTAATGATAGACACCTACAGGAATATAATGCGTCTCTCTATTGTTAGCGTGCGCTAAAATGTTTGCGTGCCTACAGCACAGCTTAGTAAACAGGGCTCTTAGTCTTTTTTAAATTATTTTCAATTTCGTAAAGGTTTAAAGACCTTTTTGTTTAGTAAATTTTATTATCTTAATTAGTAAATTTTAACTTTGATTTCTGCTTCTCTCTTAAGGGCAAGTTAGCTGACCTTAAGGATTTACTTTGTGTTACCCACGATTCCTGAGTAGATATAAGTGTGATATAAGTGCCAGAATAGAATACCCTTGGTGATCATTCGAGGGAGGGGGAGAATGAGTGAAAAAATAAGGGAGGGAGAGAATGAGAGGAGGGGAAGAGTAAGAATGAATGAGGGTGCGTGGAGGGGGATTGAAAAACCTATGGGTTAGCTGCAGATCAGGAGGAATAGAATGAGCAAGGGGGTGTAAAGTACTGTGGGGCCTGAGTGAGGGGATTTGAGAAGGAAGAGAAGAGATGCAGTGGAAGAGGAAAAACTGTGAGCGAGAGAAGTCATGCAGTGCTACTCCCTTTGCCTCTCTTCCTGAGAAAGCCATACTTTTAAATTCCACGCCACTCCACCTACTTGAGGGTGAGGAAAGTAGGCAGTGAAGCTAGTCCATCCCTATACCCTATGGCACAGATGCTCCTCTTTAAGGCTAGTGCCTTACTTCCCAATGAGGGAGAGGAGGGCTGCTGGAGAGGACAATATTTCAGGGAGGAGGAATTAGTACTATCATGGGGTGGGGAGCGGGGCACAAGACCACCAGGGATTGGGGGTTGAGACTTGGAAGCCTGGGATGGATGAGGCAGATTACAAGGGCAAAGAAGAGGAGGAGGAGGAGGGAGTAAAGAGAAAGGGCACTATTCTCTCTACCCCTCCTCCTCCCAGTAATCCTCCATCCCTACTCCAGGTTTTCACTTTCTTTTTGTCTACAAATTAAGTTCTATCTGTACCATTTCAAAAGTACAGCCAACCCTGGTGCTCTCCTCCTTGGCTAAGGTCATAGTGCAGTATTAATATGGCACTCGATGTCAGTTTGCATTTTTGCCCAATGAAGCTGTTTAATTTTAGGCATACTGTATTGTTGGTGTGTTCAGGCCCAGTGAGAGAGGAAAGACAGCTGCTGATAAGACAGTGGTTCCTACCAGCAAAGTGCAGTGCTGAGAATGCACCTCAGAGGAGGCAAACCTCCAATCTTCAGGACAGTAAGGCTTCCAGAGAATCACCAATGCATGTTGTCTGGGAACAGTGGTTCCAAGATGGAGGGCAGATAGTCAGTCTGAAAACCTCCTATAATGAAAATCTTGCATGGGTATACAGCATTTTATCATATACTACTAAGCTGGACCATAACCCCTACTGTATCATTTCAGAGCCCAAATTAGGGGCATGACCACAAATGAGGTCGTAAAACCCACATTTGCAGTCGCGGCCTGGGTGGGTGGTTCACAGGATTAGTCTGTGCTGCTTGGGGATCGCCCATTTTCTGTGGTGGGGTGAGTCATAGCCATAGAAAAATGTGTGTGAGCTGTATTAGAGGGTCACCCGTACTTTCCTCTCTTTGGTTTACTCTATTTTTGTGAAGAGGAAGGAGACTCATTTCAAATTGCTTTCCAAGAGGATTATTTCCTAACAGTGTGCACAAATCCTGTTAACATGTTAACTGCCGCAGAACCCACTGTATAAAATCTCTATATATAAAAGGCACCACCAACGTTCTAAATGAAGCCTTCAGCCGGAAGTGTGAAGGGGGAGAGATATCCGGTTTCCCCATGAGTGTCTGCCCCGCCCTTGCTCTCTCTGTAACACAAACAGTGAAGGAAAACACAGCAAAGCACGAAATCAAATCGCTCTCTCTGTAACAGTGAAGGGCTCAGAGGGGGGAGGGGAGAGAGGGCAGAAGCCCTCACTATCTCTGTAACACAAACATAGCACAGCAGGAAACTTAACACTGAAGGACTCGACTCCGAGGGGGGAGGGAACAGACAGCACAGGGGAAGGGAGAGAGGGCAGACGGCAGGGACACACACACTCCCACATGCACACAGAAGAAAACCTTGCTAGCCACCGTTTCATTTGCATCACAAACGGGGCTTTTTTTTACTAGTGATTATCATATTTCTCTAGAAACCACCATTCACCTCTATGCATTTAAATTTCCTAATAAAAACCCTTCAAAAAACTCTGAACCAGATCCAGGCTTTTTTTTTTTTTTTTTAAACAGGTAGTTTCCTCCTGCTTCTTTCACACAAATTTTGAACATAATTTCTCCTTCTCAAAGAACAGTAAAGGCTGAATTTACAGTTTTCTTAGCCCAGATAAACTCGAGTAGGAATCAAAGTCCAGCTTTTTTTAATCAATGCAAGCAAGAGATAAAGATTTAATTTTATTCTGATATTTGTTATTTTTTGTGAAGCCAATTAAATAATGAAGGTTTATGAAAGGTGTCCATTTCTAAGTAGAAACTGTAACAAATTTATCGTGCATGTATTTTGTACCCTACCTAGAGAACTGCAGACATTGCTGGAAAGGGTTTTGTTTTTTTTTTTTTTAAATAAATAAAATGCACAAATGACCAGGAGCTAAGTTTGAATTAAACATTCATGACGGACAATACCGCTCACAACTTTTAAACTTATGCTAATTAAAGGCCTCTTATCAAACCACTCTAGCAGTTCCCACGTAGCAATGCCAACGGAGCCATTGCTGCACGGTGACCTCTAGTGCAGCTTGACAAAAGAGGTCCTATAGCCCAGTGCACCCAGTATATGCTATACAAAAATATACTAAATATTTCAAAACATTAAATCTGGAATATTATTTTTAAAAATGGGTATCAGTATATTATCAACCCTTGTAATGTAGTAATGAAGTAAAGTGAGAATTACACATTCATACTACAAAATGAAAGAATGTGACAATGCATTTCAGAGCGCAAGCAAGGACGGGTATGGCTACAATGAAAGATAAAACTATATCAATACAGAACGCAAAACAAATATAAAGGCAACAAAGTTCATTTTAAAAATTCATTTGAACCAATACATGCTATGTCTAGATGATAATTTTTGAAAAACAAAATGCTGCCTATTTTTATTTTTTAATGTACTTTAAGTACCAGTCATATGGCATGACTACGTAGCTCATGCTAAAGAAAAAATATACAGCTACTATAATTTGTTGCTCTAACAGTATTAACAGAGACTTCCTGCATGTTTTGTCATTGCTACTAATCAACTACAGTGGGCAGCCGATCTATAAATTCTTTTCACAGGTACTTACTTTCCAAAATAAAGCAGCAAGGATTCATAAGATCTATCTTAATTAAGAAAGGTAAATTTTCAAAATTTATATGACATATTCTGTTACACAGTTTAAATTCTGAATCTTGCTGAAACCAACCAGCACACTCAATATATACATTTCCTGTGTAATGGAATCATACTATAAATTCTTTAAAAAACATACAAATTCTTGAAAGAATTATATAGATAATTATGTGGTAAAGATGAAAGAAAAAAAGGGTTTGTGATGAAGCAAAAAAATGCTTCAGGAAAATTTCCTTCAACAGTTTTAAGTTAATTTTACACAATTGCATACATTTGCAGATACTATCACATAAATTTTATTGAGAAAAACTCATGAAAGCAAAGGTGTCCTTGGATCTCTACAATTTCATGATTTAACTAGCTTTTAATTCTGTAATACAGTGCAACCACTATGTATAATGCATATATGAACATCAATGGAACAATGCCACACTTTCACTTAATGCTATCAAATATGTAAAAACCACTCAAGACGAAAATATATGTGAGAAAGTACTAAAATGGCAAAGGTTGTAACAAGATAGTGAAAATGGCTCAACTGGGAACCCAATATAACTTTTTTTTCCAAGGGAAATTGATGCAAAAGGATTGCTGCTGTTGATCCCTTGCATCATTGGAACAGTGAGCTTTAAAACTATTTTATGCACTCTGGTGGAGAGCCAGGATATAAATAGAGACTGACTGATTGAACCACAATCAACCCAATGGCTTGGGACCCTAGTCATCAAGCAACAACTACTCACAGTGTCTGAACTTATGTAGGTGGCCTCTGCTGGAGGACATGTTACAGAGAATAGACTAATAAAGTGAACTGAGAGGGGGTTACAAGTGAAGACCTGGAAAGTTATTGCTCCAAATGAGCTAGAAACCATGAGCAGAAATTGCCCAACTTTTTAAAAAACCTTAACTATACAAAACATATTTTAATTTCAAGAAAAATGAAATTTTTCAGTATGGCACAAATAAAACCTTTTTATCATATTAAACGTGTTCTGCTATTCTTTGAACTGTTTAAAAATAATTATAAATTTCTACAGACTCTGAAACCTTATACACAGAACTAGATAGGGAGGACAGATGACTACTGCTACTGTGGCTCTCTCTGCTGGCCAAAACACAGTGCCCAGGGTTTGCCAAGCTGCCATTTGGTAAGTTGACATGCAGTGGACCGAAAAGAAGGGGAAGAAGAGAGCAAGGAAAGTGACAAAAATATATCTTGAAAGGGATTGCCAACAGCACATTAAAAATCATATTTGCTATAGCTCAGTGCATTTGCATGAAATAAAGTAACTTGAATTAGTGTAAACAAATTACTTAGTAGCAATTAATGTCAATGATGACAAACCTTAAAGACATTGAGCTATAGGGCCTACAGAGCTATATGACCTACATGGCAATAGCTTTTTCCCCATTCCTTTTAGTATATGTCTGTTTTAGTTCACATGTGCATGCTCTGCTCTCTGCTGATTAAAGAAACAACAGTAGTGCATGCATTCTAGATACATTTAAAGTAGAACATATATGCCTAGTGTATTTGATACCCAGAAATAAATCTTGCTTTATAGAAGGAAACTTGTTACCATACAAGTTAATACATGCTAAGTTTCATGATCAAATTTTACTTTGTTTATACTAGCGGTGGGCAAACTATAGCCCATGGGAGATTTTGATCCTGCAGTGATAATGTCACTGCCACCACACCACAGGATGCAAATGTCACCAACACACACCTTTCAGAGCCTCACTCCCATTTTCTGAACTCCGGAGGGGAGGGGGGGAGCTGAACAACTACCCCTCACCCCAGATCAATCTCATGGGATTCCCCCAGTCCTCATGTTTGAAATATCACCCCCCCCCCCACCCCCCCAAAAAAAAAAAAAAATTTTCACTTCTAGTTCATAAACACAGATGCCTAGATGGGGTATAACAAATCCACTATAAACTTGGAAATTTAGAAACTTAGGACACGATTCTTTCTAGGGCTCACATTATAAGAATATGATATCCTACTGTCCGATGTCGGTGGCTGAAAAAATTGACCTCTACACTCTATTTCATAGTAATTGTGAGCCTGACATTCAAAGGATTCAAGCTTCTAACTTTGACAGTTATGCTCCTAAACTGACTTCTTAAAATCAAAATTCCACTAAGGGCTCAAAACACTGCCGCAAGACTTGTATGTAATGTCTCATGATTTAACAAGGCATCACCACTCCTTTACTCATTACACTGGCTTCTGATCAAAGTCAGGGTTTTTTTCAAATTATGTGTTTGTATTTCAAATTATCGATGGTATGGCCCCTGACTATATGCTCCCTTTGACTGACCTCCCTACGTGTAATTCCATCCCTGGATCCAGAGAATTCCTAATTCTCCATCATCCTAATTGTAAAAAGATTATTTACAAAACAAGTCCTGGTTTCTCCTATCAATGTATTAATTGGCGGAATCGTCTTCCACGGGCTGTTAGATCTGTACATGAGTACAATTGCTTTCGGAAATTATTAAAAACTTTTCTTTTCAAAACATTCCTGCAAAAAGATAATGGAAGATAGGAATATCCACTTTTATGCAAAATGTTGTTTCAAGCTTTATCCTGTATAACTGCTTATAATTTGATATTTGTTGGACAATACAACCTTGTAAAATAATTCATAAACTAATTTGTGTAGTTTCATATGGCCAAAGATAGAAGATTTAATCAACATTTTTCCTTTATCAGAAGATTTATAGCTATAATATGTACGTACTAAATTGTCTGGACTGTAAAGCCACATTGAACCTAAACTCTATTTGGGATAATGCAGGATACTAATGTCATTATAAATAAATATTCAAAGGGGATTAACTGGGCAGGACAGCTCTGAATAATCACCGCCAACTGGCCATCCTCTAACTGGCTAAGCTAGGGCAAGTCCAGGGGCAGAGCCACAACTTAGTCCATTAGTGGTGATATTCAGTCCACTAACCAGTTAAGCACACTTTATGCACCATGTTAAATGGGACCCCAGTCTGAATATCAGCTAGTGTTTGGTTAACTTCCAGGACAGCACATATATCTGGATATTACAAGCTGATTACTACCCACTAAACTCCTAAATTTTAGGAGCATAAAAAGTATGTGGCAACAGGGGAAGATTTAAAGTGAGGAAAAAGAGTTAGGATCTAGCATAACTTTTAAGCTCCTAAATTAAGATGTATTTTCAGCTGAAAACTTAGGTGACCTTTTACTAAAGATTAGTGCACATCATCTGCAGCACGGCCCATAGGAATAAAATGGGTCCCACAGAAGATAACACGAGCTAATCATTAGTAAAACACCCCCTTAGATTCCTAAATTTGACTTGAAAGTAGGGCACAAATTTAGGAGCTCAGCTTTTTTTATATTGTCCATGTGTTTCTAATAGAAAGCCATTAAGTTTACATAATGCTTCTAAGTACATTAACAAAACTGCTTGATTAAAAAGTTAAAATACTGATTTTCATAATCATTATTATATAATATTTTAGTTTATTATGTAATTGAATAATCCACTTATGCTTCTGTAATGAAGTATCGAAGAGGAGTACAATTAAAACAGTATATATCATAAAATAAAAATTACCCCAAATTCTTATAAAAAGCAAACACTAACAAAAATGAATAAAAAATATTTGCACCTTTTATATTCAACCAGGCTGTCAATCATGTTTATAGCAGTAACTGCCACTTGAATTCCCCCCAGCAATTTCACTTGCAACCAAGAAATTACTGCACCTTAAAGTCAGAGTCAGAAATCAACAAAATATTTATGCATCTTAGTATGTGCATATCAATGATCTGTTTATAATTATTATAAAATATAACACATCTGAAGGAGTCCAACCTCCAAAGCTCATGTACCACATTAGTTGTTGGTACTGCAGTCTACAAAGAAATTTCACACTGCACTGGTAAAGTAAAAAATAAATTATTAGGCTTCTCCTTCTTCATGTATGCGCTATAATTTAATGTGAAAGCCCTTTGTTTTGAATTGTGTATATGTCTTCATTAACCGGACATTAACGGGTAGTCCTACCTTTCACTGGCTCACATGAGATGTTGTGAACAAAGAGCTTCCAATATTACATTTCTGAAAGGAACCCACGTGGTCCTGAAAGCACATGGCCTACAAAAACTCATGAGAGTCCAGTCGAAACATACTACTTAAAAAGACTAGTTTTCTCCAGGACCACTTCAGCTACTAGAATTCTGCTCAGTGATTTATAGACCTTTGTTATTTATTCATTTGCATTAATTTATTGCTGCTATGGTATAATCCTATAAAGATATTCAATTCAAATACACTTGAAAGAACAGTGTACATACACAGAAGGTACACACAGTACACAGATCTGAATCCACATGCCCACTTTTATTTAAATTCTGCATGATGTAAAAAGTTTCCTACCATACATAGCATGCGTCTGTTCATGAGCACCATACTGTGTTGCTGAGGATGGTACTAAACCAGGCTGTGTATGTGCTGGCGGTGCCATCATTCTAGCATTACCCTGTATTACAGGGCTATATACATGAGGATGCTGTGAAAAGAAAAAGGGAGAAAATCTATTTTTGAGCTAACAAAAGACACACAAAAGCATTCTTACACACATCAGTGGGGAGAAATACATTCAGCAGATACCAGAATTACACAGTGATGTTTTAGAATGTTGCTTTAAACTACCAGTATATTTTTTCTTTGGACAGAAGGTTATGTTTAATTAACAGAACACAGAGCACTAGTACTTTTTACCAGAAATTTGTGCATTAGAGTAAATGAAAAACAGTTTAAAGGAGAAATTAGATCTTACCTGCAAGTTCTCTTTCCTTGAGTTCTTCCAGACCAGTAAAGACGCATTGGTTTAAGCTCTCCTGCCAGCAGATGGAGATTGAGAGCCAATGACTTGATGATATGACCCTATAAATATCCTGTGCAGTCTTTAACTAGTTAATCTATATAAATAAATCCCACCTCGAACGTTCTGAAGCTCACTGCAAGGCACTGAAGCACTGCACTCTTGTAGTCTTGGTAGGCTAGGGTATCAGGACCAGTTACCCTCAGTCATAGACCCACCCTCAGCCACGCCCCATCTGTACATAAAATGCTACCTCAACGTTCTGAGGACAAAAGCTCCTGAAGCCAACTGCACACTCCCTCAAGGGTTCGTTAGTTCATGGTGGTGAAGCCATGAAACTCACCATGTCTGTGTTCCCCGCCCTCGCATCAAACGTGATGACCTCGACGGCACGACACAGACAGCCAGCAACACACCCGCCCCCACCCACACACGTCACTCCCTCCATTGCTCCCACTTTGACGCCCGTCACGCCCCTAACAACCATTTACTCACTCCCCCCTCCCTCTTATTCCAACACACCCCCTCCGCGACCGTCTGCACACCACCCTTCCCTCCAAACCCCCCCCCCCCCCCGAACCTTTCGCCTACCTCTCCTAACACCGAACTTCTCTTCTCGCCTGCGGGGCGTGCCTTCATGAAGGAGTATCTGTCGTCTCTGTGCGTGCGTCTGATATCAGACGCATGCACAGACACGTCAACAGATGCTCCTTAAACAAGGAACGCCTGCAGCCCTGAATAGAAGTTCACCTCCGTCACCACACGCAAGCTGAGGCTTCAGGCCAGCTTCTCCGGAGGTAAAGGTGCTCTTCAGAGTCGCGCCGGGGGGAGGAGGGCAGCCAGTAACGCGAACGGAGGGGGTTCTAATCGGAGGGAGGGGGGAGTCTACAACTCCGTGGGAGGGCCGTCTGCAACTCGGGAGGGAGGGAGACACGAAGGAACGGAGGGGACCCTTGCTAGCGCCCGTTTCATTGCGTTTGGAAACGGGCCTTCGTTACTAGTATTTTGATAAAAGCAAGAGGTGATAAAATTAACCCCAAAGAACCAGGGAATAAAAAACAACCAACAACTTTACGTCCTACAGTCGATTCTACACATCTTAGCAGTTTATCACAAACACGCACACAGTGCCAGCCTAATCTCTCAAGATCCACCTTCTTACTCCTAGACTGCATGCTACAGGCAGGTTTTGGACTAGTGTGGAAGGGACTCAAGGAAAGAATATTAGCAAGATTGAATTTCTCCTTCCTCTTCTTTCCTCCAGACAAGTCCAGACATATGAGAATTTCCAAAGCCACAAGGGAAGGATCCAGATAAGCCAGCGACCGAAACATTAGCTCCAAAGGCTGCATCCTGACAGGCCTATACATCCAATTTGTAATGATAAATAAATGAATATGATGACCATGTGGCCACCCTACAAAATGTTTTTTACAGCTGACAAGGCCATGATGAGCCCAAGAATAAGCCTGATTTCTGGTACAGTGTGTTCTCATTAACATGGACACCTGGGTCAAGAGCCATAGTTTGCCCAACACTAGTATAAACGAAATACAATTTGATCATAAAGCTTAGCGTGTATTAACCTTTATTAATAATATATGCTGACTATGGCTTCTTTAATCCAGCAGGCTTCTGTCACCTTAGATGTTGCCTCTCCCTTTTTAGTGACCCCTACCAATACATGCAGATGATCTGAACTACAAAAGTCTTCTGTCCTTTTCAGATAATCTCTCAATACAGCCATCCCACGTCCTGACCACCTTCCTCTTCCCTAAACACCAGAAGTGAAACGGACTGCGTAATGTGAATGAGGACACCATCTTAAGAGGAAGGACAGGAATGGTCTAAGCATCACATTCTCCTGGGATAATAAACAGAAAGGGCTCCCTGCAAAAAACACCTGAAATCCTCCAAGCAGAGCAGATGGCTACTACAAGCACTGTCTTCAATACTAAATATCCTCTAATAAAATATCTTGAGGACCAAAGTCAATTCTATGGAGAAACCAATGGCCACTAGATGACGCAGGTGCTTGATCGTTCTCCAAAAATGCACTACATCAGGGTGAGTTGCCAGAGACTGACTCTAAACTCAGGTCCCTAAATCAAGATATAACTGCTATTTGAATCCTCAGGAAAGCCCAGGCCAATCTCGTCTCCAAACCAAGTACAAAGACTACACTGACTGCAAGGGCTCAACCTAATACTACACCGTGCCTCAAAACTCTTCCAAACCCTGAAATATACTAAGGAGACTGATGACTTCCTAGAACACAATGCAGTGTCTATAATGTCTCTGGAATAACCTTTCTTTCTGAATATTGCCCTTTCAAGAGCCATGCCATAAAACAGAATGGAGAAGTGTCCTGCATCAGGACTGGGTCCTGAATCAGCAGACTTGCCATCCTCAGAAGCCCTAGTAGATATCCTATTTTTAGCCTCATGAGAGCCCCCTACCAAAGATATCCCACTTTTAGCCTCGTGAGATCCTCCTACCAAAGCCTTCTTGACCAATCAGGCCCCATCAGAACCACCAAAATGTAAAATGGAGATACATACCTGTAGCAGGTATTCTCCGAGGACAGCAGGCTGAACATTATCACTCATGGGTCGTCCTCCGCGACAGCCCAGGAGACCGGAAATTAGAAAAAAACAAGAACTTTCTAGAACGCGGTGTCGCGCGGGACAGGGTACACTGCACATTCACAAGCAGGTTCCTGCCCGCGAGCATGTCACCTCAGTTAATAAGGAGTAAAAAAAAAAAAAAAAATAGAAAAGGAACAACTCCAAAAGGGGAGGAGGGTGGGTTGTGATAATGTTCAGCCTGCTGTCCTCGGCGAATACCTGCTAAAGGTGTGTACATCCATTTTCTCCGAGGACAAGCAGGCTGAAGATTATCACGCATGGGGTATTCCTAGCCCCCAGGCTCACTCAAAACAAAGAACATCGGTCAATTGGGCACCGCAATGGCAAGGACATAATATAGATTGACCTAAAAAGAAACACAACTAAGTGAGAGTGCAGCCTGGAACAGAACAGAAATGGGCCTAGGAGGGTAGAGTTGGATTCTAAACCCCGAACAGATTCTGCAGCATCGACTGCCCAAACCGACTGTCGCATCGGGTATCCTGCTGAAGGCAGTAGTGAGATGTGAATGTGTGGACTGATGACCACGTTGCAGCCTTGCAAATCTCCTCAATGGAGGCTGACTTTAAATGAGCCACTGACGCAGCCATGGCTCTAACATTATGAGTCGTGACATGCCTGTCCAAAGTCAGCCCAGCTTGGGCATAAGTGAAGGAAATGCAATCTGCTACCCAATTGGAGATGGTGCGTTTACCGATGGCAACTCCCCTCCTGTTGGGATCGAAAGAAACAAATAACTGGGCGGTCTGTCGATAGGGCTTTGTCCGCTCCACGTAAAAGGCCAATGCTCTCTTACAGTCCAAGGTGTGCAACTTGTCTTCACCAGGGCAGGTATGTGGACAAGGAAAAAATGTTGGCAAGACAACTGACTGGCTCAGATGGAACTCCGACACCACCTTCGGCAAGAACTTAGGGTGAGTGCGGAGGACTACTCTGTTATGATGGAACTTGATATAAGGTGCATGCACTACCAGGGCTTGGAGCTCACTGACTCTACGAACTGAAGTAACTGCCACCATGAAAATGACCTTCCAGGTCAAGTACTTCAGATAGCAAGAATCCAGTGGCTCAAAAGGAGGTTTCATCAGCTGGGTGAGGACGACGTTGAGATCCCATGACACTGTAGGAGGCTCAACAGGGGGCTTTGACAAAAGCAAACCTCTCATGAACCGAACGACCAAAGGCTGTCCAGAGATAGGCTGACCCTCTACACAGAAATGGTAAGCGCTAATTGCATTAAGATGGTTCCTTACTGAGTTGGTTTTGAGACCAGACTCCGATAAGTGTAGAAGGTATTCAAGCAGGGTCTGTGTAGGACAAGAACGAGGATCTAAGGCCTTGCTGTCACACCAGACGGCAAACCTCCTCCACTTGAAAAAGTAACTCTTCTTAGTGGAATCTTTCCTGGAAGCAAGCAAGACTTGGGAGACACCCTCAGAGAGATCCAAGGAGGCGAAATCTACGCCCTCAACATCCAGGCCGTGAGGGCCAGAGACTAAAGGTTGGGATGCAGAAGCGCCCCCTCGTTCTGAGTGATGGGGAAAACACTCCAATCTCCACGGTTGTTCAGAAGACAACTCCAGAAGATCTGACGGGGCCAAAAAGGCGCGATCAGAATCATGGTGCCACGGTCTTGCTTGAGTTTCAGCAAAGTCTTCCCCACCAAAGTTATGGGAGGATACGCATACAGAAGGCCGGTCCCCCAATGCAGGAGGAAGGCATCCGACGCTAGCCTGTCGTGGGCCTGTAGCCTGGAACAGAATTGAGGAAGCTTGTGGTTGGTCTGCGTGGCGAAAAGATCCCACTCCCGGAAGATCTAGCGTACCACACTTGAATTCAGCGCCCACTCGTGCGGTTGCATTATCCTGCTCAACCTGTCGGCTAGACTGTTGTTTACGCCTGCCAGGTATGTGGCCTGGAGGAGCATGCTGTGCCGGCGAGCCCAGTGCCACATCCCAACGGCTTCCTGACACAAGGGGCGAGATCCGGTGCCCCCCCTGCTTGTTGATGTAATACATCGCAACCTGATTGTCTGTCCGAATTTGGATAACTTGAAAGGACAGCCGACCTCTGAAAGCCTTGAGCGCATTCCAGACCGCTCTCAACTCCAGGAGGTTGATCTGCAGGCCTGATTCCTGGAAGGACCCACAGTCCTTGAGTGTGAAGCCCATCGGCATGGGCTCCCCACCTCAGGAGAGATGCATCCGTCGTCAGCACTTTTTGCGGCTGAGGAATTTGGAAAGGACATCCCAACATCAAATTAGACTGAATTGTTTACCAGTGAAGTGAATCGCGGAAACTGGTGGGTAGTCGGATTGCATCCTCTAGATTCCCTGTCGCCTGATGCCACTGGGAAGCTAGGGTCCATTGAGCTGATCTCATATGAAGACGAGAGAGGGGGGTCACATGGAGGCCACATGGCCCAGGAGTCTCAACATCTGCCGAGCTGTGATCTGCTGGACGCTCTTGCCCGAGAGGCGAAGGACAGAAGATTCTGCACTCTCGCTTTGGGGAGATAGGCATGAGCTGTCTGTGAATTCAGCAGAGCTCCAATGAATTCGAGTGACTGGACTGGGCGGAGATGGGACTTTGGGTAATTAATCACAAACCCCAGTAGCTCCAGAAGTTGAATAGTCACCTGCATGGCCTGAAGAGCTCCTGCCTCCAAGGTGCTCTTCAGCAGCCAATTGTCGCGATAAGGGAACACATGCACCCCCAGCTTGCACAGCGACGCCGCAACCACCACCAGGCACTTTGTGAACACCCGTGGCGCAGAGGCGAGCCCAAAGGGCAGCACACGATAATGGAACTGCTGTGTTCCCAGACGGAATCACAGATACTGTCTGTGAGCTGGCAGTATCAGGATGTGAGTATAAGCATCCTTCAAATCCAGGGAGCATAGGCAGTCGTTTTTCTGAATCAGGGGAAGAAGGGTGCCCAGGGAAAGCATCCTGAACTTTTCTCAGACCAGATATTTGTTCAGGCCCCTCAGGTCTAGGATGGGACGCATCCCCCCTGTTTCCTTTCCACAAAGAAGTACCTGGAATGGAATCCCAGCCCTTCTTGCCCGGGTGGCACAGGATCGACCAAATTAGCGCTGAGAAGGGCGGAGAGTTCCTCTGCAAGTACCTGCCTGCGGTGGGAGCTGAAAGACTGAGCTCCTGGTGGACAATTTGGTGGAACAGAGATCAAATTGAGGGTGTACCCACACCGCACTATTTGGAGAACCCACTGGTCGGAGGTTATGAGAGGCCACCTTTGGTGAAAAAATTTTAACCTCCCCCGACCAGCAGACCGTCCGGCACAGGCACTTTTATGGCGGCTATGCTCTCCTGGATCCAGTCAAAAGCCCGTCCCTTGCTTTTGCTGGGGAGCTGCAGGGGCCTGCTTGGTCGCACGCTGTTGACGCGAACGAGTGCGCTGGGGCTGAGCCTGGGAAGGAGGATTGTACCTACGCTTAGAGTAAGCGTAAGAAGCAGTCTTCTTTCCCCTGAAAAACCGTCTACCTGTTGAGGTAGATGCTGAAGGCATCCGGTGGGAGAGGTTGTCGAGGGCGGTTTCCCGCTGGTGAAGCTGTTCGACCAACTGCGCGACTTTCTCACCTAAGATATTATTCCCCCGGCAAGGAACATCCGCCAGCCACTGCTGGGTCCGATTGTCCAGGTCAGAGACGCGCAGCCATGAGAGTCTGCGCATCACTATACCTTGGGCAGCGGATCTGGATGCAACATCACAAGTGTCATAAATACCCCTGGACAGGAATTTTCAACACGCCTTCAGCTGCCTGACCACTCCGGAGGAAGCTTGTCAACCAGGTCCGCCAGTTGCCGCACATCGTTCCGCATGTGGATGCTCGTGTAGAGCTGGTAAGACTGGATCTTGGTCACGAGCATGGAGGAATGATAGGCCTTCCTCCCAAAAGAGTCCAGAGTGTGAGACTCGCACCCCGGGGGAGCCGAGGCGGTATCCCTCGAACTCTTGGCCCTCTTGAGAGCAGAATCCACCACCGCAGAGTCGTGTGGCAACTGAGTCCTCATCAACTCCGGGTCGCTGTGGATCCTATACTGGGACTCGGCTTTCTTCGGGATGGTGGGGTTAGATAAGGGCTTCAGCCAGTTTCGAAGCAGTGTCTCCTTTAGGACATTGTGCAACGGTACTGTGGAAGACTCTCTAAGTGGTGATGGATAGTCGAGGACCTCGAGCATCTCAGTCTTCAGCTCATCCACGTAACCATGGGGAAGGGAATGCTCACAGACTATCCCCAACAAAGAAGGCAAAGGAAAGGCTCTCTGGTGGGGAAAGCTTCCTTTCCGGTGAAGAAGTGGGATCAGAGGGAAGACCACAGGACTCCTCGGAAGAGAAATACCAAGGGTCCTCCTCCACCCCCCACGAGGCCTCCTCCTCGGTGTCGGACATGAATTCCATGACTTCAGTCCGAAACCGGGCCCGTCTCAACTCAGAGGACCCCAGTCCTCGATGATGACGTTGAGAGGTGGACACCCGCATCGGCGGGCTGAGTTGCCACAAGCGGTACCGGCCAGCCGGTGCTTCCATCAACGGTGCCGAGGGCACAAGCACCCCCCGACACCGGGAGAGGCTGGCGTAGCAGCCCTTCCAGGATACCTGGAAGAATGGCACGGAAGCGCTCGTCAAAAGCCTCCGTTGGGAAAGGCTGAGGGACCAGTGCAGGAGTCGGAGATAGAATCTGCTCAGGGCCAGGAGGCGGTACCGGACTGCCCGACAACCAACGCATCAACACCTCCTGGATTGAGTAGGAGCGGTCATCCCGGCATCGACGCTTCTCGGGTGCCGAATCCCTCAACGCCCAGGAGCTCCCGGTACCATGAGAAGGGGGCGACCGATGACGATGCTTCTTAGCTGCCCGTCTCATCTTCCGCCAGGGTCGCTTTATTCATACTACCCCTCTCCTCAAGACCCTTCACTGGCTCCCTATCCGTTTTCGCATCCTGTTCAAACTTCTTCTACTAACCTATAAATGTACTCACTCTGCTGCTCCCCAGTATCTCTCCACACTCGTCCTTCTCTACACCCCTTCCCGTGCACTCCACTCCATGGATAAATCCTTCTTATCTGTTCCCTTCTCCACTACTGCCAACTCCAGACTTCGCGCCTTCTGTCTCGCTGCAACCTACGCCTGGAATAAACTTCCTGAGCCCCTACGTCTTGCCCCATCCTTGGCCACCTTTAAATCTAGACTGAAAGCCCACCTCTTTAACATTGCTTTTGACTCGTAACCACTTGCCTCCACCTACCCTCCTCTCTTCCTTCCCGTTCACATTAATTGATTTGATTTGCTTACTTTATTTATTTTTTGTCTATTAGATTGTAAGCTCTTTGAGCAGGGACTGTGTCTTTCTTCTATGTTTGTGCAGCGCTGCTTATGCCTTGTAGCGCTATAGAAATGCTAAATAGTAGTAGTAGTTAGCTTGTTTCTTTCGATGCACGTCATCGGCGCTCCATGGTACCGAGGACATGGAATTCACATGCCTCCTCGGGGTCGGGTCCGAAAAGGGTCAGTCCCGATGGGCCTGCACAGCAGGAACTGTAGAGGCAGGTGGAGGCCCACTCGACTGCTCACTGCTCCCAACGAGGGGTGGTCGTCGGGCCTGTGGTACCTATTCTCCCAAGGTCGATGCCATGTCCGGTGCCGCTGTCGACGTCGATGCTGAAGAGCCGGGCCAAGCTTCAAAAAGATGATCCCGCTGAGCTTGTCTCACCACCTGTGTCCGCTTTTTTAAGCTAAGACACAATTTGCACACTTTGGGATTATGCTCAGGCCCGAGGCACTGAAGGCACCAAGTGTGGGTGTCACGGCGGCGAGATCAAAGTCATCAATGGTGGCGACGAAAAGGGACACAAAAAGGGAAGAACGCGGGCACGTGGCCAAAAGGGCCACGACGGCGCCAAAAGGAAACTTAAGGCGGCTGAAAACTAAAAACTACAGTTAAACAAGTTTTTTTTTTTTTAACTTTTAGAAAAGAAGAAAAAGAAAGCGCGGACGGCGCCACTAAACAAAGGAAAAGCAAACAAATCGAGAAACGGTTTCCGAGGGCTGAGAGGAGAGGGACACAACGCAGTCTGTCTCCACCGCGGAAAACGAAGAACTGAGCGGGAGCGGTCATGCACGGGCGGGAAGACGGCCGCGCATGCGTGGTGGGCGTGCCCCGTGTGCGGGACCTCCTGCGAGACTTTTTTTGAGTTTGCTGTGAAACTGTTCCGGTTGGAGGAGGCTGCCGTGGATGTCACCCAGTCGTGAGAACAAGCAGCCTGCTTGTCCTCGGAGAATGCTCGTGTAGAGCAGGTATGTTTGGATCTTGGCGGCAAGCATTTGCGGCCTGATACGTTCTCCTCCCAAAAGAATCCAAGGTCCTAGGCTCTCTGCCTGGGGGCACCGAGGCATAGTCTCTAGTACTCTTGGCCCTTCTGAGAGCAGAGTCCACCACCATGGAATCGTGAGGAAGTTGGGCCTTCACCATTACAGGCTCTCCATGGACTCTGTACTGGGACTCGGACTTCTTGGGAACCACTGGATTAGAGAGCGGGCAAGACCAATTCCGCGTCAGCACTTCCATGAGTGTATTGTGCAGGGGGGCCGTTGCAACCTCTGCAGGTGGAGACGGATAATCCAGGACCTTGAGCATCTCAGCCCTGGGCTCATCCACAACCTCCATAGGGAAAGGAATGTCCTTAGACATTTCCCATACAAAGGATTGTAGCATGATATACGTTTAATTGTGAGAGTTATTAATTTTGCTGGATCAGATCTAAATCATATAAAATATACAGCTTCAAAGACTCTACTCCCCCCCCTTTTCTTCTGGAAAACTACTAGCTGGGTGGTACCTAAGCCCATCAACACCTATCCAAAGAATCAATCACAGAGACTACAGTAACAAAAGACAGTGAAACTCCACCTATTACTCAGACTCGGAAGCCCATCTATCAGACAAAAGAAGCTCAATCACGCTCAGACAACAGACCAGCAGATGTTCCTTTCAAAAGACAGCTATCTCAGAGACTGCAGTAACAAAAGACTACACCTCCACCTATTTTCAGACAAAGACTAAGCCCATCTAAGCTCAATCACTCTCAGACAATGGACTAGCAGATATCCAGGCAGGAAGTCTTGTGATGTCATTGAGCATGTGACCTGTTGCCATGCTCCATCTCAAAGCCAGATGCCCAGAATTCAGCTACACAGGAGCTTTCTAATTGGACCAAGGGCAACCACCTGACGATAAATGCCCAGTTCAGACACTTTAAATGCAGGAGCTCCTTCTTTAGAAAGAGTTCTTCCTGGCTGTTCCTGATGCTCGTGCTCCTGTTCTAGTCGCTGCTGCCCTGAAGTGTTTAAATCTAAAAGCAAGCTAGAATCCTGACTTCTCAAGCTGGACATCACATCCACCTAAAAGAAACTGCTTCAAGCTCATCAGACTGCAAATCTACAAAGAAACTTCCTGTTCCAGCAAGGATCTCCTGCATCACTCTCCATAGCAACCTCCATTAATTTGAGTTATCCAGCTTAATTTACAATCAAACCTGTTATTTTGTAGCATACTTCCATTGGTAAAAGATCCTCTCTAAACTGCCTCTCTATTGTAAACTTATTACCTTGACTGTACTAGAAATAAACATTTTCTTTTAAAGTTAACTATCTGGCCTTTATATTGGGAAAAGCACATGTTCTCACATGTGCAAGCTCCAAATGCTCTAAGCACATGTTACCTTTTAAAGTTACACTGATAGCACATGGTCGCTTTTTAAACTTAGTGCCATGCTTTGAGCACATGTTCCAAAACGTACAGTGCAGGTTAATGTAATTAATTTGAATTTGGTATATAAAATTCCCCTCTATTCTTACATGATTATTATTCTTAACAATTTACCTTTAATTGGAATAGAATAAGTATGTATAAGAACAGAGAATCAAATTAGAACTGGAATTACAATTGGAATATAAGAACGTTTCATTTTGTAATTCTTTGCGACCACATGCTCTGAGTAATTCCCTCTGTTAATACATATTCTATTCCTAAATACCATTTTGGAACTATAACATTTCCTGTAACAGGATGAGAACGTAAGACTCTCAGGTGGAGACATCCTTACTTCAATCGGTGGAGTAGGATCAGAGGGAAGCCCGCAGGACTCCCCATCCGAAAAGTACCTGGGGTCTTCATCTTCTTCCCACGAGTGCTCATCTTCAGTATCGGACAGAAGCTCCCTAAGAGCAGCCCAACCTCGTGGGGGGTGTTGAGAAGTGGACCCCTGCCTGGACTCCGGCGAAGCTTCCTCCACCTATGTCGAGGGGGAGTCGACCCGGGTGGTAGCCGATGCCGGCACCACAAGTGGTACTGAGGACGAGGACCTCCTCATAGGCGATGGCCCAGATGCTGTCTCAGCAGTCGGTGCGGAAGGCGCAGGCACCCCCAACACAGAGGCTGACTGGCAAAGCAACCCTTCCAGAAGCTCCGGAAAAAGGCCCTGATACGCTCGTCGAGAGCTGCCATCAGTAAAGGCTGGGAGGCTGGTGCAGGAGTCGGTTGCAGAGTCTGAAGAGGCTCGGGAGCCGGTAGCAGGCTGCCAGATGACCGATGCATCGGCACCTCCTGAATGGAGGGTGAGCGAACCTCCCGGCGCTGACACTTCTTGGGTGCCGACTCCCTCGGCTCCCCGGAGCTCTCGGTACCGTGTCTGGAAGGAGATCAATGACGGTGCTTCTTCGCCTTCACTCCTCGGTACTGATGAGGAGGACATGGAACCCTCACGCCTCCTCGGGGGGGGGGGGGGGGGGCTACATAGCAGGAGGCCTTGAGATAGGTGGAGACCCACTTGATGCCTTGCTGCTCCCAGCTTGATGTGGTCTTTCGGAAGCCATTACCTGGACTCCCAATGTCGATGCCTCTCTCGACGCCGATCTGAAAAAAGCCTCTCACGCTGAGCCTCTCGAACCACTTGGGTCCGCTTATTCATCAATTTACAGAGCTTACAAGCAGCTGGAAGATGGTCAGGCCCAAGACACTGGAGACACCACGCGTGGAGGTCGGTACTAGAGATGGTCCGGTTGCACCTAGTACAATGCTTGAAGCCGCTGGGTGTCCTCGATGACATGGAGGGGAAAACGGCAGTCGCGAAATCAAAGGACTTGATGGTGCCAGAAAAAAAGGGGGCACAAAAAGAGGATAAGAGCCCGACCAAGCAGCCTAATGATGGTCGCGTCGAAAAAGAAAGAAAACTTATAGAGACGGACAAAAACCTAAGAAAAAACAAAGGAAACTACTTTCTTTTTTTTTTTTTTTTTTAATATTAGCGAGAAGTAGAAAAAGAAGGCTTTAAAGCGCCCAAAAAATGGGAACCAGGGTCTCCTGAGCCAATATCTCGAAGAGCAGCAACAAGACGTGTCTCCTCAAGACGCGGATTGAAAAAAGCTGAGGTGACCCTATTCTTGGAATAAACTTCCTGAGCCCTTACGCCAGGCCCCCTCCCTACCCGTCTTCAAATCCTTGCTCAAAGCCCGCCTCTTCAATGTGGCCTTCGGCACCTAACCTTTATACCTTTCAGGAAATCTAGACTGCCCAATTTGACTGCCCCTACTTGACTGACTGTACACTTGTCCTTTAGATTGTAAGCTCTTTGAGCAGGGACTGTCCTTCTATGTTAAATTGTACAGCGCTGCGTAACCCTAGTAGCGCTTTAGAAATGTTAAATAGTAGTAGTAGTGACATGCTCGTGTTGCGGACAGGAACCTGCTTGTGTATGCGCGGTGTACCCTGTCCCGCACGACGCCACGTTCTAGAAAGTTCTTGTTTTTTTTTCTAATTTCTGGGCTCCTGGGCCCTCGCGGAGGACGACCCATGCGTGATAATCTTCAGCCTGCTTGTCCTCGGAGAATAATCCTTTATCCTCTGGATAACTTTGCCTAGGAGATGCCACAGCAGAAATACACACAGAGCCCAGAGCAGGCCATCACTGAACTAATGCATCTATTCCTGCTGAGTGATGGCCCATTTGATTGAAATACCAGAACCTTTGCATTTTCAGCCATCGCCATGAGATCCTTTACCAGTGTTCCCCACCCATGAAGAATCTGAGTGAATCCTACCTCCAAAAAGGAGGCCCAAGTCTCCCACAAAAACACATAGAAAACAAAAAGAGCGGAAGAAAACCAAAATAGACCAGATCCACACCACAAAAGAGTAAGAGCATCAAAAAGTTTATTAGGACCCTACACGGTCCGTGTTTCTTCAGGGGTCTAAAATCAAACAAAATAACAGATCAAAATATATACAAACTTATGCATATATAAATACAAATAAAACCAAATATAGAAATAAAACCATACAACTCAAATATATTAATAACACAAAAAACATGGTTAAAAACAAAGACATCTAAAAACGAATCACAGATATATTGAAAAGTAATCACAAATTATTTCGAAGGGTAAATGAAAATGTAACATTTGAGATATTCTAACAATGAAACGGACTAATGCATTCTATAGCGGGTACATGTGGGCCTTGGCCCAAGTAACCAGTTACAAGATAGCTTCCATCGGTCCTAGCACCTGCAGATAATCCCAGGAACGTAGCTTTACTTTCCAAAGCAACTGTCTGAGTTGATCCTGCAACTTACTTATGCGTTCCTCAGTCAGAAAACTTCCCTTGTAGGGTATCAAACCATGCACTAGGGATAAAACTAGCTTGCCCTTTGCCACATTGACTACCCAGCCTAATTCCTACAGAAGCTGAACCACCTGCTTGGTAGCATCCTTGCTCTCCTTCAACAACTTTGCCCTGATTAACTAGTCATCCCAGTATGGATGAACCAACAACTGAATTCTTCGCACAGCCACTATCATCACAACCATCACCTTAGAGAATGTCCTTGGTACCACTGCTAAGCCAAACGGAAGAGCCTGAAACTGGAAATTGTGTTCCAAAACCATGAACTGAAGAAACCGCTAGTGATCTGCCCAAACAGTAATAAATGGGATAGCCTTCCATTAGATCCAGCAACATAAGAAACTCCCCCTAATGAACTACCACTATATCTGATCTTAAGGTCTCCTTCCAAAAGCTAAGAACATGTAAGGCTCTGTTCAGCTTAAGGTCCAAAATGGGCTGGAAGGACCTCGGGCACTACAAAAGAAATCGTTCTCCATTCTTCTAAAGGAACCGGCACTACTGTATTTAGCCACAGCAACCTATCCAACGTGGCCTTGACGGCAGACAACTTTAAGTGGGGGCCTGTATGATGACTTCAGGAAAGCGTCACAAAGCGGTCAAGCAAACTTCAGGGCGTAGCCATCTTTTATAATTTCTAGGATCCACTGGTCCAATCTTATGTGGATCCATCTCCAGTGAAACTGCCCACCTGCGGTATCGCAATGTGGACCTCCAAAACTTCACCGAGTTGTCCAGGTACCACTGGGACCTCTGGCTCCTGCATCCTGAGTTCCTCAGCAGCCACCCCGAAAAGACTGTCCCCAGGATGGGAACCTATTCCTCTGACAACTATTCACCCTTCCTGGGCTCTTGAAAATGGCTCCGATGCTTAGGAAGCGAGACAATCTCCTGGTGGCATTCTTCAGCACCCTCAGTACCTTTGACTCACTTAGACTCTTCAACAACTTCTTGAGATCTTCCCCATGGCCCTTAATTCTGTGCTGGCTGCAGGAACTGCGCTGACCACAATCCCCAGTGCAGACATGACACCGGCTACTTGCCAATACATCTGAACAACAGATATTGCACTAACCATAAAACTGACCATGATCTCCCAAGGTTGTTATGCCATTTGATGCAACTGTACACAGGCCTCCCGACTCTGTCTCACACACCGTCACATAAAAGCTCCTGAAACCCCCCTTCCCTGGCACCTAACTCCACGTTACCCCAGGCTGCTACAGCAGAAGAATCCTGCCTGAACAGAATCTTTTTTTAAAGACCCTAAGATCCCCCAAAAGAAAGTACCTCGAATTGGGAGTGGGGGTGTGGAGGGACCTAGACAACCAGGATTTATCACCCCCAGATGAACATGGGGTGGCCCTGCAGACCTCAGCTCCGTCTGTTTTGTTTCTTTGTGTTTTAAATCCAGGAGACCCTTGCTAATTCTAAAATTAGAGGTTCCCTAGCTAAGGCCTACCAGACCAATCGAGACTGCACAGGATGCTTGCCAACCAACTGATGGAGAATGAGAAATACTAACTGGTTAGGGACTACACAGGATATTTATAGTGCAATGTCATCAAGTCAGTGGTTCTTCATCTTCTGGTAGGAGGGAATAAACCCATGTGTCAGGACTGGTCTGTAGAGATTAAGATGAAAATGTATTATGCTTGGCAGTTATATTTCTGTAGCTGTTCCCTCTCTAATAGATTTTATATTTGTATAAGAATACTGGTTCTCTTTTTAGCTTATTACTTGTTGCAGAATTAGGCAGAAAGGTAACAACAGGAAACCTAATAAATGAATTTGAAGATAAATGCAAGTGTGAATCTCATTTCATTTGGCATTTATTGCCTAATTCTATAATGTGTGTGTGTGTATGTGTGTGTGTGTGTGTACACACACACACATACACACTGTTTTATTATGAGAAGTCCATATCAAAAATAGTGAATCTAAATATCTAAAATGCAGTTTTATAAAACAAATTAAAGGGAAGCTGATAAACAGGGTCATGCAGAAATGTTATAATGAAATTTTCACATCACTGTTTTCTACATTCTTGTCAATAGGCAAAGGAGACTGAAATCTCAGTCCATGCATGTCCACTCTTTATATGTCACAATACTCTTACTGGCCCTTATGCATATCAAAGAAGCATGCATAACCTTAGTACAACTAAAAAAAAGATGGAGAGAAACATGAACTATGAAAAAGGTTAAAAGGGCATCAATATATGGGGAGAAGGGGGGGGGCAATATGGCCGCCGAGCGTACTTGCTAACCGCCAGCATTTCCACAGTTCTCAGTTTCCTACTTACTGAGATGCCGAAGCGACGGGGCAGGTCCACCCCCCATGCTCCGCAGCGGTCAGATCCTCTCTCGCAAGATATTCGGACCTTTTTGCAGACAACTGTGGGTCCATCTGTGGCAGTGTTGGAAGCGTCGGGAGGCAGCCCGCTGATACGCGCCAGTGCGGATGGAGGCACGGCAGCATCTCCTGGGCTAGAGCTTACGCTCGGCCCCGATACAAGGGATCCACCCCATCAGCCGTTGGGCTATAGCACCCCATCAGAGACTATCCTGAACGGGTCCCCCAGAAGCGGTGAGACCGAACAGAGTCAGGAGGCAGAACAGTGGTCTTTTGGAGTGCAGGAAGCCTTGATGGAAACACCGATAACAACAGCAATTTTGGCGGGAAACGCTGTTGGTTTGAATCCGGATGTTTTGCTGCAGAAAGAGGTAACACCACCACTTTTCTCTTTCGAAGTGCACAAGCCAGTTGAAGTGACTTTAGACTCTTTATGGACTCTGATAGCAGATCTTGGGAAGTCTCTTACACCACAGATAAATACATTAAATCAGGAAATGTTAAAACAAGAGGAAAAAATAAAGACTATAGATGTAAGAATAGGGAAACTTGAACAGGCAGAAGAAAAGAAAGACCTTGATATGAAGAGAATCCAGTCCCAACAGGAGGTTATGATTAAAGATTTGACTTCATTAAGAAGAAAGACTGAGTCTCTTGAGAACATTGTTAGAAGTAATAATTTACGATTGTTGAATTTTCCTAGACAGATTACTAAACCTCCTCGGGAAATGTTGAAAAAATACATAATAGAGATTTTAGGAGTAAAAGAGGAATTAATTCCTCCTTTTACCCAAGTGTATTATCTTCCGGTTAAGGAGAGAAGTGAACAAAAAATTGGAGTACAAGAACAACCACTGAATGTTACTGAATTGCTTGAATTAACAGACTCTGAAGATGTGATTCCTACAACTTTGATAGTAACATTGGCACCAGATAAACAATGGTTAATATCCATGTACTTCAAAAATAAAGATAAAACATTTCTTGGTCAGAAAATTCAAATCTTTCCCGACATCTCCAGAGATACGCAAAAGCGTTGGAAATCACTCTTTTTAATGAAACCAGCTGTAATTCAACTGGGTGCAACGTTTTACTTGCGATACCCATGCAAGTGTGGTGAGATACCAATCAAACAAATATGTATTTTTTGACCCGGCTCAATTAACAGCATTTCTCATCTCAAGCCAAAATAGGGGATCTTAGAACATCTTAACCCTTGAAATATAGTTAAACACTGTGCAATGCTGGCTGTTACCATTTGTTGCTTTATTATTGATAATTTTTGTTATAATATATATTCCATTTCTTAACATCTTGCCCCCCCCCCCAAAAAAATGTGGACTTGAGCAAGAAATTTCAGTACTTTTCCTGTTTTTTTTTTTTCTTTTCCTCAAATATGTTGAAATGTATTGCTTTACAAACAAGTGTATTGCTTGATTTAAATGTTAAAATCTTAAAACTAAAATTAAAAAAAAAAAAAAAAGGACATCAATATATTCAGAATCTTAAGATGTATTATATCTTTCTATAAGTGAACCAGGGGTTATAGGATATAAATCAGTGTATAACCAATAATGACCTCACCTGGGATTGATAATGCTGCACATGCTGCATAAGGGGTTGATTAGGAAACTGCTGAGGGCTATAAGTAACATACTGCGTTGAATAGGCAGGTGGTGTAGCTACAATAGGCGGACCTGCTGCAGAGGCCGGATGAATCATGGCATTCTGGTGATGCTGATCTTGTCGTTGGGGCATATTTGGTACTAGAAAATAAGAATCTTGCAATCAGAGTGCAAATCAAATCAGCCTTTCTACATACACTAAAATAAAAAATTTACAAGCCTACCTGAATTCTTTCTGGCCTTTACTATCAACTGAAAACCCCTAACTTCAATATCCTTATTTTAAAAGCAGATATACAAGAATACATACACACAGATTTTAAAACTAAACTGAGACCCATTCTGTCCTATATATAGCGAATGCTACATACCTGTAGAAGGTATTCTCCGAGGACAGCAGGCTGATTGTTCTCACTGATGGGTGACGTCCACGACAGCCCCTCCAATCGGAATCCTTACTAGCAAAGTCCTTTGCTAGTCCTCGCGCACCCGCGCGCATCGCGCATGCGCGGCCGTCTTCCCGCCCGAAACCGGCTCGAGCCGGCCAGTCCAGTATGTAGCAAGACAATACAAGGGAAGACACAACTCCAAAGGGGAGGCGGGCGGGTTTGTGAGAACAATCAGCCTGCTGTCCTCGGAGAATACCTTCTACAGGTATGTAGCATTCGCTTTCTCCGAGGACAAGCAGGCTGCTTGTTCTCACTGATGGGGTATCCCTAGCCCCCAGGCTCACTCAAAACAACAACCATGGTCAATTGGGCCTCGCAACGGCGAGGACATAACTGAGATTGACCTAAAAAATTTACCAACTAACTGAGAGTGCAGCCTGGAACAGAACAAACAGGGCCCTCGGGGGGTGGAGTTGGATCCTAAAGCCCAAACAGGTTCTGAAGAACTGACTGCCCGAACCGACTGTCGCGTCGGGTATCCTGCTGCAGGCAGTAATGAGATGTGAATGTGTGGACAGATGACCACGTCGCAGCTTTGCAAATTTCTTCAATGGAGGCTGACTTCAAGTGGGCTACCGACGCAGCCATGGCTCTAACATTATGAGCTGTGACATGACCCTCAAGAGCCAGCCCCGCCTGGGCGTAAGTGAAGGAAATGCAATCTGCTAGCCAATTGGATATGGTGCGTTTCCCTACAGCCACTCCCCTCCTATTGGGATCAAAAGAAACAAACAATTGGGCGGACTGTCTGTGGGGCTGTGTCCGCTCCAGATAGAAGGCCAATGCTCTCTTGCAGTCCAATGTGTGCAGCTGACGTTCAGCAGGGCAGGAATGACGACGGGGAAAGAATGTTGGCAAGACAATTGACTGGTTCAGATGGAACTCCGACACGACCTTTGGCAAGAACTTAGGGTGAGTGCGGAGGACTACTCTGTTATGATGAAATTTGGTGTAAGGGGCCTGGGCTACCAGGGCCTGAAGCTCACTGACTCTACGAGCTGAAGTAACTGCCACCAAGAAAATGACCTTCCAGGTCAAGTACTTCAGATGGCAGGAATTCAGTGGCTCAAAAGGAGGTTTCATCAGCTGGGTGAGAACGACATTGAGATCCCATGACACTGTAGGAGGCTTGACAGGGGGCTTTGACAAAAGCAAACCTCTCATGAAGCGAACAACTAAAGGCTGTCCTGAGATCGGCTTACCTTCCACATGGTAATGGTATGCACTGATTGCGCTAAGGTGAACTCTTACAGAGTTGGTCTTGAGACCAGACTCAGACAAGTGCAGAAGGTATTCAAGCAGGGTCTGTGTAGGACAAGAGCGAGGAGCTAGGGCCTTGCTGTCACACCAGACGGCAAACCTCCTCCACAGAAAGAAGTAACTCCTCTTAGTGGAATCTTTCCTGGAAGCAAGCAAGACGCGGGAGACACCCTCTGACAGACCCAAAGAGGCAAAGTCTACGCTCTCAACATCCAGGCCGTGAGAGCCAGGGACCGGAGGCTGGGATGCAGAAGAGCCCCTTCGTCCTGCGTGATGAGGGTCGGAAAACACTCCAATCTCCACGGTTCTTCGGAGGATAACTCCAGAAGAAGAGGGAACCAGATCTGACGCGGCCAAAAAGGAGCAATCAGAATCATGGTGCCTCGGTCTTGCTTGAGTTTCAACAAAGTCTTCCCCACCAGAGGAATGGGAGGATAAGCATACAGCAGGCCCTCCCCCCAATCCAGGAGGAAGGCATCCGATGCCAGTCTGCCGGGGGCCTGAAGCCTGGAACAGAACTGAGGGACTTTGTGGTTCGCTCGAGATGCGAAGAGATCCACCAAGGGGGTGCCCCACGCTTGGAAGATCTGGCGCACCACTCTGGAGTTGAGCGACCACTCGTGAGGTTGCATAATCCTGCTCAGTCTGTCGGCCAGACTGTTGTTTACGCCTGCCAGATATGTGGCTTGGAGCACCATGCCGAGACAGCGAGCCCAGAGCCACATGCTGACGGCTTCCTGACACAGGGGGCGAGATCCGGTGCCCCCCTGCTTGTTGACATAGTACATGGCAACCTGGTTGTCTGTCTGAATTTGGATAATTTGGTGGGACAGCCGATCTCTGAAAGCCTTCAGAGCGTTCCAGATCGCTCGCAACTCCAGGAGATTGATCTGTAGACCGCGTTCCTGGAGGGACCAGCTTCCTTGGGTGTGAAGCCCATCGACATGAGCTCCCCATCCCAGGAGAGACGCATCCGTGGTCAGCACTTTTTGTGGCTGAGGAATTTGGAAAGGACGTCCCAGAGTCAAATTGGACCAAATCGTCCACCAATCCAGGGATTCGAGAAAACTCGTGGACAGGTGGATTACGTCTTCTAGATCCCCAGCAGCCTGAAACCACTGGGAAGCTAGGGTCCATTGAGCAGATCTCATGTGAAGGCGGGCCATGGGAGTCACATGAACTGTGGAGGCCATGTGGCCCAGCAATCTCAACATCTGCCGAGCTGTGATCTGCTGGGACGCTCGCACCCGCGAGACGAGGGACAACAAGTTGTTGGCTCTCGCCTCTGGGAGATAGGCGCGAGCCGTCCGAGAATCCAGCAGAGCTCCTATGAATTCGAGTCTCTGTGATGGGAGAAGATGGGACTTTGGGTAATTTATCACAAACCCCAGTAGCTCCAGGAGGCGAATAGTCATCTGCATGGACTGCAGGGCTCCTGCCTCGGACGTGTTCTTCACCAGCCAATCGTCGAGATATGGGAACACGTGCACCCCCAGCCTGCGAAGTGCCGCTGCTACTACAGCCAGGCACTTTGTGAACACCCTGGGCGCAGAGGCGAGCCCAAAGGGTAGCACACAGTACTGGAAGTGACGTGTGCCCAGCTGAAATCGCAGATACTGTCTGTGAGCTGGCAGTATCGGGATGTGTGTGTAGGCATCCTTCAAGTCCAGAGAGCATAGCCAATCGTTTTCCTGAATCATGGGAAGTAGGGTGCCCAGGGAAAGCATCCTGAACTTTTCTTTGACCAGATATTTGTTCAGGGCCCTTAGGTCTAGGATGGGACGCATCCCCCCTGTTTTCTTTTCCACAAGGAAGTACCTGGAATAGAATCCCAGCCCTTCTTGCCCGGATGGCACGGGCTCGACCGCATTGGCGCTGAGAAGGGCGGAGAGTTCCTCTGCAAGTACCTGCTTGTGCTGGAAGCTGTAAGACTGAGCTCCCGGTGGACAATTTGGAGGTTTGGAGGCCAAATTGAGGGTGTATCCTTGCCGGACTATTTGCAGAACCCACTGATCGGAGGTTATGAGAGGCCACCTTTGGTGAAAAACTTTCAACCTCCCTCCGACTGGCAGGTCGCCCGGCACTGACACTTGGATGTCGGCTATGCTCTGCTGGAGCCAGTCAAAAGCTCGCCCCTTGCTTTTGCTGGGGAGCCGCGGGGCCTTGCTGAGGCGCACGCTGCTGACGAGAGCGAGCGCGCTGGGGCTTAGCCTGGGCCGCAGGCTGTCGGGAAGGAGGATTGTACCTACGCTTACCAGAAGTATAGGGAACAGTCTTCCTTCCCCCGAAAAATCGTCTACCTGTAGAGGTAGAAGCTGAAGGCTGCCGGCGGGAGAACTTGTCGAATGCAGTGTCCCGCTGGTGGAGAGACTCTACCACCTGCTCGACTTTTTCTCCAAAAATATTGTCCGCACGGCAAGGCGAGTCCGCAATCCGCTGCTGGAGTCTATTCTCCAGGTCGGCGGCACGCAGCCATGAGAGCCTGCGCATCACCACACCTTGAGCAGCGGCCCTGGACGCAACATCAAAAGTGTCATAAACTCCTCTGGCCAGGAATTTTCTGCACGCCTTCAGCTGCCTGACCACCTCCTGAAAAGGCTTGGCTTGCTCAGGGGGAAGAGCATCAACCAAGCCCGCCAACTGCCGCACATTATTCCGCATGTGTATGCTCGTGTAGAGCTGGTAAGACTGAATTTTGGCCACGAGCATAGAGGAATGGTAGGCCTTCCTCCCAAAGGAGTCTAAGGTTCTAGAGTCTTTGCCCGGGGGCGCCGAAGCATGCTCTCTAGAACTCTTAGCCTTCTTTAGGGCCAGATCCACAACTCCAGAGTCGTGAGGCAACTGGGTGCGCATCAGCTCTGGGTCCCCATGGATCCGGTACTGGGACTCGATCTTTTTGGGGATGTGGGGATTAGTTAATGGTTTTGTCCAGTTCGCAAGCAATGTCTTTTTTAGGACATGGTGCAAGGGAACAGTGGACGCTTCCTTAGGTGGAGAAGGATAGTCCAGGAGCTCAAACATTTCAGCCCTGGGCTCGTCCTCCACAACCACCGGGAAGGGGATGGCCGTAGACATCTCCCGGACAAAGGAAGCAAAAGACAGACTCTCGGGAGGAGAAAGCTGCCTTTCAGGAGAGGGAGTGGGATCAGAAGGAAGACCCTCAGACTCCTCGTCAGAGAAATATCTGGGATCTTCTTCTTCTTCCCACGAGGCCTCACCCTCGGTGTCAGACACAAGCTCATGGACCTGCGTCTGCAACCGTGCCCGGCTCGACTCCGTGGAGCCACGTCCACGATGGGGGCGTCGAGAGGTAGACTCCCTCGCCCGCATCGGCGAAGCTCCCTCCGCCGACGTAGTCGGAGAGCCCTCCTGGGAGGTGGCCGCAGTCGGCACCGCACGCGGTACCGACGTCGGGGACCTCACCCCGGGCGATGGGCCAGCCGGCGCCACGCTCAACGGTACCGGAGGCGCAAGCACCGCCGGTACCGGAGGGGTAGGGCGCAACAGCTCTCCCAGAATCTCTGGGAGAACGGCCCGGAGGCTCTCGTTCAGAGCGGCTGCAGAGAAAGGCATGGAGGTCGATGCAGGCGTCGACGTCAGAACCTGTTCCGGGCGTGGAGGCTGTTCCGGGCTGTCCAGAGTGGAGCGCATCGACACCTCCTGAACAGAGGGTGAGCGGTCCTCTCGGTGCCGATGCCTGCTGGGTGCCGACTCCCTCGGCGACCCAGAGCTCTCGGTGCCGACGCGGGGAGGGGACCGGTGTCGATGCTTCTTCGACTTCTTCCGAAGCATGTCACCGGAGCTCCCCGGCACCGACGAGGAGGACGTAGAATCCAGCCGTCGCTTCCTCGGGGCCGAGACCGAAGGGGGTCGATCTCGGGGGGGCTGTACCGCAGGAGCCCTCAGGGTAGGAGGAGACCCACCCGAGGGCTCACCGCCACCAGCAGGGGAATGGACAGCCCTCACCTGCACTCCACTCGATGCACCACCGTCCGACGACATCAGGAGACGAGGTCCCGGTACCACCGACGTCGATGCAGCTATCCGATGTCTCGGCGCCGATGCAGAGGGCCGATGCCTCGATGCACTCGATGCACTGGCAGCCAAGGAAGAAGGTCTGGACGCTGATGATGTCGATGCACACGATGACCCCGGTGCCGATGCCGACGAAGAGCCCGAGAACAAAACGTTCCACTGGGCTAATCTCGCTACTTGAGTCCGCCTTTGTAAGAGGGAACACAGACTACAGTTCTGGGGACGGTGCTCGGCCCCCAGACACTGAAGACACGAAGAGTGCCTATCAGTGAGCGAGATTACCCGGGCGCACTGGGTGCACTTCTTGAAGCCGCTGGAAGGCTTCGATGTCATGGGCGGAAAAATCACGCCGGCGAAGTCAAAATCCGAAATGACGAATTTGGAGCACCAAAACTTTAAGGGAGAAAAAATCTCGACCGAGGCCGAAAGAGGCCTACCCCGACAACGAAAGAAAACTTACCGGGGCAAAACTGGAAATACGGGAAGGGACAAACGAAACCCAAGGGGGTTTCCGGAGCACTTTCCGAACGAAAATGAAACTTTTCCGAAGAAAAACACGTCGATTTAGAAAACGGACGCGCGAGGTCGACTCTCCGGGGCTCGACACGACAAAAACACAGCCGTACCGAGTGCGGACGAAAGAAGACTGGCCGGCTCGAGCCGTTTTCGGGCGGGAAGACGGCCGCGCATGCGCGGTGCGCGCGGGTGCGCGAGGACTAGCAAAGGACTTTGCTAGTAAGGATTCCGATTGGAGGGGCTGCCATGGACGTCACCCATCAGTGAGAACAAGCAGCCTGCTTGTCCTCGGAGAAATATATATATATATACACACACACACACACACAGTATGTTCATCTATATATCTACATACTAATATGAAAATCATCTTTCCTACTAATCATCGGTTGATTAAGATTCATCTCATGCATCTCATTCCCCTCCATATAAGGTTGACTGTCTTTGAAAAAAAATAGTCTGAATGTAGGAAATAAAAAAGGTCTGTCGGACAAATGTTACAGCAGCAGTTGTAAAAATGGCAACTGCACGGGTGCACTTGGGCTCCTATCACATGCTCAACCTATTATGCAAACTCCTTCCTGGAACACGAACAGTAAGTACATTCGCGGATGATTCTTGGGTCTCAGGAGGAGGGATGGGAGTTGATGCTGGCCTCGAAATTGCTCCCCTGGGCCAAAACAGAAGAGAGACAACAAGGAGCCAGATACACCCTCCTTTGGTACCAAAATAGAGAATGAGCAATGATAAAATTTTACCTAAAAATCTCTTATGATTTTTTTCACGTTTTTGTTTGTATAAATAAAATACAAAGAAACATGAAGAAGCTCTACCACATTATGACAGAGCCACATAATCAAATCCTTTCCAGTCTCTTACAAAAATGCATGCATTCGCATTTCTTACCAAAATAGCGTGGCTTGCTTAAATGCCATATTTTTCTTGTGGATTCATGCAGCATGCAGTCTCAAAAACTAAACACAGATGGCCTCATCTCACCTTTACCTGCTCTATATGTCTTGGCTTGGCTCACTGGCATCGGTGTCATAGGAATAGGATACAAAGGCTAAAACCAAGGAAAAGCATTTCATGATTAGTAGATAACTGCAAAAATATTTCATATAGTCTAGAAACATATGACACCTACTCATTAAGGAGATAATTCTATAACTGTATTCACACAGGCACTTGGGGGTGTCTGACTATTGCTTATTCTATAAAGAAAAATAGATGTCTACTTTCCTTTACGGAATACTAGCATTACTAGGTATATACATGCATATGCACTTAGGATGCAAGCATGCTAGCTATAGAGTTGGCATAAATCTGTGCGCCTATGCTCCAGAGATATGCGAGATATGCCCCATCCGTGTTCTGCCCATGTATATGCCCGCCTGCAAACTAAGCGCTATCAGAGATATGAGCAGGGTAACAGAATAGTGCTTAGGCACAGTTTTGGTGTTTATGTGTATACTAGTAAAAGAGGCCCGTTTCAGAGCAAATGAAACGGGCGCTAGCAAGGTGTTCATCGCCAACACCCCTCCCTCCCTCCCTGGCCAACCCCTTCGTTATTCTTCCATTGCTCCGCCCCGAACGTTATGACGTTTGACGCGAGGGTGGGGCCCGGAGCGATTTCCCACCCCCACCCCCCTCCCTGCCAACCCCTTCGTTGTTCTGCCATTGCTCCACCCTCTAGGGCGGGGCCCGGAGCGATTTCCCACCCCCCCCCCCACACCTCCCTCCCTGCCAACCCCTTCGTTGTTCTGCCATTGCTCTGCCCTTGAGGGCGGGGCCCGGAGCGATTTTGGTGGCTTCACCACCACGAACCTTCGAACCTTTTTGAAGGAAGTCAGGGCTTGGCTTCACTGACGTCAGTGTCCTCAGAACGTTGAGGGTGAGTTTTATTATAGTAGATATCGTTATTCTAATCATTTACAAGTGCAATCAGCACTAAAACTTTAGTGCCTGCTTTACAGAATCACCCCCATTTGTCTTTGCAATACTATAATAAATTCAATTGTCCCTTTTGGTCAATGACTACATTGAAAATAGAGACTTGCACGGGAACGGGGGAACCCGCGGGATTCCCGTGGGGACGGAAGCAGTTCTGCGGGGATCCCATGGAGATGGAAGCAATTCCTGTGGGGTTCCTGTGGGGACGGAAGCAGTTCCTGTGGGGTTCCCGTGGGGACAGAAGCAGTTCCTGTGGGGTTCCCGTGGAAGTGTATGCTGCACTTGCGCCAGCCTCTCACCTACCGAGTACCAAGTTCTTTGAGTGCTGTCTCCTCCTCCTCCTTCTTGCTTTAACAGCACAGATGTGGAAAGCCTCCATTAAGGAGATGGTAGAGATACAAATGGTGACAAAATTCAAAAAGGCATGGGATGAACACAGAGGATCTCTATTTAGAAAATGGAAGTTATAAAAAACCTAAACTTAAATGGCTGCATGTGTGTGGATGTGTTGTGTGACACTTACATGGTGACTCTGGCTGTGATGAACTAGGGCCGATACTTGGAGACCTGTATGGTCTGTCTCATATATGGCAATCTGGTTTTGGATGGGCTGAAAAGGGTTTAGACAGTAACTTTAGTGGCTGGAACATTAGGACAGTTCTGGACAGACTTTTACAGTCTGTGTCCCGCAAATGAGAAGATGAATAGGCTGGAGTGGGCATTGAGGGCAACTCCAGCAGTTGGGACATAAGGCCAGGCGGACTTCTATGGTCTATGTCCCAGAAACGCCACAGAAAGACCATAACCAAGTATATAATATCACATTCATTGTTGATTTAATCATGAATTGATAATGATTGTGACTATTGGGCAGACTGGATGGACTGATACAGTTTTTATCTGCTGTCATTTACTATTACTATTAATCCTCTCTGCTTCCGGGCTGATGCGCAGACCTCAGCTCTGATACAGACACGAGCATCAGATGTCACCTGACCTACTGTCGCGTTCATGTAGTGATCTCTTAGCACACAGTGCCAGTGAATCAGAGAAGTGTTACATGTGTGCACCAGAGTGTTCCAACGTCTGTTCCTTCCTTGCCTGCAGTGCTGCGACTCAAACCCAGAGACTGAGAGAGCCGACAGGAATTTTTTTTAATGTACCATTAAATTCTTGTGGGTGAGGACAGGTTAAATTCTTGCAGGGATGGGCGGGGACGGGTAAGATTCCCCACGGGGACGGGCGGGAATGGGTTACATTCCCTACGGGGACGAATGGGGACGGGTTGGATTTCTGTCCCCGTGCAACTCTCTAATTGAAAAGAAGAAATGACAAGCTCTCTCAACAGCAGCAGCGTACACAAACCACTTTGTAAATGCATTTTCAGTAAATATTGGCAAATTAGGATGAGCTTAACTGAGTGGTAATTTACTATCACCATTTATATGCTAGATTGATGAACCATTCTTAAGTTTAAAAATTATCTCATGAGGATGTACAGTACTATATTTATTTTGTATAACTATGTACCTACAATTAACTTTCAATCTTGCATGTTTTTAAAATCAGCTACATTAAAAGTGCCTTATTAAATAACTTACCTGTACTCCTGGACTTACAGGGACTGGGTACATCATATTTGGTGCAAAACAAACCGGTTGAGTATACACTGGAGTAGGCTGTTGATGAGCTACCATAGATGGGCTTGGCTGGGCTTGTGGACGAGGTGAGGTTGGAGTTGTAGAAGGCTTTGGCTACAAATGAATCAGGAAAACAATTCAAGTTTTGCATAGCACATGCTGAGTCTATGTTCTCAAATGTTATTCAGTCTTTGGCAGCTCAGAAAATGTCAAAATAAAAACTTTTTAAAAAACACCATTACCTGAGCAAATGTTCGTGGATTGAATTCCTTTGCATTGGGATTCAGTGTAGATTTTCTAACTTGCCTTAACACATTAAAAACAAAAATCATTTAAGCTTAGTAAGAATTGCAAGTAAGTAGAACATGGCTCTACATCACAATGTCAGAGGCCAAACATTTATAGCCAAAACTATAGAAAAATAACAGATCATGTTCATATTTTATGTCTGTGGTACTATTCAACGAAGATACCTACCTGTAAGCAGGTATGCTCCGAGGACAACAGGCTGATTGTTCTCACATGTGGGTCGACGTCGAGGGGTCAGCCCAGGAATCGGCATTTTGCAAGCAAAATATAAAAAACGTTTTGCCAGAGTCTTCTGCCTCGCGTGCAGCGAGCATGCGCGGACTGATTTCCCACCCTTCGCGTGAGCGCATCCCATCAGTTAAATCAAAAAGCATAAAAAGAAGCAAATAACTCCAAAGGGGAGGTGGGCGGGTTTGTAAGAACAATCAGCCTGTTGTCCTCGAAGAATACCTGCTACAGGTAAGTATCTTCACTTTCTCAGAGGACAAGCAGGCTGATTGATCTCACATGTGGGGTATCCCTAGCAACCAGGCTCACTCAAAACAACGAACATTGATCAACTGCGCCTCGTAACGGCGAGGACATAACTTAGATTGACCTGAAATCATAAACAACTAAGAGTGCAGCCTGGAACAGAACAAAAATGGGTCTGGGGGGTGGAGTTGGATTCTAAACCCCGAACAGATTCTGCAGCACTAACTGCGCAAACTGACTGTCGCATCGGGTATCCTGCTGAAGGCAGTAGTGAGATGTGAATGTGTGGACCGATGACCATATTGCAGCCTTGCAAATCTCTTCAATGGAGGCTAAGTGAGCCACTGACGCAGCCATGGCTCTAACATTATGAGCCGTGACATGGCCATCTAGAGTCAGCTCAGCTTGGCATAAGTGAAGGAAATGCAATCCACTAGCCAATTTGAGATTGTGCGTTTTCCAATGGTGACATCCCCTCCTGTTGGGATCGAAAAAAAACGAACAACTGGGCGGAATGTCTGAAGGGCTTTGTCTGCTCCACGTAAAAGGCCAATGCTCTCTTGCAGTCCAAGGTATGCAAACTGCTTTCGCCAGGGCAGGTATGAGGATTGGGAAAGAATGTTGGCAAGACAATTGACTGGTTCAAATGGAACTCCGACACCACCTTTGGCAGGAACTTAGGGTGTGTGAGGAGGACTACTCTGTTGTGATGAAATTTGATATAAGGTGAATGTACTAAAAAGGCCTGAAGTTCACTGACCCTATGAGCTGAAGTAACAGCCACCAACAAAATGACCTTCCAGGTCAAGTACTTCAAATGGCAGGTATTCAGTGGTTCAAAAGGAGTTCTCATCAGCTGAGTGAGAATGACGTTGAGATCCCATGACACTGGTGGAGGTTTGAAAGGGGGCTTTGACAAAAGCAAACCTTTCATGAAGCGAACAACTAAAGGCTGTCCAGAGATAGGCTTACCCTCTACACGGTGATGAAAAGCATTAATCGCACTAAGATGAACTCTTACAGAGTTGGTCTTGAGACCAGACTCTGATAAGTGCAGAAGGTATTCAAGAAGGGTCTGTGTATGACAAGGAAGAGGTTTCTAGGGCATTGCTGTCACACCATACGGCAAACCTCCTCCATTCGAAAGAGTAACACCTCTTCGTGGAATCTTTTCTGGAAGCAAGCAAGACTCAGGAGACACCCTCTGAAAGACTCAAGGAGGCAAATTCTAAGCTCTCAACATCCAGGCCTTGAGAGCCAGAGACTGAAGGTTGGGCTGTAGAAGCCATTTTTTGAAATGCTGTACGCTTTCTTTAAACACATTTAAAGCACTCCGTTCCCGATGAAGCCAGGTTTTGGGCGAAACGGGTTCCCGTTGAACAGATATTGAAGAGTGCCCGGCTTAAAAGCTAAGTGCAACAGTTAATGTTGGATTGTTGAATAATAATTGAAAAAAGGAAAAGAAGTGAAAAAATACATTTATAAAAAGAATTAAAAAGATATATTTTACAAGCCGTATTAAAGGCTATTAAATTGCAAATTTACCTGAAATGAAGTTTTTTGCCCAATGATAGAACCGTGGCGTGTGTTATAAGAACAATATAACCGCACACTAAACCCTGGGTATTTTACCCACGGTTTCTGAGGGCTTTTTCTTCATTTTTTGTAAGCACGTATTTTGCTACTAGAGCCTTATTCTTTGTATTAGGTTACCTTTTTTGCTCTAGAGTTACTGCTCCCATTCTGTTGTTTGGCCCATGTAGAAGAAAACCCTCGTTCTGAGTGATGAGGGTTGGAAAACACTCCAATCTCCATGGTTCTTCAGAGGACAACTCCAGAAGAAGAGGGAACCAAATCTGACGTGACCAGAAGGGTGCAATCGGATCATGGTTCCACAGTCTTGCTTGAGTTTCAGCAAAGTCTTCCCTACTAGAAGTATGGGAGGATACGCATACAGAAGGCCTGTTCCCCAATGTAGGAGAAAGGCATCTGACGCTAGTCTGTCGTGGGCCTGAAGCCTGGAACAGAACTGAGGGACCTTGTGATTGATCTGAATGGCAAACAAATCCACCAAGGGGGTGCCCCACGCTCAGAAGATCTTGCGGACTACGCCCATGTTCAGTGACCACTCGTGAGGTTGCATTATCCTGCTCAACCTGTTGGCCAGACCGTTGTTTACACCTGCCAGATAAGTGACTTGGAGAAACATGCCGTGACATGGAGCCCAAAGCTATATCTGGACAGCTTCCTGACACAGAGGGCGAGATCCGGTGCCCCCCTGCTTGTTGGTGTAAAACATGGCAACCTGTCTGTCTGAATTAAGATTACTCGGTTGGACAGCCGATCTCTGAAAGCCTTGAGAGCGTTCCAGATCGCTCTTAATTCCAGGTGGTTGATCTGCAGACCTTTTTCCTGAAAGGACCAGGCTCCCTGAGTGTGGAGCCCATCTACATGAGCTCCCCACCCCAGGAGACATGCATCCGTCGTCAGCACTTTTCATGGCTGAGGAACTTGGAATGGTTGCCCCATGGTCAAATTGGATCGAATCGTCCACCACTGAAGAGAATTCCAAAAGTTGGTGGACAGTTGGATTACATCCTCTAGATCCCCCGCAGCTTGAAACCACTGGGAAGCTAGGGTCCACTGAGCTGATCTCATATGTAGACGTGCCATGGGCGTTACAAGAACTGTGGAGGCCATGTGCCCCAGAAGTCTCAACATCATGCCGAGCCGTGACCTGCTGAGACACTTGAACCACGGACACCAGGAAGAGAAGGTTGTCGCCCTTGCCTCGGGAAGATAAGCTCAAACTGTCTGAGTGTTCAGCAGAGCTCCAATAAATTCCAATTTTTGGACTGGGGTGAGATGGGACTTGGGATAATTTATGACAATCCCCAGCAGCTCCAGCACTTGAATAGTCGTCGAGATAAGGAAACACATGCACTCCCAGTCTGCATAGCGATGCTGCGACTACAGCTAGGCATTTTGTAAACACTCAGGGCGCAGACGCCAGGCCAAAAGGCAGTACACGGTACTGAAAGTGCTGTGTTCCCAGCCGAAATCGAAGATACGTCCTGTGAGCTGCAAGTATCAAGATGTGTGTGTAAGCATCCTTTAAGTCCATAGCCAATCATTTTCATGAATCATGGGAAGAAGGGTGCCCAGGGAAACCATCCTGAACTTTTCTCGGATAAGAAATTTGTTCAAGGCCCTTAGGTCTAGGATGGGACGCATCCCCCCCCCCCCCCCTGTTTTCTTTTGCACAAGGAAGTACCTGGAGTAGAATCCCAGCCCTTCTTCTCCTGGTGGAACGGGTTCAACCGCTTGGGCCTGTAGAAGGGGGGGAGTTCCTCTGCAAGTACCTGCTTGTGCTGGGAGCTGTAGGACTGAGCTCCCGGTGGGCAATTTGGAGGCTTGGATTCCAAATTGAGGGTGTATCCTAACCGGACTATTTGAAGAACCCACCGGTCGGAGGTTATAAGAGGCCACCTTTGATGAAAAAACATTAACCTCCCCCCAACTGGCAAGTCAGCCAGTACGGACACGTTTACTGAGGCTATGCTGAACTGGAGCCAGTCAAAAGCCCGTCCCTTGCTTTTGCTTGCCAGCTGCAATGGCCTTAGGTGCACACTATTGAGAACGAGCGCGCTGGGACTGAGCCTGGGCAGGTTGCCGAGAAGCAGGAGTGTAACTACGCCTAGCATAGGAATAGTGAGCACTCCTCTTCCCTCCAAAAAACCTCCTAGATGAGGAGGTAGTAGCAGAAGACGCCCGGCGAGAGAGAGAATCCATAGCATCATTGTGCTTCTTGATCTGGTCATCTAGATCCTCTACTTTCTCACCAAAAAGGTTATCCCTCCAGCAAGAAACATTCACCATCCACTGCTGGGCCGAATGACCCAGGTCAGAGATACGCAGTCATGAGAGTCTGCACACCACTATACCTTGGGCAGCGATCATAGATGCTACATCAAAAGTGTCATAAATACCCCTGGACAGGAATTTTCAACACGCCTTCAACTGTCTGACCACCTCCTGAAAAGGCCTGGACCGCTCCAGAGGAAGCTTGTCAACCAGGTCTGCCAGGAAATTTCGACATACCTTCTGCTGCCTGACCACCTGGCGAAAAGGTTCGGCCTGCTCCGGAGGGAGTGCATCAACCAAGCTGGACAGTTACCTCACCGAGTTCCGCAAGTGGACACTCATGAAGAGCTAGTATGTCTGGATCTTGGCAGCGAGCATAGCAGCCTGATACGTCTTCCTCCCCAAAGAGTCCAAAGTTCTAGATTCTCTGCCTGGGGGCACCAAGGCATAGTCCCTAGAGCTCCTGGCTCTTTTGAGGGCAGAGTCCACCACCATGGAATTGTGAGGTAGCTGAGACCTCATCAATCCAGGTTCACCGTGGATCCGATATTGGGATTCAGCTTTTCTCTTTATCATGGGATTAGACTGAGGGAACGACCAGTTTCGCATAAGGACTTCCTTCAGTACATTATGCAAAAGAGCCGTTGGAGCCTCTCTAGGCGGAGAAGGATAACCCAGGACCTCGAGCATCTCAGCCCTGGGTTCATCCTCAACCTCCATAAGGAAGGGAATAGCCACCGCCATTTCCTGGAACAAAGGAGAAAAAGGATAGACTCCCCGGTGGAGAAAGTCTCCTTTCTGGTGGAGGGGAAGGTTCAGAGGGAATCCCATAGGACTAGTCAGAAGAAAAGTAACTGGGATCTTCCTCTTCCTCCCACGAACGCTCATCTTCAGTACCAGACAAGACATCACTCAGAGCAGTCCGAAACTGAGCCTGTCTCGACACCGAGAAGCAATGTCCTTGATGGCAGTGCCGAGAAGTTGACACCTGCCTGGACTCCGGTGAAGCTTCCTCCATCGACGTCGAAGGGGAATTGACCTGGGTGACAGCCGACACCGATGCCGCAGGCAGCACCGAGGTCGGGGACCTCACCACAGGCGGAGAGCCAGATTCCGCTGTAGCAGACGGTACGGAAGGTGCAAGCACCCCTAACACCGAAGCAGACTGGTGCAGCAAATCTTCCAGGAGCTCTGGAAGCAGGGCCCTGATGCGCTCGTCGAGAGCTGCCGTCAGACAAAGCTGCGGGGTCGGTAAAGGAGCCGATGGCAGAATCTGTCGAGGCTCGGGAGCAGGTACCAGGCTGCCAGAAGACAGACGCATCAGCACCTCCTGAATAGAGGGGGAGCAATCCTCTCGGCTCCAACACTTATCGAGTGCTGATTCCTTCGACGCCCGGGAGACACAGACTACAAGCAGCTGGGCTATGGTTGGGCCCAAGGCACTGGATACACCAGGTGTGGGTATCGGTACCTGAGATGGTCCGGTTGCACTGAGTATAACGTTTGAAGCCGCTGGCTGTCTTTGATGACATGGAAGGAAAAACGGCTTTGGCGAAATCAAAAGACGTGATTGTGCCTGATAAAAGAAAAAAGGGCACAAAAATAAGGGAATAACCCAACCGCGTGGCCTAAAAACCATCCACGACGAAAAATAAAGGAAACTTGAAAGGGGGCAAAACTAAAAGTACACTACGGGAACTTGTTTTGTTTTTTTAATGACAATAATAATAAGATAAAGAAAAAATGAGGCGAAAACTTGAAGACTCTTTCCTGAGCCTGAGAGGAGCGCAGAAAAAAACTACCGCACCTCAACACGGAGAAAAGAAAACTGAGGGAATGCGCTCACGCGACAGGTGGGAAATAAGTCCACGCATGCGTGGTGCGTGCTGCACGTGTGCCAGAAGAATCTGGCAAAACTTTTTTTTATATTTTGCTTGCAAAATGCCGATTCCTGGGCCGACGCGGATGTCGACCCACATGTGAGAACAAGCAGCCTGCTTGTCCTCGGAGAATAGTCATATCCTTTCAGTTTCTCTTGCTCATCACTGACATCCAAAGAGAAACACCCTATGTAAAATATTCCTGCACATAACATGTGCCATAGACCCATTCCCTTCTGACTTCAGGACACATTTTGGACTACATTCAGTAAATGGAACAGAGTGCTATCCTATAAATGGTGCTGTGAGTTGGGCAATATTTATAGAATAGTGCATAACATTAAGATCCGCGTCAAATTTTGGGCGTGAACCAAACAAAACCTGGTATAAATGCTCAACTGTAAATTAGGCACTAAAAAAGGAAAAAAATGCCAAAATTAAAATATTTGTCAAGGAAACCAGTAAGAGAAACAGACAGATTGAAGTAACAGAATGAGAAGCAATTACGATAGAAATCTACAGACTCATGTTCAACCAGACAGCAAATTAGCTGCAGTCTACTTGATCAACAAACGCAAAGGTAACAAAACAAAAAAAAAAAGGAAAAAAGGGTTTAAGTGCTGTTTTAAATCTGAAAAGAATGTGTTCTGAAAACAGGGCAGGAGGAAGGAGGTTCCAAAGTAGCTTGGTGGTATAAAACAAAGCATGCTGACAGACAGAATCAAGTCTAGCTCTGAAGACAGAAGGGATAGCAAGGTGGTGGTATTCATGAATAACATGCAGACAGCAAGCTGGGGTTTGTGGAGTGACAAATTATAATAAATATATGAGGAAAGAGAAGTATAAAGCCTTATAATTTAGCATCAGGATTTTAAACTGTATCCTAAAACTAGTTGGAAGCCAACTGATGTGACAACTACTGAAAAAGGTGTGAGCAAAATCTAAATAAATAAATAAGGCAGTATTATGTATAGTTTGTAAACATCTGAAAAGAGAAAGATTTACATCAGAATAAACTCACATTATAGTAGTCTAACCATGAAGCACTGAGAGCATAAAATAAAAAAGTGTTAATTGAGAAGAGAGATCAAGGAGAGAACGGAACAGACGAAACCGGTGCAGGGCCAAGAAGCAGGTTCTCACTGAAGCACTTACAAAGTATAGCTGGTAATCAAGAATGATTCTTAAGACACTTAAAATTATCTACAAAGACCATTAGAGAGCCACAAAGCAAAGAGCAAGTGAGAACTGAAGGGGACAAGCTGTTAGCCAACAAGTTATGGTTTTGGAGGAATTAAGAATGAGGCAATTAGATAATGATCAGGCAGAAATAGCAGACAAAGTTTCAGCTGGGTAAGGTTCTTTGGGAAGGAATATTATACTAACAGAATGTTGTCAGTGTAGCAGTATGCACTAACACCACGATCTTGAATCAGAGTAGCAAACTCAAGAAAATATTGAAAAGAAAAACAGTAAGGATGGAACCCTGAAGGACTCCAGAGAGAAGGTGGAGATAGGGGGAAGAAATATTTGATAAACACATTGAAAGAAAAAAAAAAAAAAAAAAAAAGAGTCCCTCATTGGTTCCCCTCTTTTTCTACCTGAAAGACCTGAAAGACCAATATCTGACAATTTTGCCAGCACTAAAGAGTGAACTACTATGTTGAAAGCTTCCAACAAATCAAGAGAGACTGCTAGAGAAACTTTCATGTGGCTCATTTAATGAAGTAAAGATGGTCTCAGTACTGTGCCCTAATCTGAAATCAGATTCAAAAGGGCATAGTACATACAGATTGTCTATGTGCTGCAAAATCAATACAGGAACGTAAAACCTTTGAAGTCAGAATGATTGAATATTTTGACACCCAACAGACAGGACTTAACAAGGATCTGGGTTTTCTAGCCCATTATAAACCATAAAGTTGTATTTCTCTGTTTATCACCCTCACCTCCCCTCCCCACAAACATCCTGCTGGACTATCCATGGAATGCTTTGAAGTCCCCATACACATCTCCTACCCACCCTGCTAGACTGTCTATGAGAGACTGTTATATACACTGTCAGCTACCACATTTGCTTATTTCTGATCTGACGAAGAAGGGCAACCTTCGAAAGCTAATCAAGAAATGTATTAAGTTATGTCCAATAAAAAGGTATCTTATTTTCTTTTCCATTTTTTAATTTTGTTTGATTTCTATCGATTACCTTTAAGAGTGGACTAACACGGCTACCACACCTCTCTACTTAAGATGGAAGATACCGCATACAGCCGCATGAAGAATGACATCATTCCCAAAGGACTGAGGATCAAAAATCCTTTGGCTACTACCTACAACTCTGACTATGCAGAGAAACTCTGCAAACGCACTAGTCAGAAACTAAGAAACGAACATTTATACATCAACTACAAGAAAAAGAGAATGATACAAACCCAAAGGGATGAAATCGTGAGGAACATGGAGGAACTACATCCACACCATATGAGCCAACTTAAAGAGGACCTGCATAACATCCAAGCAGAAAAACAACAATACATTGCTATCCGCAAAAAACGAAATAAAGCTGTCTTCTCTCCTGCAGAATCACAGGGAGAATAACAGGTTATCCTGGAACATCAACAGCAATACAGAACCAACATCCCCAAACACCTTGGAGACGCCTGGATATACATCTCAGGCCGGTGAAAATCAGAGTCCAAACAAACCAAGGAATACTGATCACACATTTAAGGATGCAGATCAGATGGGGATAATAAACCTCTCAAACCATGAATTATCACAGCATGAAGTCTCTGTGCTCTCCAAAGGACTTTCATTCTGCCCATCCAGCAAACTGGACAAAATCCAACTATACTCAGACCTAGAAGAATTCTTTAGAAAAATGCGCCTGAGAACACATTTCTATAATAAAGGGACCCCCAACAAACCGGAATACAGTCTTAAACGAAAGAACACTTATTTCACCACACAGGAGGGACAAAACTACAAGCTGGATAATTACATAGAAAGTTTCAGACATAGGGTAAAATCCCAACTTTCCAACAAACAAAAGAGAATTCTGTACAATCTTACCCCACCAGAAAGAGCAGCCATAAGAACTCTACAAACTAACGAACGCATTACCATCAAACCCGCAGACAAAGGAGGTGCAGTGGTAATTATGGACACACAAAAATACATTGAAGAAGGACACAGACAGCTCTCAGACAATAAATACCACAGGAAACTAGCTGAGGACCCCACACAGGATTATACAAAACAGCTAAAAGACCTTATCAGAACATTTTCTAAACAAGTACAGCCACATCTGAAGAAACTCATACCAAACCAACCATCTGTGGGCACATTCTACATGCTACCCAAAATCCACAAACCTAGAAACGCGGGCAGGCCAATCATATCAGGTATTGGCACACTCACGGAGGAAATATCTGGACTCATAGAGGGAATTCTGAAACCTCTCCTGCACAAAACTAACAGCTTCATACAAGACACCACAGACTTTCTGAATAAATTGAAAAATATCAAGCAACTACCACCTAACGCCCTTCTGGTCACGATGGATGTAGAATCACTATACAGCAACATTCCACATGTAGATGGCATAGCTGCATGTGGGAAACTCCTAAGAACATACACACTAGACCATCAATACTCACCAGAAACTATTACAAAATTAATCAAATTTATTTTAACTCACAACTACTTCCGCTTTAACAATGATATCTATCTACAAATAATGGGCACTGCGATGGGCACCAGGACAGCACCCCAATATGCCAACCTTTTTATGGCTGAGCTGGAAGAGACATTTCTGAATATACACCAGACCAAACCTCTAAAATACTACCGGTACATCGATGACATTTTTATGATTTGGACGGAGGGTGAAGAAACTCTGAAACAATTTCACTCTTCCTTCAATACATACCATCCTACAATCAGATTCAAAATTGACTACTCCCAAGAAAAAGTCAATTTTTTGGCTACCACGGTCTCAGTGACAGCTGTATACAAACATCTGTATACAAGAAACCCACAGACAGATGCAGCTACCTCCACAACTCCAGCTTCCATCCTGCACATACAAAAAGATCCATCACTTACAGCCAAGCCACAAGATACCACCGTATCTGCTCTGACCCAGGGGACAGAGACAGACACCTTAAAAGCCTGACTGCATCCTTCAAACAGAAAGGATACAACCCCAAAATAATTTCCAAAAATATTGCCTCCTCCCTCAGAACACCCAGGGAAAATCTGCTACAGTACAAAGAGAAAAAAACCACAGACAGAATCCCCCTTCTAGTGACATACAATCCAGAGCTGGAAAAACTGAGGAAAATCATAAGAGATCTACAACCTTTGCTCCAGGAGGAAGAATTACTGAAGGAGATATTCCCATCCCCACCAGTACTGGCCTTCCGACAGCCACCCAACTTAAAACACAAGCTTATCAGAAGTAAACTCCAAACACAGACTGAAAAGGAACAGAAAGGCACACGTCCTTGTAACATATCTAGCTGCAAAATATGCCAAAACATTTCACAGGACCCCACAGTCATTCACAAAGGAAATATATTCAACATAAAGGAATCTTTCACATGCTCATCTTCCAATGTGGTATATATCATTCAGTGTAAAAAAAATGTAACGACGGTTGCTATATTGGAGAAACAGGCCAGATGCTTAAGACAAGATTCAATTTACATAGACATCACATAAACAATACAGCCAGTAGGGCCCCCAATCCAGTGTGACAGCACTTCACAGAACCAGGACACTGTACCACAGTGATTTCACAGTGAGAATACTGAAAGGTAACTTTAAAACAATACAGGGACGTAAAACCTTTGATGTCAGAATGATTGAATATTTTGACACCCAACAGACAGGACTTAACAAGGATCTGGGTTTTCTAGCCCATTATAAACCATAAAGTTGTTTTTCTCTGCTTATCACCCTCCCCTCCCCACAAACATCCTGACGGACTATCTATGGAATGCTCTGAAGTCCCAATACACATCTCCTACCCACCCTGCTAGACTGTCTATGAGAGACTGTTATATACACTGTCAGCTACCACATTTGCTTATTTCTGAACTGACGAAGGGCAACCTTCGAAAGCTAATCAAGAAATGTATTATGTCCAATAAAAAAGGTGGTATCTTATTTTCTTTTCCATGTTTTAATTTTGTTTGATTTCTATCGATTACCTATATTCTAAGACAAATTAACATCCCCAGTAGCAGAGGAGGTACCTCTGAAGTGCTGCAGAGCATAGTGAAGAAAAAAAAAAACAGTTTAAAGGAGTTTGCGTATACTAGCAGGGTCACAGGTAATCCTAATAATAATAATAGCAAGAGCCAGGCATTTTCGAGATAAGACCTAGGTCCAAAATACACAGGATAAAACAATGAGGTCCTCATAAGGGCTGCAGGCCAGTTAGCAGAATCACATGCAGATTTTTAGAGTCAAGGTGAGCTTCCGTGATCTCAAATCTGACCTCATAGCAGTTTGGGGAAGGGGGGAATGAGGATCATGAAGAACATCACAGAGTTCTAGAGTGACATAACTAATGTTGGTAGGCAGTTGAAGGAAGTGGCAGAATGGCTGGAGGAGCAAGGAGAAACACTAAGAGATTTGGAGAGTCGGATTATGGAGCTTCAAAGGCATAAGGACAAGCTGGAAAACTTAGAAAATAGATCACAGTGCCAAAATCGGAGGTTTATGGGGGAGCTAGAAACCTAGAAGTACTCAGACTGCCAAGAGATGAAGCTGGGCCATTCTACAAGCAAAAGGAAAACCAGTGAATGTAGAGATAAAAATTGACTGTTCATTATGGTCATTCAGCTCACCCTGAAATAACACAACTCAAGACACTGTGATTTGTTACCAAAATTTTTCCATCAAAGAGAAAACAGCAGCTGCAATGGGAATGCTAATGTGGGAAATGCATAAAGTGGAAATATGTGCTGATATTGCTCCTTCCACATTAAAGAAAGTGAGAGAGATGAGAGATGTAGCAGTCAAACTGAAGGAAGAAAACACATATAGATTGGAACTGGGAACCTGGGAGTGGACGTTAGAATCAACCAAGCTGCGTCGCCATAGTCTGCTGAGCTGGGAGATAAGCCAAGGACCAGGAGCACCAGCCTGAATAAACCTACCATCTTCTAGAGATAGAGAAAATACTGGAGTTTTCCACTAAGCACCAGCCCTTATACTGGTTAGTTCACAGGAAGAGATTATTTTTTTTCTCTAGTTCCATCTGCTGGAAGAAGAAGATAACATCCACTTGATCAGGATGGTATGACCCCAGAGGACAAAGAAAATAGCGAAGTTACTCACCTGTAGCAGGTTGTCTGAAGACAGCAGACCAAGTATTCTCACAGCTGGGTGATGTCATCCAACTGAACCCAGTGCAGAAGCTGACTAGTGAGATTAATATAAAACAATCTAGCAGTATTGTACCGTGCATGCACTGGTGCCTTCCCGCTCGACACACGAGCGCAGGTCCCTCAGTCATATAAAATAGCTAAAGAATACAACTTCAAGGGGAGGTGCGAAAGTATGTGAGAATACTTGGTCTGCTATCCTCGGAGAGTACCTTCTACAGGAGGGTAACTTTGCTTTCTCAGAGTACAAGCAGGTCAGTTGTATTCTCACAGCTGGGAATCCGTAGCTACCAGGCTAACCAAAAACAACAATGCTAGGATAATAGGGACTTGAAACATCGAGGCCTGACATTCAATTAACATGAAACTATTCACATACAAGTAGTGAAGGTGCAACCTGGAACCATAGAAAACCGGGCCTAGGGGGATGGAGGTGGATTCTAGGCACTGAACAAATTAAAAGACTGCCTGCCTGAACGTTAGGTATACTCCTCAAGGCAGTAATGAGATGTGACTGTGTGGACAGATGACCATGTCACAGCTTTGTAAATCTCCTCTATGAAGGCTGTCCTCAAGTTGGGGACTGACATTATGAGCCTCGACATGACCCTCTAGAGTCAGCACAGACCAGGAATAAGTAAAGGAGATGCAATCTGCTAGCCAATTAGAAATTGTGTATTTGCCAATGACTACCCCCATCCAGTCTAGGTTAAAAGAAACAAAAAGTATGAAGTCTAGGGTATGCAGTACATGCTCATCAGAATTGGCATGTGGTTTTGGGAAACTCCGATAGTAAAAAACTTAGAATGCTTGTGGAGACCTATTCGATTGTGGTGAAACTTAATGTAAAATGGATCAGCTACTAGGGCCTGAAGTTCACTGATTCTGTGAGCTGAAGTGGCTGCCACCAAAAATACAACTTTCCAGGTCAAATACTTCAGATGATAGGAATCAAGTGGCTCAAAAAGAACTTTCCAGTAGGTTTAGGATAACGTTGAAATCCCATGACACAGTTTGAGGTTTGACAGGGGGCTTTGTTAATAGCAAACCTCTCACAAAGCGAACAACTAGAGGCTGTACAGAGATGGGCTTAAGTCCTACACTGTGATAAGCACTAATTGCACTTAGATGAACACTTACATAGTTGGTTTTCATATCTGACTCAGAAAGGTGCAGGAGATATTCAAGCAGTTTTTATGTAGATCTAAGGTCTTTGCCTCTCAACAGACGACAAACCTCCTTCACTTAAAATGAGTAACACCTTTTAGTGGAGTCTTTCCTGAAAGTCAGCAAGATGTGAGACACACCCTCCTGCAAATCTAGGGATTCAAATTCTACATTCTCAATATACAAGCTGTGAGGGCCAGGGATTGGAGGCTGGGATGCAGAAGAGTTCCCTCTTTCTGCATGATAAAGGTCAAAAAATATTTGAAAATCTACACAGATCTTTGAAGAACAACTCCAGAAGAAGAGGAAACCAGATCAGCCTCGGCCAGTAAGGAGTGATTAGGATCATAGTTCACTGGTCTTGTCCAGAGAGAGGTATCGGAGAATAAGCATATAGAAGACCTTTCTCCAATGTAGGAGAAAGGCATCTGACACTAGTCTGCTGTGTGATTTTGTTGATATGAGTGGCAAAAAGATCTACCGAAGGGTTGACCCACTCCTGGAAGATCTTGCGGGTTATGCCCACGTTGAGAGACCATTTGTGTGATTGCAAAACCCCGCTCAGTCTGTCCGCCTGGCAGTTGTCCTTTCCTGCTAGGTATGTGGCTCGGAAAACCATTCAATGAAGGAAGGCCCACTGCTTCCTGACACATGGGGTAGGATCCCGTAAACCCCTGCTTATTCACATAGAACACTGCAATCTGGTTGCCTGTTTGAATGAGACTAATTTCCTTCTGTAGCCAATCTCTGAAAGCCTTTAGAGCACTCCAAATGGCCCTCAGCTTCAGGAGGTTGATATGGAGATCTGTTTCCTGAACAGACCAAGTTCCATGGGTGTGAAAACCCATCCACATTAGCTCCCCATCCCAGGTTGGATGCATCTGTTGTTAGCACCTTCCGAGGAGGTGGAATTTGGAATCCTAGTCCCACAGTCAAATTCGTCCGAATTATCCACCAGAGAAGGGCACACGAGTCAACTCAGGAGGAATCTGGATTACATCCGCTAGGTTTCCAGCTGACCGAAACCACTGGGAAGCTAGGGTCCACTGGGCCTCTCTCAAATGGAGACGTGCACTGTTGAGGCCATGTGGCCCATTAATCTCAACATCTGCTGAGCTGTGATCTGCTTGCTGTTTCAGACCTGCAAGGCAAGTGCTGTTAAGGTGTCTGCTCTTGCTTGTGGGAGAAAATCCTGAGCCTGCACAGTATCAAACAGGGCTCCTATGTGCTCCAATTGCTGGACCAGGAGAAGGCGGAACTTGGGTAGCTTATGACAAACTCTAGTAACTCCAACACCCGAGAAATTAGGCGCACTGACTGTCCTCCTGCAATGTGATCTTGACCAGCCAATCATATAGGGAAACACATACTCTCAGTCTGCACAAATACACTGCAACTACCACTGGACACTTGGTAAATACTGTGGGAGCTAACACAGTGGCTTGGAGTTTCCCTATTTGGCATCTGAGATACTTCCTGGGACTGGGAAAAATCAAAATGTGGGTATAGTCATCCTTTACGTCCAGAGAGCATAGGCAATCATTCTCCTCAATTGGGGGAAGAAGGGTGCCCAGGGAAATCATCCTGAACTTTTCCTTGACTAAAAACTTATTCAGGGCCCTTAGGTCTAAGATAGGACAAAATCTCCCTGTGTTTTGGGCACAAGTAAGTATGTAGAATAGAATCTCTCTCCTTCTTCCCCTGATGGCATAGGTTTGACCACATTGACCTGTAGAAGGGCGCAAATTTCTTCTACAAGTAACTGCTTGTGCAGAGAGCTGATGAATGATGCTCTCGGTGAAACATTTGGTGGTTTTTGATACCAACACAGAACTATTTGAAGAACTCACCATCAGAGATTACAAGGGGCCACCTATGTTGGAAAATATTCAGCCATCCCCCTAGCGGTAGGTATCCGGGATAGTTACTTTGCAGCTATGCTCTCCTGGAGCCAGTCAAAAGCTAATCCCTTGCTTCAACTGAAGAGCAGACTGGGACTTCTGAGCTTAGGAATGCTGGGCCTGGGGCTGCTGGGAAGAACAAGAAGGTGGCAGAAGTCTAAGCCTTTGAAAGTAGCAGGGATGCTGCCTAGGCCCACTCGAAAACCTCCAAGATGAAGGAGAAATTTGACCTTGCCTGCTAATTTTCTTTCCTTTAAACCCCCTCCAGACCGGTCAAAATCCGTGGGTTATGCACTCTTACCAGCTGAGGAAGACTGAGAACCACTGACTTTCAGCATTGTATATTAACCCTGTGCAAAACCCAGCCAGTCAGTATTACAACAGCAAAGCAGAGGAAAGAGATCCTTGTGCTACAACTGTATCCTGGTCCCTGGCATCTAGGTTAGGTCAGTGGGGAATGTTTTTCTGAATAGGTAGGTCTTTAATGATCTCCTGAATGACTTGATTGACGTGAAAGTCCAAAATCACCTTGGGCAAAAAGGACAGGATTGAGTTCACGGTGATTTTCTCCCAGGAAAAAAAGAAAAGGCTGCCTACAGAACAAGGCCTGCAAGTGGAGGAGTGGCCTAGTGGTTAGAGCACCGGTCTTGCAATCCAGAGGTGGCCAGTTCAAATCCCACTGCTGCTCCTTGTGATCTTGGGCAAGTCACTCCATTGCCTCAGGTACAAACTTAGATTGTGAGCCCACCGGCACCAGAGGGTGGACCCCAACACTAATGAGAACTCTTAACCTGTCTGGGATCTCAGGGGCCTGCATCATGACCTCCACGATGGCCCCCTTGAAAGGACTGCGTCAACTGGAAAAAACCGACCCCTCTGGGCTGCCCAGGACAATACCATCTGGTCTCCTGAAAACAGCCCCATGAAGACAAGCCACGCCTCCTGTCTTTGGCCTATCCACCAGCAAATGAGGGACCTTAGCATCTCCTAATCTACGCACCAGCTTATCCAACTCCTCCCCAAAAAGCATAGAGCCCCAAAAAGGAAGAGATCACAATTTGGATTTGGAAGCTGCATCTGCAAGCCATCCCTGAAGCCCTAGAGCTCCGCGAGCAGCTACCACCAGAGACACATTCTTCACAGAAGTCCTCAAGATATCATAGAGAGCATCAGCCAAGAAAGACGTCCCTGTCTCAATTTTGGCCACTACCTGGACCAATACTCTCGTACCAAACTCAGGGCCATCCAACACCCTTTCTGCCCACCGAAAACAAGCCCTAGCAACCAGCCTGCCACAAATGGATGCCTAGAGGGCCAGCGCCGAAAGACCAAAGCTATGCTTCAAAAGGGACTCTATCCTCCTATCCTGAGGATCCCAGAGGGCTGCACCATCCTCCACTACACCACAACATCCACAGTGGGAGGCTTCAGGGCCTCCCAATCATCCTCTGGAATGGGATAAAGCTTGCTCATTGCTCTTGCCACCTTACAAGGGGAATCAAGCAATGCCAACTCTGCCTGCTCCCCTTCAGTAGTCTCATCTGAATCAAACTTCAGCATGGAAAAAACCTGGGAAATTAATTCCACTAACTCATCCCTTTGGAAAATCCACACCACAGACAGATCTTTCCCAGGAAGGAGGGATTGAGGAAGGTCCCCTTGCCCAAATTCAGGGCCATTGGGTTTTCCATCTCTTGGTCATTCAGGTCCTCCTCTAAAACTGGACCGAGCTCTCATATCAAGGGCTGCCCAGTCCAGCCTAGGCCTCTTTGCTACCCCAGAGGAAACCCCTGCCACTGCTGCATCCTCCTGGATTGCACCCCCAGTCTTCCAGGCCTGAAACAGTTCCCAAATAACTCTGGAGGAACCCCCCCCCCCCCCCCCCCCCGAGGTCTCCACTGCTGATGCAATGCCCTGAAGGGTGCCTCTGGATAAAGATGTGGCAGCCCCTTAGCGTGCCAAGAAACAAAAATGGTGGCAGTTACCACTGAAACTGGGAGAACCACTGAAGTGCTTGAGGGCTCAGAGGCAACTGCCACCACAGAAACCTCTGATGCTTTCCACTCTGGACCGCCACCTGCACTGAACTTAAGGAGGACTTCAGCTCACCACAGAGCCGGCGCTGCACGACCCATGCCTCCAATCCCTAACGCCCACATGCTCTGCACCAGAGCAGTTTACCTACAATCATAATCGTGGGGCCTAAGGCAGGAAAACACTGACTGAGCACTAGGGAAGCAAATAAAGAAACGCCCAACAGAGAGCCCTGAAAGAAAAACTACCTACAAATTTACCCTCTGCCCAATTCGTCTCTAGTTTTTTGTTTTGATTTTTTACAGGGAGGTTGCTGTAGGCTGTTTACCAGAACTCAAGGCTCCTGGAACCATGGCAGCCGATGCACAATGATCACACCAGACTGGAAGGCAGAGGAGGGGGAGGGACCTGGCAACCTGGGTGTGACACCCCAAGGGGAAACATGACCCCAGCAGACCAACAACCCTAGAAGCATCCAGCAACTCAGGCACAGCTGTATGTTTAATTTTTTATTTTATTTTATTTTATGTAGCCAAGAAATTTCACCAAAATGCAAACCCAGAACAAAACCCTCCTAGGCTTACCAGGCCGGCTCAGGCTGCATGCCTACCCTCTGATGGAGACTGAGAAATACTGACTGGTTGGGTTTTGCACAGGGTTAATATACAATGCTCAAAGTCAGTGATTCTCAGTCTCCTTCTGCTGGGAGGAGTGCATAACTGACACGTCTTGACCAGTCTGGAGGGTTGTTGAATCTGCAGCTGAAGGTTGCTGAGAAAGGTTTATATGGTATTCAGTATCTTTCTTTATGAGGTGAGCAACCTCCTTCACCTTAATCCCTAAAAAATGGTCTCCTTGGCAAGACTTGTCTGTCAGCCTCTCCTGAACTGCTGGTTCTAGATCAGAGGCAAGCTGCCATAACAGTCTGCACATCCCTACACCCGTGGCAGACAGTCTGGATGCAATTTCAAAACAATCGTATGATCCCTGGCCAGATACTTCCTACACTCCAACTGCTTTCTGGCCAACCAGCGAAGTTCTGCTGCCTGCTCCTGTAGGAGAGAATCCACAAGGCTTAGTGTACTACATAGCAAAGACTGTGAGTAGAGGTCTGAGTTTGTGCCTCCCTCGGCTCAGTGGAACCATGCCATGCCCCGAAGAGTGCCAAAGTACAGCCTTACCCTCAGACTCTGAGGAAGCTTACTCCCTCGACATCGAGAACAGTACAACATATGTCGATGTCAACACTCTTCAAGGCACCGGCGCAAAGGATTTCTCCACAGGCATGGATGGAGCTGATCTGCAACTGGCACGTCCTCGATGCCTGAGCAGATTGTAACTGAAGCATCTGCACTAGCTCCTCCTTGAGCATTACTCAGAACCATTCATCGAAGGTAGCCATTGGCAAAGGCGCAGGAGCCAGGAGAGAGGTAGCCAGAGAAGGCATCAGGGCCAAACCAGAAGAGAGAAACCTGGATGCCTGGAGACTTGTGCATTGGTACTTCTACTAAAGAGGTGTAGTGCTCCACCTGGTGCTGGCGCTTCTCAGGTACCGGCAATGAGAATGCCCTGGAGCTCCTGGCACTGTGAGTCAATGAGGACCGATGCTTATGCTTCATGGGATTCCCCCAATGCTCAGCAATGCAGTCCTTTGGTGCTGACAAATAAATATGTGCCCTTGGGTCCGATGCTGGCCGGTCCCAGGGCCTACTTTCAGCGCCTGACGTTGAGAGAGGTGAAGACATTCTTGATGCCAGTGCACTCACAGTAGTGGTTGAAGTCTTAGCAGCCATTGAGGCCGATGCTTCCGGTGCCAATGTTGATATATCCACCTTGAGAAGCAAAAAGGTCTCTCCTGCTGCGCTCTGTATCCTCAACTGCATTAGCAAATAGAGAGAACAAGAGTTTGGTTCATGGTCAGGCCCAAGGTACCTGATGAACCATGAGTGTGGGTCTGTCACAGAAATCACCTGATTACATTGGGCGCACCTTCTGAAGCCATCAAGAGTATTCTTGGATATCGAGAAACGAATTGTGGCCAAACTAAACTCCTCAATTGTGAACAGTAAAAAGGGGCAGCGTTCAAATTGAAGTCAGTGTCCGGCCTAAACAGGCCTAGCAACTCACAAAAAAGAAAGAAAACTTTTAAGAGCAGAACACACTACAAAATAAGGAGAAACAGGAAAATAACCACATTAGGAACAAAAATACCCGCATGTGAAAGCGCTGCAAACCAGAGAAAAATATGCACTAAGAAAACATGATGACACGTCCTCCCTGCTCCACAGAAAAATGAAGACTGAGGGACCTGCACTCATGCATCGGGCGGGAAAGCACCAGCACAAATATGTGCTGCTAGAAAGTTCCATATTAACCTCGCTAGTCAGCATCCCCACTGGGCTCTGCAAGATGACATCACACAGCTGTGAGAATACAACTGGCCTTCTTGTCCTCGGAGAAGCTATTATTAAAGAAAACATTATGTAAAATATGTGAACACTCACTCAGAGGTATTTTCTTTCTTTTCTTCTTTCTCGTTGTTTTCTTGTTTGCTTCCAGGCCCAGAAGTCTGCACACCCTGGGAGGTTACCTCTGGGCCTTTCTTCAGCTCAGAGGTACTACTAATTGAAGGGGAAATACTTGGACTAGTTGGTTTGCTACCACTACAACTGGTATTTACAATACTGCTGCTTTCATTCACAGATTCTTTAGATATCATCTCAGCCACTTTTTCCTTCAAAAGCTCTCTTGGTTTCTCCCCTCCATCACGATTTTTGTTCAGCAGTTGATCCACAGTGTCAGGGCTGGAGCTTGGTGGTAACTAAACAAGTAGGAAAGTACATCCATGTTTAAGAAGAAACCACATTAACTTTCTAGGTCAAAGTACCTATTAATGTAAACAGATATTTTCTTACCAAGATTTGAAACTATTTGCTATTTTCTTTCCCTGTTATTAATTAAATGCTATAAGCTCCTTATATCTTCTCAAAGTACAGCATTCATCATGCAGTGTTTTCCTCCACTTATTCTGTCCATCTAAAGCATTTCTTCTCCTCCCCAAATACAGCTTTAATTATTACAATGACAAAACAATCAGATGGTATTCTCAACTTCTGACTGGAAGTACAGAGGGATACTTATTTTATAATTGCCTTGAACCTCTCCCAATTTCTAATATTTAGGAAGCTGAAACTACCAGTCACAATCAGTGTGCATTAACCAGTAATCAAAGGATTTGTCAGATTATGGTTTCTTCAAACTGATATTGAAAAACAAAATTATAGTAAACACATAATGGCACTGATAGCTCATTTCCATGATAAATAATACCATAGCATGCTTAGGCCATCAGACTGAAGAGTAGGCAAGTCATAAGCAACTGTATCATACTGCTCACTCCGCCATTCTGAAATTATCTTCTGAATAGCTATTTATGTCAGATAAATAGTTTCACTATACAAATCCAACTAATCTACTTGTATTTTCCATATATGTGACTTTGGAGAAATTAGGTCCTACCTCCTAATTTGCTTTCCTTTAGTCCCTTCAGACTGGCCCACAATGACTGATGGGTTGTGCACGCCTACCAGCAGGTGGACACTGAAAAGACTGATTTCGAGACAGCCAATAAGAGCTGTGCTCAGCCCCTTGGAAACCTCAGTATTCACATAGCAAAGCAATAGGAGACACTAAACATCTGTGCGCCAGTCAGTTCATACAGCCACCTACCAACTGACAGACATTGCTGGCCACTGTCGAAAAATTTCAACTACTCCAAACTGAGTCAGCAACATCAGTAATGTGTCTATGTGCAACCGTGTAGAAACGGTTGAATAATTGGTCTGTTTGCAAATATAGACACATCCATAATATACTTTTTTTTAAAATCAAACAGCTCCCCACAGAGACAACAGCGAATGAAACTAACACCAGTATAAAACTAATCTCCAAGAACAAATCGGATACCGAACAGGGAGGGATCTGGGCCAGTCCGGAGGGACTAAAGGAAAACAAATTAATTTCTCCTTCCATAGCATCCCTCTGGACAGGCCCAGATTGACTGGTGGGAAGTACCACAGCATTAAACCACGGGAGGGACAAAACTAGAACTGCTGCCAGATCCCGGTAAACTGAGACCTGAAGCACCTGGACATCTGGCCAACTATATCAAAGTAACGATGTCCAAGACACCCGAACACCAGAGCTAAGTTCCCACCACATGGGGCACTAAAAGAGCAACCAGATACAACTCTGTCCAACTCATAAGCTGATCTGAGCACTAGAATACCGAAACCTAAAATACGCCTCATAAGAGTCACCAAACAACGCTCCTGTCAATTGGAGACCTGAATCCTTTCAGAACAAGCACAAGGAAGAAACTGTGCACCAGGACAGCAGAAAAAGACCTGTCAAAACACCGAACAATGGATGCACAAGATAATTCTGGAACTAAGAAGTCTCCCCCTATCACACAGAGACAGTTAACTACGTAGACTGCCATGCCAACCTTCTTGAGGAATGAAGTGCCTGCAAACCCCCAGAAGAATAAGGAGCATAGACTGGAAATACTAAGGAATGACCAGACTTTCCGAAGAAAGAAACTGACACCCAACGTACTCAAGGGACCAAGCCACAGAAAGATAGAGCCGTGAGAGAGAGCGAGTGCACCCATCTAGGCCCCCTAACTCGTCCATTAAAGGCTGTGAAGATAAGAGAGGAGAGAAAAGAGCACAAAGAATAAACTAAGAGTGAAATCACAAAGAGTAAAGACCAGGGAGACAAAAGAGGCAAACACTGTCGCAAAAAGACCACACACAGTCTCAGAAAGATTTGTAAACAGTCACTCAAGAGCCAGCATGACCACCTTACTGAAAGAGAAAACAAGATTATTCTTCCCAGCCGAAAATACGTATATGTGGCACCGCTGAACAACAGCGGACCAGTCCATGGGTATAGGAGAGATGTCCGAGGGATCCCAAACTAAGACAAAAGCCAAAGAAGTAGAGCTTTGCAAGGGCAAGCATCTGAGCTAAGACAACAGAAGAACATCCCAGTGTCTGAATAACAGGTCCATCTGTGACAAGGCAGAAGGCATCAAAAGGCTGTACAAGACCCAGTCGTCGGCCCAGGAAACAACTGTGGAGTCGCAGAACTACCCAACTATTGATATGAAGCACCACCGAATACGGCCTAGGAGAGCAAACCAAAAACACAAGGAAATCCAGGAACAACCTTATCATCCATCAAGAAAAACCTAGAGGAATCTGTCTGTATCACATGAAAACTCATCGAGATTGCCGATCTCGCCGCTCTGAAAGAGGAGAATAGACACACAGGGGCCTCCATGACTGACCAGCGCCGAGTTCCCAAAGAGGAGGCTCCACTCATGTCGCAAGTGAATCACTTCGACCCTGGGACCACAACCGTCATTCCAGCCTAGCCAAGGTAAGAAATTGGCAGAAGAGAGAAAAATGAGCTCCAGAAAATTCCCACTGTCAACTGAGAAACTGAGCAGCAAAGATGGGAAGCATAACCGAGTAAGGAAGACTGTGTGAGGGCTAGGCGGAACTCCCTCCATCTCGACAACCACTCAGTAGATGCTGTTGGAGGGAAAACAGCCAAGATCTCAGGAGCAAAGCCATCCTTAGATGACTCCCAACTCCTGGAAAATAGATATAGGAAGCCAGCCGGCCTCCATAGAAAAGGAAAAAACAAACAGCTGACTACTCAGCAAATCTAACAGGAGGAAATCTGCAGAAATACCTAACATCTTATGTTGAAGAGTTCCAAATTCATTAGGAAGCCACCAGGAAACTTGTAGGAGTCAAAGAAAAAAAATAGGACAGCCGCCAAAAATGTGTCTGACTGAGGGAATGAGAGATGGAACAGTTAGTCCATTCCTGCGCTGTAGGATCTCAGCTAGACAGGGTTAAACAGAGCAGAAGGATGCAAGAGAAATGCTGAAGATAGCAACCCCTGGCAAGGCAAAGCCATGCGGGACACAACAACCAACATAGGAGATAGTGAAGACTGCAGGCAGCATGCTAAGAAAGGCACTGTCAAGCCTTTGACTAATTTATAGTTCGAGGATCTCAGAGAGAAAGAACAACGAGGCAGCAGACAGTTGCATCAAATGGTGAAAGAAATGAGGTCACCAAGGAGAAATGAAATCACAAAGGAGAAAAGATAATAAATAAGCGAAAGAAAGTGAATCAAAATCTACTAATGGCAATATACACAAGTTGTGATACCTAGCAAACTTGTGCCAACACCTGGGAAAAGGAAACCAATATACGAAGTATGGAGACAAACAAAATGGAAACCATGACCCCACAAAAAATGTTTTGGCGTGAAATGACAGTTATAAATTCCCTGAGAACGGCTGAGGAAAGACCACTGATACACCAGGTATGTAGAGAAAGTGCAAATTATGATCTCAGTGGGATCGTTTGGACAGAAAACTGTCAATGCAAAATACACATAACAGAAAGTAACAAGCATTACAGAAATGCCTCGACGTCTGGAATACTGAAGGAGAAAAAAAAAACATATGGTTCCCCAAGACTAAAAGAAGGTCACCCTGAAAATAGACCCACAGAAACAGAAAAATGCGAGAAACTGACATGCTGTCACAATCTCCGGTGGACATACATTGTGCAAAAGTCCTTTTTTTTTGTTTTTTTTGTTAAGAATGTGACAGAATAGGAGAATCATCCCCAAACCATCCACTGGGCTACTGGGAACGTAACAGTTCAACAGATAGTGCTTCGCTACCTAACTCAGGGATGAATATTAGATGAATATCTAATGTGGCAGACTAGAGAAAGTAAGGAGATCTTCCAAGAGAGCACACCATAATAAACAATAGTGGGAGCTGAACCCACAAAGACAGCCCCAAACAGTTGCTCTAACCAAAAGAGCACAACTCATTAGCATACCAAACCAGTCAGACAGCTCTCCGGAAATAAACCCCACATAAGCAAAGCTAGAAGCAAGTGCTGAACCACCGGGCAGTACCAGTGCAGCTACTGGCCGCAAACCTGAAAGGCATGAGTAAATAGCAGAACAGATGAGGGAAAGGTAACACAGTCCCAGAGATTATCAGGACTGGCACATGTCGAGAACCCTAGAATACCAGAGAGAACATAGCACAGCAGATAAAACGATAAAACAGACTATAAAAACAGACCCTCAATGAATAAATAAGGAAAAGAAACCTGAACCATATAGAGAAACAATACATGCCCTGGCATTATATATAGACCAGAAAAATACTAAATAACTTGTGTCTGCATTAGTCAGCTTTCGGCAAGCAAACGAGACACCATAAACAAGTAAACTGTACTAGTATAAAACCAATAGGTTATGTCCTTGCAGCTTTCCAAATATTGTCCATGCACCATACAAACTGTAGAGAAGTACAGACAATTTCTGTGCCCCATTTAAATGCCAGAGAAAATAGTATTTTGTGTCCTTGCAAAACCCAGAATCTAGAGAAATTATTTTATCCTGCATTATACAGAATCTGGTTGTCAGAAAAGAATCCTTACCAAAGATAGTTTTATTTACACTTACACAGTATCAGACTCTGGAAGCTTCGATGCAAGGAAAGGGAAATCAGAGTACCGGAGCCTCCCACTCCAAACACAAAACATGGCAGTCTGCACTCTAGATCGCTTCACCATAAAGCAGCTAAAAAAAAGAAATATAGGTAGAGTCTGCCCTCTGCACACTCAAACTTCTTGTTCTGCAACGGCTGTTTGTCCTTCAAATTAACAGTGCGATAGGCAGAGGAACTCTTCCCCTCTCCAGAGGAGTCCTCGTAGCACTACCGAAGAGGCCGCTGCAATGATTCCGCCAAAAACCCAAACGTTGTACAAAGCTGCTAATGCCATACTGAAAGCCGGCACTGCTTCGCTAAACCGAGAAGTCCTCATACCTCCACTTTGGTTTTTGTTTTTTTAAATGGAACCCTATGGTTCCTTTGGGGGTTTTTTGTTTGTTTTTAACTAAACTAACACCTGGCGCATGAACCTAAACCAGAACAGAGAAAGCAAAGATACTTACCTGTAGCAGGTATTCTCCGAGGACAGCAGGCTGATTGTTCTCACACTTGGGTCACAGTCCACATTGGTCCAGGATCGGAAGTTTTGCTAGAAAAAATCTTCCAGACTCTTCTGGCGCGCACCGCGCATGCGCGGACCGGTTTCCCACCCGTCGCGTGAGTAAGGACCTCAGTGTAGTCCAAAAGCAAGAGGAGAACAATGAACAACTCCAAAGGGGAGGAGGGCGGGTTTGTGAGAACAATCAGCCTGCTGTCCTCGGAGAATGCCTGCTACAGATAAGTATCTTCGCTTTCTCCGAGGACAAGCAGGCTGCTTGTTCTCATACTTGGGGTATCTCTAGCTGCCAGGCTCACTCAAAACAATGAACATTGGTCAATTGGGCCTCACAATGGCGAGGACATTACAGAGACTGACCTGAAAAGAAACACAACTAAGTGAGAGTGCAGCCTGGAACAGAACACAAATGGGCCTAGGAGGGTGGAGTTGGATTCTAAACACCGAACAGATTCTGCAGCACTGACTGCCCAAACTGACTGTCGCGTCAGGTATCCTGCTGAAGGCAGTAGTGAGATGTGAATGTGTGGACTGATGACCACGTTGCAGCCTTGCAAATCTCTTCAATGGAAGCTGACTTCAAGTGAGCCACTGACGCAGCCATGGCTCTGACATTATGAGCCGTGACATGGCCCTCTAGAGTCAGCTCAGCTTGGCATAAGTGAAGGAAATGCAATCAACTAGCCAATTTGAGATTGTGTGTTTTCCAATGGTGACATCCCCGCCTGTTGGGATCGAAAAAAAACGAACAACTGGGCGGAATGTCTGAAGGGCTTTGTCTGCTCCATGTAAAAGGCCAATGCTCTCTTACAGTCCAAGGTGTGCAACTTGTCTTCACCAGGGCAGGTATGTGGACGGGGAAAAAATGTTGGCAAGACAATTGACTGGCTCAGATGGAACTCCGACACCACCTTCGGCAAGAACTAAGGGTGAGTGCGGAGGACTACTCGGTTATGATGAAACTTGATATAAGGTGCATGCACTAGTAGGGCTTGGAGCTCACTGACCCTACGAGCTGAAGTAACAGCCACCAACAAAATGACCTTCCAGGTCAAGTACTTCAGATGGCAGGAATTCAGTGGCTCAAAAGGAGCTTTCATCAGCTGGGTAAGAACGACGTTGAGATCCCATGATACTGGTGGAGGTTAGACAGGGGGCTTTGACAAAAGCAAACCGCTCATGAAAAGAACCACTAAAGGCTGTCCAGAGATAGGCTTACCCTCTACACGTTAATGATAAGCACTAATTGCACTAAGGTGAACTCTGTTACAGAGTTGGTCTTGAGACCAGACTCTGATAAGTGTAGAAGGTATTCAAGCAGGAACTGTGTAGGAGAAGAAAAAGGATCTAGGCCCTTGCTGTCACACCAGACGGCAAACCTCCTCCATTTAAAGGAATAACACTTTTTCGTGGAATGTTTCCTGGAAGCAAGCAAGACTCGGGAGACACCCTCTGGAACACCTAAAGAGGCAATTTCTAACCTCTCAACATCCAGGCCGTGAGAGCCAGAGACAGGAAGTTGGGATGTAGAACCGACCCCTCGTTCTGGGTGATGAGGTTCAGAAAACACTCCAATCTCCACGGTTCTTCGGAGGACAACTCCAGAAGAAGAGGGAACCAGATCTGACGAGGCCAGAAGGGAGCAACCAGGATCATTGTTCCCCGGTCTTGCTTGAGTTTCAGCAAAGTCTTCCCTACTAGAGGTATGGGAGGATATGCATACAGAAGACCTGTCCCCCAATGTAGAAGAAAGGCATCTGACACTAGTCTGACATGGGCCTGACGTCTGGAACAGAATTGAGGGACCTTGTGATTGAGCTGAGTGGCAAAAAGATCCACCGAGGGGGTGCCCCACTCTTGGAAGATCTTGTGGACAATGCTCATGTTTAGCAACCACTCGTGAGGTTGCATGATCCTGCTCAATCTGTCGGCCAGACTGTTGTTTACGCTTGCCAGATACGTGGCTTGGAGAAACATGCCGTGACGGCGCGCCCAAAGCCACGTCCGGACGGCTTCCTGATTGTCTGTCTGAATCAGAATGATTTTGTTGGACAGCCGATCTCTGAAAGTATTTAGAGTGTTCCATATCGCTCGTAATTCCAAGAGGCTGAAGAACCTTTTCCGGAAAAGACCGAGCTCCTTGAGTATGAAGCCCATCTACATGAGCTCTCCACCCTAGGAGGGATGCATCCGTCGTCAACACTTTTTGTGGTTGAGGAATTTGGAAAAGACGTCCCAAGGTCAAAAATTGGATTGAATGGTCCACCACTGAAGGGAACTGCAAAAGTCGGTGGGGCGATGGATCACATCTTCTAGATCCCCTGCGGCCTGGCACCACTGGGAAGCTAGGGTCCATTGAGCTGATCTCATATGCAGGCGTGCCATAGGAGTTACATGAACTATGGAGGCCATGTGTCTTAAGAGTCTCAACGTCTGCTGAGCTGTGATCTGTTGAGATGCTCAAGCCATGGACATGAGGGCCAGGAGACTGTCTGCCCTTGCCTGGGAAAGATAAGCTCGAGACGTCCGTGTGTCCAACAGAGCTCCAATGAACTCCAATTTTTGAACTGGGACGAGATGGGACTTGGGATAATTGATCACGAACCCCAGTAACTCTAGCACTCGAATAGTCATCCGCATGGACTGTAGAGCGCCTGCCTCCGAGGTGCTCTTCACCAGCCAATCATCGAGATAAGGGAACACATGCACACCCAGTCTGCGTAGCGATGCTGCGACAACACCCACGCACTTTGTGAAAACCCTGGGCACAGATGCCTGGCCAAAGGGCAGTACACCAAAATCGAAGATACTTCCTGTGAGCTGGGAGTATCAAGATGTGGGTATAGCCATCCTTTAAGTCCAGAGAGCATAGCCAATCATTTTCCTGAATCATGGGAAGAAGGGTGCAGAGAGAAATCATCCTGAACTTTTCTCGGACTAGGAAATTGTTCCGGGCCCTTAGGTCTAGGATGGGATGCATCCCCCGTTTTCTTTTGCACAAGGAAGTACCTGGAATAGAATCCCAGCCCTTCTTCCCCTGGTGGAACGGGTTCGACCGCACTGGTCTTTATAAGGGCGGAGAATTCCTCTGCAGTACCTGCTTGTGCTGAGAGCTGTAAAAATGAGCTCCCAGTGGACAATTTGGAGGCTTGGATTCCAGACTGAGAGTGTATCCTAACCGGACTATTTGAAGAACCCACCGGACGGAGGCTATAAGAGGCCACCTTTGGTGAAAAAATATTAACCATCCCCCAACCGGTAAGTCATCCAGAACGGACACTTGCACTGTGGCTATGCTGCACTGGAGCCAGTCCAAAGCCCATCCCTTGCTTTTGCTGGGGAGCCCTAGGGGCCTTAGGCGCACACTGTTGACGAGAATGTACATGCTGGGACTGAGCCTGGTCAGGCTGCCGAGAAGCAGGAGTGTACCTGCGCCTAGCATAGGAATAGCGAGCACTCCTCTTCCCTCCAAAAAACCTCCTAGATGAGGAGGTGGTAGCAGAAGACGCCCGGCGGGAGAGAGAATCCATAGCATCATTGTGCTTTTTGATCTGATCAACCACATCCTCTACTTTTTCATCAAAAACGTTATCCCCCCGGCAAGGAACATCCGCCATTCGCGGCTGGATCTTGTGATCCAGGTCAGAGACACGTAGCCATGAGAGTCTGCGCATCACTACACCTTGAGCAGCTATTCTGGATGTCACATCAAAAGTGTCGTTAAGTACCCTTGGTCAGGAATTTGACACGCCTTCTGCTGCCTGGTGAAAAGGTTCGGCCAGCTCCAGAGGAAGCGCTTGGACTAAACTAGACAGTTGCCTCACCGAGTTCCGCAAGTGGATGCTCGTGTAGGAGCTGGTATGTCTGAATCTTAGCTACAAGCAAAGCGGCCTGATATGTCTTCCTCCCAAAAGAATGCCAAGGTCCTAGCCGAGGCATAGTCCCCTAGTACTCTTGGCTCTCTTCAGAGCAGAATCCACCACCATAGAATCATGAGGTAGCTGAGACTTCACCATTACCGGCTCTCCGTGGACTCTGTACTGGGACTCAGCTTTTTTGGGGACCACTGGATTAGAGAGAGGAAACGACCAGTTTCGCATAAGAAGTGTGTTATGCAAAGGAGCCGTTGCAACCTCTGTAGGTGGAGAAGGATAATCCAAGACCTCGAGCATCTCGGCCCTGGGCTCATCCACAACCTCCATAGGGAAGGGAATAGCCTTAGATATTTCCCGGACAAAGGAGGAAAAAGAAAGACTCTCAGGCGGAGACAACCTTCTCTCAATGGGCGGAGCAGGATCAGAGGGGACCCCATAGGACTCTTCTCCATAAAAGTATCTGGGATCTTCCTCTTCCTCCCACGAATGCTCATCCTCAGTATCGGACAAAAGCTAAGAGCAGCCCGAACCCGAACCTGTCTCGATGTCAAGGAACAACGACCTCGAGGGCAATGTCGAGAAGTTGACCCCTGCCTGGACTGCGGCGAAGCTTCCTCCGCCGACATCAAAGAGAAGTCGACCCAGGTGGTAGCTGACGCCGATGCCGCAGGCAGCACCAAGGTCGGGGACCTCACCACAGGCAAAGGACCAGATGCCGCTTCAACAGACAGTGCAGAAGGCGCAAGCACGCCTTGCACCGAAGTAGACTGGCGCAGCAATCCCTCCAGAAGCTCTGGAAGAAGGGCCCTGATGCGCTCATCGAGAGCCTCCATCGGAAAAGGCTGCGAGGCTGGTGGCAGAATCTGTGGGGGTGTGAGAGCCGGTACCAGGCTGCCAGAAGACCGATGCATCGGCACCTCCTGTATAAAGGGTGAGAGGTCCTCTCATCGCCGACACTTCTTGGGTGCCGAATCCCTCGGCTCCATGGAGCTCTCGGTACTGCGCATGGAAAACCGATCAATGACGGTGCTTCTTAGCCTTCGCTCGATGCCCGTCATCAAGACTCCTTGGTACCAAAGTGGAGGACGTGGAATCCTCATGCCTTCTTGGGGCAGGGTCCGATGAAGGGCAGTTCCAGGGAGCCTGCATAGCAGTAGGCCTCAAGACAGGTAGAGACCCACTCGATGCCTCGCTGCTCCCAACGCGATGTGGTCGTTCAGCAGCCATTACCTGTGCTCTCGAAGTCAATGCTTCCCTCGTGTCAACGCCGCTGACCTTGGTACCGATGCCAAAGGACCGGACCAATCCACAAAAAGTTTTTCTCACTGAGCCTCACGAGACACTTGGGTCCGTTTTTTCATCAAAGGACACAGCTTACAAGCAGCTGGTAGATGATTGGGCCCAAGGCACTGGAGACAATACGCGTGGGGGGTCGGTACCCGAGATGGTCTGGTTGAACAGAGTACAACGCTTAAAGCCGCTGGGTGTCCTCAATGACATAGACGGAAAAACGGCGTCTGCGAAATTAAAGGACGCGATTGTGCCAATTAAAAAGGCACAAAAAAGGGAAACAAAACCCTGCCACGCGGCCTAAAAGACCGCTGCGGCAAAATGAAAAGAAACTTAAACCTACTGACTAAAACTAAGAAACTAAAGAGAAGTACTCTACTTTTCTTTTTTTAATTTTGTATAAGGACAACAAAAAGAAGAAAAAGGGAACAATCACTCACAGACTCTTTCCTGAGCCAAGAGGAACACAACGGAAAACATGTCACATCAGACGAGGAGGAAAAAATACTGAGGTCCTTACTCACACAACGGGCGGGAAACTCTGGAAGATTTTTGAGATTTTTGCTAGCAAAACTTCCGATCCTGGGCCGACGTGGATGTCGACCCAAGTGTGAGAACAAGCAGCCTGCTTGTCCTCAGAGAAAGAGGAACTATAACACGCTCCCGAGTCCAAGACCCTGCAGGGAGACAGCCATGATGGCAGGCTAAAACTATAGCACCTGCCTTCTTTTTGTTTTGCTTGTTTTTTTTAATATCATAGTGGCTGTTCCCTGCGGCTCTGCAAACTCCCTTCCCGCGAAGTGGTTGAGGCCAGCCATGGAACACAGTCCACCCTGAGCCCTCAAGCATACAGGGAATGCTCAGGGATAGGAAGGGGGAGGGACCCCGCCACACGACTGTAGTACCCCAAGGCATTCGAGAACCCCCGTGGGCCTCAGCCTCTGCCAGCAGATAACCAAAACACTGCACAGATGTACAAGAGAAAAGAAAACTTCAAACTTATTAGACTGAGAAAGAAATAGGTACATTTACCTGAGCTAACAGAAATTAGAAAACAGAATAGACATTTTGAGGCCAAGGGGCTCACCACATCTACTACTGAGGTTTCCAAGGGACTGAGCACAGCTCTTACTGGCTGACTCGAAATCAGTCTTCTCAGTCTCCACCTGATGGTAGACATGCACAACCCATCAGTCATTCTGGCCCCGTCCGGAGGGATGCTAAGGAATTTCATTTGCCATAAAACATTAAACCATTAATGTTTCATATACAGTGGTGGAAATAAGTATTTGATCCCTTGCTGATTTTGTAAGTTTGCCCACTGACAAAGACATGAGCAGCCCATAATTGAAGGGTAGGTTATTGGTAACAGTGAGAGATAGAAAATCACAAATTAAATCCGGAAAAACACATTGTGGAAAGTATATGAATTTATTTGCATTCTGCAGAGGGAAATAAGTATTTGATCCCCCACCAACCAGTAAGAGATCTGGCCCCTACAGACCAGGTAGATGCTCCAAATCAACTCGTTACCTGCATGACAGACAGCTGTCGGCAATGGTCACCTGTATGAAAGACACCTGTCCACAGACTCAGTGAATCAGTCAGACTCTAACCTCTACAAAATGGCCAAGAGCAAGGAGCTGTCTAAGGATGTCAGGGACAAGATCATACACCTGCACAAGGCTGGAATGGGCTACAAAACCATCAGTAAGACGCTGGGCGAGAAGGAGACAACTGTTGGTGCCATAGTAAGAAAATGGAAGAAGTACAAAATGACTGTCAATCGACAAAGATCTGGGGCTCCACGCAAAATCTCACCTCGTGGGGTATCCTTGATCATGAGGAAGGTTAGAAATCAGCCTACAACTACAAGGGGGGAACTTGTCAATGATCTCAAGGCAGCTGGGACCACTGTCACCACGAAAACCATTGGTAACACATTACGACATAACGGATTGCAATCCTGCAGTGCCCGCAAGGTCCCCCTGCTCCGGAAGGCACATGTGACGGCCCGTCTGAAGTTTGCCAGTGAACACCTGGATGATGCCGAGAGTGATTGGAAGAAGGTGCTGTGGTCAGATGAGACAAAAATTGAGCTCTTTGGCATGAACTCAACTCGCCGTGTTTGGAGGAAGAGAAATGCTGCCTATGACCCAAAGAACACCGTCCCCACTGTCAAGCATGGAGGTGGAAATGTTATGTTTTGGGGGTGTTTCTCTGCTAAGGGCACAGGACTACTTCACCGCATCAATGGGAGAATGGATGGGGCCATGTACCGTACAATTCTGAGTGACAACCTCCTTCCCTCCGCCAGGGCCTTAAAAATGGGTCGTGGCTGGGTCTTCCAGCACGACAATGACCCAAAACATACAGCCAAGGCAACAAAGGAGTGGCTCAGGAAGAAGCACATTAGGGTCATGGAGTGGCCTAGCCAGTCACCAGACCTTAATCCCATTGAAAACTTATGGAGGGAGCTGAAGCTGCGAGTTGCCAAGCGACAGCCCAGAACTCTTAATGATTTAGAGATGATCTGCAAAGAGGAGTGGACCAAAATTCCTCCTGACATGTGTGCAAACCTCATCATCAACTACAGAAGACGTCTGACCGCTGTGCTTGCCAACAAGGGTTTTGCCACCAAGTATTAGGTCTTGTTTGCCAGAGGGATTAAATACTTATTTCCCTCTGCAGAATGCAAATAAATTCATATACTTTCCACAATGTGATTTTCCGGATTTAATTTGTGATGTGCTATCTCTCACTGTTACCAATAACCTACCCTTCAATTATGGGCTGCTCATGTCTTTGTCAGTGGGCAAACTTACAAAATCAGCAAGGGATCAAATACTTATTTCCACCACTGTACCACTAAGTTGAAAGCACATTATTTTATTCTTGCTTTTGGTACAACTCTCCCTGAGGGTTAATGGAGAAATAGAGATCAAGCTCTGGGTAACTGAAGTGAGTGGTTTATTTTTATATGAGTGGTATGGCTATTTTTAATTTTCCTATCTGAATATTGTAGTTCTTTGATGATATTTTATGTAATTTTAATATTGTAAATCGCTACAATCTTTTCTTCTGTAAAAAGCCAAGCGATATAGTAAGTTTAATAAACTGCAACTAAAGTACTTATTCAAAACCTGTAAAAGATATTGCATTATTTACTGTACCTCTACATTAACTTAGTTACATAGTAGTCTGTTCAATAAGATAAACTCAAACCATGTGTAGCAATATAATGTATATATTCTTGATCTTGATCTACCCTTGCCATTTTCAGGTAACTTATTTTTTATTTATTTTTATTACATTTGTACCCCGCGCTTTCCCACTCATGGCAGGCTCAATGCGGCTTACATATTGTATACAGGTACTTATTTGTACCTGGGGCAATGGAGGGTTAAGTGACTTGCCCAGAGTTACAAGTTTTATATCTGTACTTTCAGCAAATCACATTATATAGTAATACAATTTTAATGGGAATTATATCTTTTTGAAATATTGAACATTTTTCACTGAAAACATTTTATGCCTTTTCCTTTATTTTATCCCAGCTATCCCACTGTTTCAGTATGTATTCTGGGCAACAATGGCTATCCACCCTTACTGGTTCAAGGCTATAGATGCCTCCCTTAAGACTTCAGTACAATATATACCAACCAAACACAACATATACAAACTGTCCTACTAAGCAAGCAAATTATTTCCACAGCATGCCTACACCTAGACACGAAAGGTGTTGCAGTCGAATGACAAAATGAGCAATTCTTTTGAAGGGCATTTTAATTATTCAGCTGCTATGGTTGTGATACAGTGCTTACATACCCTAAAATCATTCTTGAATTTCTTTAAGTCATCAAGCTGCTTTCTTTGTTCTGAAGCCATTGGCAACACAACTATAAATCAAATATTAAAACATATATTTAGGCTTCAACAAAATAGGTTACATTATATAGAGGCCTACTATTTTATGTAACATCTGTTATTCAGCTAGAATCCTAATGCACTAAGTTTACTATTTCAGGAACATACAGGTAAAACACCTAGAGAGAAGACAGTCAACCATACTTCTGGAATTCAGACTGCATGAAAGCATTCAAAGGACAGGAAGGAAAAATACTTCTCTTCCTCCATGTACACAGGACAAAAGATACACACAATGCACACACACTTAGACCTGTTAAAGTGATATCTGTCAGGGACCACACTACTGCAGCTGTAGCAATGAGGGGGCACTGTGTGCCATCATAGGCACATATTGAGCAATGAGTGTGTGTAGTGTACAAAACCAGGCAATGTGTTAGCTAGCCTTGTGCATCTTCTGTATAACAACAGGGCTCCAAGGACCTGAAAACCCAAACCAAACAGGTAGCACTAAAATCAGGTTTCAGAGAGAGATGAAAGTTCTGGGGTTCAGCAGGAGCACAATTGCTCAACAACTGCATTGCAGGTATCAACTAGTTTTGGAAAAGTTACCATACTTGATAACTTTTTTCCTTTGGTCCAAACAGACCAGTCCAGTGGTCCTGTGGCCGAAACACAGTTTCTGTGTTGAGTCATTGAATAAAGTGGTTCTTTGAAATCTTATCTCCCGGTCTCCTGGAGTCATTGGTCCACTTCCCACTCTCTCTGTACTGTTACATTTACATGGGAGTTAGTGTTCATCCACTTAGGTGGATTACTCTCTCCTATATAATTTTCTGAAACATGTCATTACCACTGCACATTAGATGCTCATAAGTACAGACCTTTGTTTTCCGGTTTGCTAAAGCTGGAAGTTTCACTAGGCTTAATATTTTCTCTATTTCCAGCTGGAGAATTCTGCCTCTGGTCCTGGAGCCTGGAATCTTTAGCTGAAAAAAAGTTTAAGTTAAAAATAGGGTTCTACACCAATTAAAATTTTTAATCACAGGATTAACCACATAAAGGACCCCTCCATCACATTTCCTCCTGTACACAGTGCAAAATATAGACAGAAGATGTAAATTCTCAAAACTGGCATATTTCAATTATTAAACTAAAAATAGCATACTTTTTTTTTCAATTTGTAAAGTTTAAGCATACCTCAAACAACAGTACAAATCCGAGCCCAGCTCAGCAATAATAATCCAACATTCTCCGAACCTACTTTTGGGAATTGTACATAGAAACGTAAATGTAAAACCAAGTCTTTTGTTCCCCCCCCCTTTTCTCCCCTTGTATGCCCCCAACCTCCCCCACCCTCCCTCACTCTCTCCCCCTCCCCCCTAAGTCCAGCTCCTCTTCCCCCTCTTCCCTATCCTTCCCTTTTTTGTTTTCCCCCCTCCCCCATCCCACCTATTCATGCCTAGTTATCCGTTCTAAACATTTCCATTCCTATGCCTCAGAATTGTACTTTCCCCACCTTTTTATCCGTTAATTCCTCTAGCATAGATATTCCTCTAATTCTCCCAGTCCAGTTCTTCACCTACTTTTTTTTTTACTTTTGTTTGGTGATTTTATTTTTATAATCATCTCATTCCCTGTCTCTGGTTCTGCTTCCCTGTGCTCTGAACTCTATTTCCAGGGCTTCCTGTCCATTCACTATTTCTTTTCTCTCCTCCTTTCTTCTTCACTTCCTGCCCTCTATTTGACTTTTGTGCTCTAATTTCTTTCATTTTTATTCCTCCTTCTCAAATCTATTTTCCAACTGTTCCCTCCATGTGCACCATCTCCCTTCCCCTTCCCTCAATGGGCAACAAATACTCCCTTATTCCTTCCCTTCCATGGGCACCATCTCCTCCTTTCCCTTCCCCTCCTCTCCATGAGCACCATCTCCTCCTTTCCCTCTACCCATGACCACTATTTTCCCTTCTCTCTTTCCTCCCCTTCCTACTATGGGCACCATCTCCCCTCTTTGATTCTTTCATTTCCCATATCCAGCACTTGTCTCTCTAAACTACCTCCCCCAAAGTCCACAATCTGTTTTTTTTCTCTTTCTCCCATCACCTCTTTTTACCTCTCCCCATAATCCAGCAGCCTTCTCTCTGCACACTTCCATTCCCTCTTCTTCTCCCTGCCCCTCGTGGCACCTGCCTTGAACTCTGCTTCTCACCCACCCAAAGCCTCTCTGTAGCATCTCGCCTCCTCTGACAGAAATTCCTCTTTCTGGGCAGGATGTCACAAAAGAGGTTTGGGGCCAGACAGCATTAAAGTTAAGTTCCGAGGGATGCGTGGGGAAGGGAGGAGGACAGCAAGAGGGAGCGTGCAGGGAGAGGTAAGAAGAGATACTGGTGGGGGGGGGGGGGAAGAGAGAGAGATGTGGACTAAGCGAGGTGGGGGGACTGCAGGAGTACAGGGCAATGCTGGAAGGAGGATGCCAGACTAGGGGGGAGGGGAGGGAGAGAGAGAGGTGCAAGAAAAGGAGGAGCTTAATGCATTAATCATATTATATTTTTTAATGTGAGAAACTTAACGTGTTAATTGCATTAATAATTAAAATGTGCAGTCCTACTTAAAAATCATGTTATACTGTATTTTCAAGGCAAAATAATGAACCAAAATAATTAATGAACAAACAGCTTTAAATCAAAAGATCATATGATAATGAAAACTGTTGTATGTCAGAAAACATCTAGATAAGATGTATGATTTAGAGGAGGAAAAAATTACAAGTTGGCATAAATAATGTATATTGGAATCAAGTCACAACAGCATTGTAAAATAGAAAGACTGTACAAATAAAGGAAGACAGACAAAAAAATATACCCTTGCAACTTTTAAAAATTTAACTGTATAAACTGAATAATCTCCAAGCTTTGAAAAAACAGGAAGACACAATCATCAATGGCATAAACTTTATGAACATTTCAGTATGCTGATGATACATTACTGGCACTTAAGAAATAATGAAAGACTATGCATAACCTGTACAACCTATGGGATGATTCCAATCATAAGCCAAGAACATAATAGCAGCCAAAATGGGTCAGACCAATGGTCCACCTAGCCCAGTATCCTATTTTCCAACAGTGGCCAAGCTAGTCACAAGTACCTGGCAGAAACCCAAATCATGGCAACATTCCATGTTACAAATCCCAGGGCAAGCAGTTGCTTCCCCATGTCTGTCTCAGTGGCAGACTATAGACTTTTATTCCAGGAGCTTGTCCAAACCTTTTTTAAACTCCAGTCTGTTCAGAATTCTGCAGCTCGACTTATTTTCCGCCAGAATCGTTATGCCCACACTAGCCCACTCCTCAAGTCACTTCACCGGCTCTCTGCCCGCTTCCGTATACAGTTCAAACTCCTATCTGACCTTTAAATGCGTCCACTCTATGACCCCTCACTATCTCTCCTCTCTCCCTACATTCCTCCCCGTGAATTCCACTCTCTGAACAAATCTCTCGTCGTCCCCCTTCTCCACCACCGCTAACTCCAGACTTTGTTCCTTTTATCTTGCAGCACCTTATGCCTGGAACTGTCTTCCCGAACCCATATGTCTAGCTCCATCTCTACCTGTTTTTAAATCTATGCTGAAAGCTCACCTTTTCACTACTGCCTTTGGCTCCTAATCGCTACTCATTTGCCCTCCTCCTCCCATATTCCTCTTTACCCTGTAATTCCCTTGCCCGTAATGTCTTGTCTGTCTGTTTTACCTAGATTGTAAGCTCTTTGAGCAGGGACTGTCTCTCTATGTCAAATGTTCAGTGCTGCGTGCGTCTGGTAGCGCTATATAAATGCTATTAGTAGTAGTAGATACGCTAACCGCTGTTACCATATCCTCCGGCAAACAGTTCCAGAGCTTAACTATTTGTTGAGTGAAAAAATATTTCCTCCTATTTGTTTTAAAAGTATAATTATGCAAAGAAATATTAATGCTGTAGAAAAATTTGCTGAACACAATGGAATTAGAACAAATTAAAGAATAGAGACATCTAGATAGCTTCTTCATAGAAAAGGTAAAATGTTTAACTGAAGTAAAAAGAATTAAGAAAGCAAAAATGACTCCTGGGTGTACATGGAGTTTCTGGAAACTTTAATTTGAAGCTAAAGAAAAGGTAAAGAGATTGTGGAGAAAATAAATGTATATGAAAAGTGATGTTATCCAAAAATGATGACGATTTGTTGTAAGGACATGGTCTTAAAATGAAAGCTGTATGAACTCAATGGAGATGGAGAAAACCTAGAAGAAGACCTGATCAAAAGAAAAAAAAACCCTAAGATTTGATGGCATATTCTCTAGTTCCAGTGGCAAAGAGCTAATTTAATGCTGGAGAGCATGATCAAGGGTAAAACAGAGAAGAAAGCAGAGAGCAAATCTGGAGCAATGTCATTAAAAATGAATGGCCTAGTGGTTAGGGTGGTGGACTTTGGTCCTGGGGAACTGAGTTCGATTCCCACTTCCGGCACAGGCAGCTCCTTGTGACTCTGGGCAAGTCACTTAACCCTCCATTGCCCCATGTAAGCCGCATTGAGCCTGCCATGAGTGGGAAAGCGTGGGGTACAAATGTAACAAAAAAAAAAAAAAACATGGGCAAAACAGAAGTAAGCTGAGCATAGAACTGGCACATCAATAACTACTGACCTCGGTATCAAAGATGGCACTCAAGCATCACACAAAGATATCTGTTTTGCCTAGCAAGTCTTATGTTTATGAGCAAAATGTGGGGACAGCAGAATATTGATCATAAATCTCAGTCTCAGAAATGTCAACAATAAGAATTTATGCAAACCAAAAAACATAGAAAAAATCCTCTGAACATCCAAATTATAAATAATTAGCAAACAAAACAGTGGAAGAAAAGACCTCATATGGGCAGCATAGTAGCTGATGTGCCAACCGACCCTTCAGTCATTACAACTTAAAGCCCTTCTTCTAATCATACCACATCTGTCTATTCATTAGCTCAGTAGAATGTAACTTCTTGGAGAGGAGAATGGATATATTTATTTATTACATTTGTACCCACATTTTCCCACCTATTTGCAGGCTCAATGTGGCTTACATAATACCGTACAGGAGTTCACCACCTCCGGTAGAGAAACAGATACAAAGTGATGATGTGGTCGAATAAGGTTCATGTGTTATAGACACATTGGGGAATCGTAGAGAGGAAGAGTTATGTAGAAACTTCTTGGAGAGGAGAATGGATATATGAAGATTTGTATCCTACTACCCACAGAGAACACCTGGCACAGGAAAGTAACTTCTCGAAGAATAAATAGGCAAGCAAGTCCTCACAACATGAGACTCATTAGCTTCAGGCTGCTTTCAATATAATAAAGAGGAATCACTATACAAGATGTTGCAACAGGCAGACACCAACATACTTTTGGTAGCAACCTGGAATAGAAAAGAAATGAGCTGGGTGGGGGGGAATTTTAGTCACCAAAGATATTCTAGAGGACTGTCTTGCCAAACTATGTCAAGAGTCCTTTTTTTTTTTTTTTTTTTTAATTTTAAACATTTTTATTGATGACTAAAACATAACAACAGTGTCACCATTACAAAAAATAAAAAATGTATAAGTAGTCAAATATTATACAATACCTTACACATTGTCACCAAATTTTTCAAAATAAATCCCTCATCCCCCTACCCCCCCCCCTTTTTTTTTAAACAGTAGTGGACTGTAAATGTATGAACTGGATGTCCATGTTGCACATTAACTATATGCTGGCTATATGAGGTCTTTTCTCCCAAAAGACTTGAATATCAATACAGCTGTGGTTTCCACTGTTTTATAACAACAAAGACTTTAAACATGTGACTCCTCAAACTTTTGCGAGTTAAACCATTTTTCTGTGTCCCTATTATTGTTTTATCAAATTTTACAAGGAAAATGGGCAAAAGTTTCAGGTTAAACTAGTTTTAATGGCCTAGTGGTTAGGGTGGTGGACTTTGGTCCTGGGGAACTGAGGAACTGAGTTCAATTCCCACTTCAGGCACAGGCAGCTCCTTGTGACTCTGGGCAAGTCACTTAACCCTCCATTGCCCCATGTAAGCCGCATTGAGCCTGCCATGAGTGGGAAAGTGTGGGGTACAAATGTAACAAAAATTAAAATTAAATTAAATACCTTCACAGGATGGGGTAAGTGCTCTGTTGGATGCAGGGCTTGCAGGCGTTGGCGACATGGCTGGAAGTGGCATGGGCACAGGCTCCGTGGAAAGGGTACTTGCTTGGGGAGAGGACAGAGGTGTTGCAGAGCCAGTGTTTCCAATACTGCTTTGTCTTGGAGATCTAGGTCTGTGTGCTTTAGGGGATAATCTTGGCACTAGAGATTCAAGTAAAAACCATCCATTAATAGGACTTTTCCAATATTACTTTACAAATTATTGCAATAAATATATTTTAAACCTCAAGAGAACAATATTCAAACACCGTTTACTCAGGTAAGAAGGTTGTCTAAAAACTGTCCACCCTTTTTCCCAGGTAAAGAACGTGTAGGACCAACAGCAAGAATTTTTTTAAAAGGAAGGCAGGCTCAGGACAGAATCAGGTCAGGGAAGGCAAAAACAAGATTAGCTCTGAATTTTCAAAATGATACATATTACTTTTTATGGATAAAGGTATCTGCAGAAACAGCAGGTGCTAATCTATGGGAGTACTCTTTTCCGAGCATTATTAAAAAGGGAAAGAATATATGTATAGTCTCTTTGAGAAGTAGTACAAAATCTTTGGGTAGATATATCCAGGGAATTTGAATTTGTATCTACCTGCAGTTTTGAAAGTTACCCTGAAAATTTCATTTATATAATGATTTACCAAGTTACTTACCTGTAACAGGTGATCTCTGAGAGGATACATGCCCTCACGGCATGGGTGACTTCACCGACTGAGCCTACATACAGGAAGCTATTCCAGCTTACTGTAACTAAAAACGTTTAAGCCACCTCATCGTGAATGTGTGCTATTTTCCACCTACCACTGGTACACTGGACCACCTCAGTTTATTCATTAGTTGAGTAGAATGTAACTCCTTGGGGAGGAGGATGGATATATGAAGATTTGTGTCCTACTATCCACAGAGAACACCTGCTACAGGAAAGTAACTTGGTTTTCTCAAAGAATAAATAGGCAAGCAAGTCCTCATAACATGAGATTCCTTAGCTTCAGGCTGCTTTCAATATAAAAAAAAGAGGAATCATTACACAAGGTGTTGAAACAGGCAGACACGAACATATTTTTGGCAGCAAGTAGCCCTTTCCATATTTTTCCCTTTTTTTTTGGAAGTAAACCTGGAACAGAAAAGAAATGAGGGGCGGGCGGGGGGGGGGGGGGGGAGGAGGGAGGATTCTAGTCACCAAAGATATTCTGGAGGACTGTCTGACCAACCTACTGTTGACAGTAGCCCCCTCCTGTTGACAGTAGCCCCCTCCTGTTAAAGTGAAAAGAAACGAAGTTGTGTGGATTTTCTAACAGTTGTAATCTGCTCTAAGTAAAAGGCTAAGGCTCTCTTGAATCCAATAAATGTAGTGTGCTTTCACCTTTGTGGTTGTGAGGCCTGAGAAAAAAATATATTGGCAGAACAATCAACTGGTTAAAACAAAATTCCAACACAACATTTGGAAAGAACATAAAGTGTGCAGAATCACTGTGTTGAATAGTTTAGTGTAAGGTGGATCAATTACTAGAGTCTGAAGCTCACTTACTCTGCATGCTGAAGTTACCGCCACCAAAAGCAAGACCTTGCAGGTCAGGTACTTCAGTTCACAGGTATAGTGACCCAAAAGAAACTTTCAACAGCTGGGCTAGGACAGTGCTGAGATCGCATGACACTGTAGGAGGCTTCAATACAAGTACGCCTGGCACAGAGCAAACAACCAAAGACTGTACAGAGATGGGTTTACCTTCTACGTGATGGTGATGAGCTTCAACTGCTCTAAGGTGTACCCCAAGAGGAGCTGGTTTTCAAACCCAACTCATTCAGATGTAAAAGGTATTCGAACTGTTTTTGTGTTGGATAGTTGAAGGGATCTAGAGCTTGCCCCTCCTAACAGCCAAGTTATGAAGGCAAGGGGATCAAAGTTGAGATGAAACAGAGCCCTGGAGCCAAAGCTGAATTAAGGCATAGGCAAACTAGGCACGTGCCTCAGGCCCAAAGGTTTAGGGGGGCCCTGTCAAATGTGCTCAGAATTCAGGAAGCTAAGCTTGCCAACTGTCTGGATTTTTTCAGGATTCTAAAAATGTACACATTACTGTTTGAAAGCCAGAAGGATGGCTAAGTGTGTGGATATTTTTCAGAGTTTAGTCCATGACAACTCTCCAATGCTCCCCCTTTCCAGTGGAAGAATGCAGCCAATGGGAAAGCTCTACACAGGGTCTTTGGAGAGAATCAGTGAGTGTTCTTGGGGAGGGGGTGGGGAGATTTTGTTCCAAAGGAGGGGAAGTATGAAGGGTCTGCTGTCTGCTGAGGAAAAGAACAGGCAGCAAATACCAGAATTTTACATGATGGCGGGCAGACCTCATGGAAGGCTGCCTGAATGAGCACATGAGCAGCAGGACAGCACTAGAAAAGACAGCTAGAAAGTGCATGTCATGTACTTGTGGATGTTTCTGTGTATCTGGTGAGGATAGTCTCACAGAAATATGAAGCTTCCCTTTGAAACCTGGGCAGGATTGGGGAAGTTCACTGATACAAACATACCTGTGTACATACCAAGTGAAGGGAATTTTTCAACCCAGGGAATTTACCCTGTTAACTAATAAATTAATAGGACAAATTCCTTTGAACACTGTCCTAATACTGCCTTCCTCACTGCCTATATTTCAGAAGTATAAGAAAATAAGCTAAAATATTTTATTTTGCTTTTCCATTTGTGAACCTTTTTCACACGTAAAACTTTGTAAATTTATATCTTGGACTACTGCCCTTAAATCTCATCGGGCAGTCCATCCTTGGAATCTCAGGTTTGTATCAGAGGCAGAGAGTGGAATATGACTTACCCAGCTTCCCTAGTTCTGAGCCCACTGCTGTACAGTTGCCAAATTGTCCAGCTGCAGTCCAGGAAGGAAACCTTTTGGCCAGTCCTGTTTTTGAAATCTTTTTGTAGTCTCCAATATCATCAATTGAAATCAGCACTTCAGGTCCCATAATGTACCAGGATAGGGTTGAAGAAATCCAGGACCGATTCGGAACTGCGTAACTTGGCAGCTCTCCTTCTCTACCCATTAAGCCTCTCCATTCAAAGCATTTGCTTGCATAATCCCTACACTCACTCATAATTACTGCTATCATATCAACAGCTAGGCTCTGCACTTTTCCCTGCTACTTCTGGAGAGATGATAGTAGGGGATGGGGGTCCCTGGTAGGGGGGGCCCACAAATATATGTTTGCCTAGGGCCCAATATAATGTTAATCCGGCCCTGCCTGCAGCTTGCATGATCAGCTATACGGGGCTCTCTTATAGAAAGTTTCAGAACAAGAGAGAACCAGACTTGTCTTGGCCCATATGAGGCTATGAGAATTATGGTTTCCCAGTCCAAGTTTCAGGAGAGTTTCACTATCATGGGTATTGGAGGATATGTGTACAGAAGACCCATCCCCCAATCTAGAAGGAAGGCATCCAGATCTAGTTTGTCATGTGTCCCTTTCCTGAAGCACAACTAAAGGAACCTTCCTATTCAGAAGGGCAGTGAATAGATCCACTAAAGGGGTACCCCACCCTGAAAAATCCATCTGGGCCACTCCCCCATCCAAGAACCACTCGTTTGGTTGACACACACGACTGAATTTCTCTGCCAGGGTGTCATCTGTGTCCACTACTACTACTAATCAGTTCTACAGCGCTACTAGGCGTACCCAGCGCTGTGCACATTATATATAGGTACTTTCTCTATACCTAGGGGGCTCACAATCTAGTTTCTTGTACCTGGGACAATTGAGGGTTAAGTGACTTGCCCAAGGTCACAAGGGCTGCAGTGGGAATCGAACCCAGGTTGCCAGGATCAAAGCCCGCTGCACTAACCATTAGGCTACTCCTCCATCTAAACATTGATGATTGGAAACGGAGCAAAAGCAATGTTACTTGAGTTGCCATTACATACAAAGAGTAGCAGGGGGAATTGAACCCAGTTTGTCAAGGTCAGAGGGTATTGTGCCAGTCACTGTGCTATACCTGCAGTCCACCAGGTACATAGCTCTGAGGGTCATTCTCATTATACATTTTGACAGTCTCCCAGCAGAGGAGATACAACCCTCTTCCTCCCTGCTTGTTGATGTACTACATTGCAATTTGATTGTCAGTTTGAATCAATATAATTTGTTGACCTACTGTTCATTGAAATCCAAGTTTTCCAAACCACTCTCAATTCTAGGAAATTTATCTGATGAAGTTCCGCCTGGGAGGACCATAACTTCCGAGTTTGAAACCCATGTACACTACCTCCCAATCTCAGTTTGGATGCATGTGTCATAAGTATTGTTTGAAATGATGAAAGTTGGAAGGGGACACCATTTGCCAGACTGGATTGAACTGTCCACAAAAAGTCCCAGAGGGGTTTCATGACAGATATGATATTTCAGAGGAAGTGTTTCCAAAGTCCGAGAGGGTGTCACCTAGGCAATCAACTAGTGATCATCATACAATATGGTTTCATATAAGAACAAAAGCAGACACAAAAATCAAAGTACTGAATTTCAGATATGCTGATTTTAGTAAAATGGGAGAACACCTGAAGAAGGAGCTAACAGCATGGGTAGGCACAGGAGAAATGGAAGTGCAGTGGTCCAAGCTGAAAGCTGCTATAAATATGGCAATAGAACTTTATACAAAGAAAGTAAACAAAAACAAGAGAAAAAGGAAGCCTGTAAGTTCTCCAAAATAAGTGGCTGAAAAAAATAAGGACAAAAGAGGCTGCATGCAAGAAATATAGCAGAACACAACAAGAGGATCACAGAAAAGATTACCAGATTAAACTCAAAGATGCAAAGAGGGAAATACAGCTCGCGAAAGCACAGGCAGAAGACAAAATGGCTAAGGATGTAAAGAGAGGTGACAAGATCTTTTTCAGATAATTGGGGTAAGGAGAAAAGCAAGGAATAGATTTGTAAGACTGAAAGATGTTGAGAACAGCAATGTGGAAAGTGATGAGAGAAAAACAAATGCGTTAAACATATTTTTCTTCTGTGTTCACAGAAGAAAATTCAGGAGACGGACCACAGTCGGCAGCCAATGGTTTATATGGGAATGGAGTGGACACTGCACCATTCACGGAAGAATATTTATAAACAAATTGAAAATCTGAAAATGGACAAAGCTATGGGGCCAGATGGGATTTATCCCAGGATACCGAGGGAGCTCAGAGTAATCCTGGCGGGACCTCTTAAGGATTTAACAGATCATTAGAGACGGGAGACGTTCCACAGGATTGGCAGATGTGGTCCCTCTTCCCAAAAGCGGAGACAGAGAAGAAGTGGGAAACTACAGGCTGGTAAGCCTCACGTCAGTAGTAGGAAAGATAATGGAGTCGCTACAGGAAAAGATAGTTAACTTTCTAGAATCCAATGGGTTGCAGGATCCGAGGTAAAATGGCTTTATCAAAGGAAAATCCTGACAAACTAATCTGACTGATTTCTTTGACTGGGTGACCAAAGAACTGGATAAGGACATGCACTAGCCTTTGATACAATTCCTCACAGAAGCCTCATGAATAAGCTGAGAGGGCTGAACTTAGGACCCAAAGTGGTGAACCGACATGTGACAGAGTGGTGGTAAATGGAATCCGGTCAGAGGAAAGGAAGGTGAGAAGTGAAATGTCTCAGGGGTCGGTACTGGGGGTCGATTCTGTATATTTTTGAGCGACGTCACTAAAGGGTTAGAAAGAAAAGTGCAGCTTCTTGCGGATGACACAAAGATAACCAACAGATTGGACATCCCAGAGGGAGTAGAAACCATGAGAAGAGATCTACAAAAATTTGAAGAATAGTCAAAGGTCTGGCAGTTAAAATTTAATCCCACTTACACACACATGGTACCCTTTCCCTCTACTGGCGAAACATGGTTCCACGTATATAGGCCAAACCAGACGTAGGATTAAGCAATGAATTGCTGAATATCTAAGCAATTTGCGAGTTTGTAAAAATGAAGTTCCATTAGTGGACCATTGGGAGCGTTATCATCATGTAGAGAATGATCTGTGATTTGTTATGTTAACACAAGCTAATTTACCTAGAGGGGGGTAACATCTCAGCTATTTTAATTAGAAAAGAACAAAGATTTATTTTCTCCTGGGATATGGTAGCCCTGTGAGGTTTAAACAGGGAGATTGAGTGGTTGACAATATAGACAGGGGATTTAACCAAGTAGAGTCAGAAGTTGGGTTGGCCAATGGGGAAAAGATAGCCTAGATATATTGAGCACATGCGCCGGCATCTTTTGAGGCTGTGTAGAGTTGGGAGCGAACAATTCCTTTCTAAGGTTAGTTGAAAAACGTTTTATAGAAGATTCTGATTGACTTATCTAAACACATTTTTATAATGATACGATATGATTTGAGTGGTTGACAATACAGACAGGGGGTTTAACTAATCACAGTCAGAACTTGGGTTAGCCAATGTGGAAAGGTTAGCCTAGATGTATTAAGAACTGTAAGTATATGCCTTCGGAGACATCTGGTGGTAAGTTATATATGGTTTGTTGTTTTTGGTGTATTGTAGGTGAAGAAATTTTAGTTGTGTTTGCGTGTATAACTTGATAGTACTGTTTAGGTGCTAATATGTCTTCCCCATTAGAACAAGTAAGTTTGCAGTATCCCCTATATAAAGATGACTTAGTCAACTTAACCCATTTCTCTGAATATTTGACTAAGAAAGACTCACAATTCCAGTGGCCTAAAGAAGGTACTCTGGAGACATGTTCGTTGCTTACTCTTTTGAACATCTTAGAGCAGGAGAAAAAGGGGAAGTTTTTAATTGATCATTTAAAATAAGCATGTGCCAGCATCCTGTGAGGGTGTGGAGTTGGCGCAGACAATTCCCTTCTAAGGTTAGTGAAAAAAGTTTTACAGAAGATTCTGATTGACTTATCTGCATACATTTTTGTAATGATACAATATGATTTGAGCATTGCAATTGACTTGACTGTTTTTAGTTCTGCTCTCCAGGTCAGGAACAGAAGAATAATTTTGGACATGCCACTTGATTTCACATAATCACTAGTGCTCCACTGGAATGAACAGTCATTCTCAACATATGAATATTGCCCATCTAAGAAGAACCCGCCTAGCAGATAAGCGATTCCCATCTTGTGAATATGAGCTTTGGACAGTCACAATTTGAGCCTCCAATTTACCACACAAGTGCTTTGGATAGTTCAAATAAATCTTGGACATTTTATAAACTGTTTTTGGACACTGAATAATTTTTTTGGCAGGCAGGCACGGATATTCGAGTGCAATGATGTAGTGATGGTTGACAATAAGTGTTTTTTTTAATTTACTAATCGGAAATAAGCAAATGTGTTAGTTGATAGTATATATAAGTGAAGCTTCAAAGCATTTCAATGACAGTTTAGCAAGGTGGGGGTGGGTAGGAGGTATGCATGGGTACATCAAAGCATTTCATTTCATTGATAGTCTAACAGGATGGGTGTGGGTAGTTGAGAGGAGAGTGATAAACAGAGAAATACAACTTTATGGTTTATAATGGGCTAGAAACAGGACCAGAACACTGCACCAGTGATTTCACGGTAAGAATCCTGAAAGGTAACTTTAAAACAATACAGGAACGTAAGACCTTTGAAGTCAGAATGATTGAATATTTTGACACCCAACAGACAGGACTTAACAAGGATCTGGGTTTTCTATCCCATTATAAACCATAAAGTTGTATTTCTCTGTTTATCATTCTCCTCTCAACTACCCACACCCATCCTGTTAGACTATCAATGAAATGAAATGCTTTGATGTACCCATGCATACCTCCTACCCATCCCCACCTTGCTAGATTGTCATTGAAATGCTTTGAAGCTTCACTTATATATACTATCAACTAACACATTTGCTTATTTCCGATCTGACGAAGAAGGGTAACCTTCAAAAGCTAATCAAGAAATGTATTATGTCCAATAAAAAAGGTATCATCTTATTTTCTTTTCCATGTTTTATTTTGTTTGATTTCTATTGATAACCTTTAAGAGTGGACTAACACGGCTACCACACCTCTCTACTTGAAATTTACTGAAAGCTTTAGCTTTCATGTGAGACACTCGGTTTGCAATGATCACTCTGAGCATCAAACACAAAAATGTATAAGTTTTAGTATATTTGATAAAGCGAATGCTACATACCTGTAGAAGGTATTCTCCGAGGACAGCAGGCTGATTGTTCTCACTGATGGGTTGACGTCCTCGGCAGCCCCCTCCATCGGAAAGTTTACTAGCAAAGGCCTTTGCTAGTCCTCGCGCGCCCATGCGCACCGCGCATGCGCGGCCGTCTTCCCGCCCGAAACCGGCTCGAGCCGGCCAGTCCAGTATGTAGCAAGACAATACACTTCAAGGGAAGACAACTCCAAAGGGGAGGCGGGCGGGTTTGTGAGAACAATCAGCCTGCTGTCCTCGGAGAATACCTTCTACAGGTATGTAGCATTCGCTTTCTCCGAGGACAAGCAGGCTGCTTGTTCTCACTGATGGGGTATCCCTAGCCCCCAGGCTCACTCAAAACAACAACCATGGTCAATTGGGCCTCGCAACGTAAAGAGATTGACCTAAAAAAATTTACCAACTAACTGAGAGTGCAGCCTGGAACAGAACAAACAGGGCCCTCGGGGGGTGGAGTTGGATCCTAAAGCCCAAACAGGTTCTGAAGAACTGACTGCCCGAACCGACTGTCGCGTCGGGTATCCTGCTGCAGGCAGTAATGAGATGTGAATGTGTGGACAGATGACCACGTCGCAGCTTTGCAAATTTCTTCAATGGAGGCTGACTTCAAGTGGGCTACCGACGCAGCCATGGCTCTAACATTATGAGCCGTGACATGACCCTCAAGAGCCAGCCCCGCCTGGGCGTAAGTGAAGGAAATGCAATCTGCTAGCCAATTGGAAATGGTGCGTTTCCCTACAGCCACTCCCCTCCTATTGGGATCAAAAGAAACAAACAATTGGGCGGACTGTCTGTGGGGCTGTGTCCGCTCCAGATAGAAGGCCAATGCTCTCTTGCAGTCCAATGTGTGCAGCTGACGTTCAGCAGGGCAGGAATGAGGACGGGGAAAGAATGTTGGCAAGACAATTGACTGGTTCAGATGGAACTCCGACACGACCTTTGGCAAGAACTTAGGGTGAGTGCGGAGGACTACTCTGTTATGATGAAATTTGGTGTAAGGGGCCTGGGCTACCAGGGCCTGAAGCTCACTGACTCTACGAGCTGAAGTAACTGCCACCAAGAAAATGACCTTCCAGGTCAAGTACTTCAGATGGCAGGAATTCAGTGGCTCAAAAGGAGGTTTCATCAGCTGGGTGAGAACGACATTGAGATCCCATGACACTGTAGGAGGCTTGACAGGGGGCTTTGACAAAAGCAAACCTCTCATGAAGTGAACAACTAAAGGCTGTCCTGAGATCGGCTTACCTTCCACACGGTAATGGTATGCACTGATTGCACTAAGGTGAACCCTTACAGAGTTGGTCTTGAGACCAGACTCAGACAAGTACAGAAGGTATTCAAGCAGGGTCTGTGTAGGACAAGAGCGAGGATCTAGGGCCTTGCTGTCACACCAGACGGCAAACCTCCTCCAATGGAAGAAGTAACTTCTCTTAGTGGAGTCTTTCCTGGAAGCAAGCAAGATGCGGGAGACACCCTCTGACAGACCCAAAGAGGCAAAGTCTACGCCCTCAACATCCAGGCCGTGAGAGCCAGAGACTGGAGGTTGGGATGCAGAAGCGCCCCCTCGTCCTGTGTGATGAGGGTCGGAAAACACTCCAATCTCCACGGTTCTTCGGAGGATAACTCCAGAAGAAGGGGGAACCAGATCTGACGCGGCCAAAAAGGAGCAATCAGAATCATGGTGCCTCGGTCTTGCTTGAGTTTCAACAAAGTCCTCCCCACCAGAGGGATAATTTGGTGGGACAGCCGATCTCTGAAAGCCTTCAGAGCGTTCCAGATCGCTCGCAACTCCAGAAGATTGATCTGTAGATCGCGTTCTTGGAGGGACCAACTTCCTTGGGTGTGAAGCCCATCGACATGAGCTCCCCATCCCAGGAGAGACGCATCCGTGGTCAGCACTTTTTGTGGCTGAGGAATTTGGAAGGGACGTCCCAGATGGATGTCGGCTATGCTCTGCTGGAGCCAGTCAAAAGCTCGCCCCTTGCTTTTGCTGGGGAGCCGCGGGGCCTTGCTGAGGCGCACGCTGCTGACGAGAGCGAGCGCGCTGGGGCTTAGCCTGGGCCGCAGGCTGTCGGGAAGGAGGATTGTACCTACACTTACCAGAAGCATAGGGACCAGTCTTCCTTCCCCCGAAAAATCTTCTACCTGTAGAGGTAGAGGCTGAAGGCTGCCGGCGGGAGAACTTGTCGAATGCGGTGTCCCGCTGGTGGAGAGACTCTACCACCTGCTCGACTTTTTCTCCAAAAATGTTGTCCGCACGGCAAGGCGAGTCCGCAATCCGCTGCTGGAGTCTATTCTCCAGGTCGGCGGCACGCAGCCATGAGAGCCTGCGCATCACCACACCTTGAGCAGCGGCCCTGGACGCAACATCAAAAGTGTCATAAACTCCTCTGGCCAGGAATTTTCTGCATGCCTTCAGCTGCCTGACCACCTCCTGAAAAGGCTTGGCTTGATCAGGGGGAAGAGCATCAACCAAGCCCGCCAACTGCCGCACATTGTTCCGCATGTGTATGCTCGTGTAGAGCTGGTAAGACTGGATCTTGGCCACGAGCATAGAAGAATGGTAGGCCTTCCTCCCAAAGGAGTCTAAGGTTCTAGGGTCTTTGCCCGGGGGCGCCGAAGCATGTTCCCTAGAACTCTTAGCCTTCTTTAGGGCCAGATGCACAACTCCAGAGTCATGAGGCAACTGAGTGCGCATCAGCTCTGGGTCCCCATGGATCCGGTACTGGGACTCAATCTTTTTGGGAATGTGGGGATTACTTAGTGGCTTGGTCCAGTTCGCAAGCAATGTCTTTTTCAGGACATGGTGCAAGGGAACAGTGGACGCTTCCTTAGGTGGAGAAGGATAGTCCAGGAGCTCAAACATTTCAGCCCTGGGCTCGTCCTCCACAACCACCGGGAAGGGGATGGCCGTAGACATCTCCCGGACAAAGGAAGCAAAAGACAGACTCTCGGGAGGAGAAAGCTGTCTCTCAGGAGAGGGAGTGGGATCAGAAGGAAGACCCTCAGACTCCTCGTCAGAGAAATATCTGGGGTCCTCCTCTTCCTCCCACGAGGCCTCACCCTCGGTGTCAGACAAGTTCACGAACCTGCGTCTGCAACCTCGCCCTACTCGACTCGGTGGAACCCCGTCCACGGTGGGGGCGTCGAGAGGTAGACTCCCTCGCCCGCATCGGCGAAGCTCCCTCCACCGACGTAGTCGGGGAGCCTTCCTGGGAGGTGGCCGCTGCCGGCACCGCACGCGGTACCGACGTCGGGGACCTCAACCCGGGCGATGGGCCAGCCGGCGCCACGCTCGACGGTACCGGCGGCGCAAGCACCGCCGGTACCGGAGGGGTAGGGCGCAACAGCTCTCCCAGAATCTCTGGGAGAACGGCCCGGAGGCTCTCGTTTAGAGCGGCTGCAGAGAAAGGCTGAGAGGTCGATGCAGGCGTCGACGTCAGAACCTGTTCCGGGCGAGGAGGCTGCTCCGGGCTGTCCAGAGTGGAGCGCATCGACACCTCCTGAACAGAGGGTGAGCGGTCCTCTCGGTGCCGATGCCTGCTGGGTGCCGAATCCCTCGGCGACCCAGAGCTCTCGGTACCGACATGGGGAGGAGACCGGTGTCGATGCTTCTTCGACTTCTTCCGAAGCATGTCACCGGAGCTCCCCGGCACCGACGAGGAGGACGTAGAATCCATCCGTCGCTTCCTCGGGGCCGAGACCGAAGAAGGTCGATCCCGGGGGGGCTGTACCGCAGGAGCCCTCAGGGTAGGAGGAGACCCACCCGAAGGCTCACCGCCACCAGCAGGGGAATGGACAGCCCTCACCTGCACTCCTGACGATGCACCTCCGTCCGACGACATCAGCAGACGAAGTCTCGGTACCACCGACGTCGATGCAGTCGCCCGATGCCTCGGCGCCGATGCAGAGGTTCGATGCCTCGATGCAGTCGATGAAGCGGCAGCCAAGGAAGATGGTCCGGACGCTGACGACGTCGATGCACTCAATGCCTCCGGTGCCGATGCCGACGAAGAGCCCGAGAACAAAACGTTCCACTGGGCTAATCTCGCTACCTGAGTCCGCCTTTGTAACAGGGAACACAGACTGCAGTTCTGAGGGCGGTGCTGGGCCCCTAGACACTGAAGACACGCAGAGTGCCTATCAGTGAGCGAGATTACCCGGGCGCACTGGGTGCACTTCTTGAAGCCGCTGGAAGGCTTCGATGTCATGGGCGGAAAAATCACGCCGGCGAAATCAAAAGCCGAAATGGCGAAAATTGAAGCACCAAAATTTAGAGGGAGAAAAATCTCGACCGAGGCCAAAAGAGGCCTACCCCGACAACGAAAGAAAACTTACGGGGCAAAAACTGAGAAATACGGGAAAGGCAGAAAACCCGAAAGGGTCTTCCGGAACACTACCGGAGCGCTTCCCGAACTTTTTCAAGGAAAAACAGCAAAAAAACACGTCGAAAAGGACGCGCGAGGTCGACTCTCTGGGGCACGAACGGCGTAACACGACCGTACCGAGCGCGGACGAAAGAAGACTGGCCGGCTCGAGCCGGTTTCGGGCGGGAAGACGGCCGCGCATGCGCGGTGCGCATGGGCGCGCGAGGACTAGCAAAGGCCTTTGCTAGTAAACTTTCCGATGGAGGGGGCTGCCGAGGACGTCAACCCATCAGTGAGAACAAGCAGCCTGCTTGTCCTCGGAGAATTTAAATTTATTTAAAATTAATATATATTTTTTTTAAATAGTTTTGGGAAGTTAAAATTTAATGCCAAGAAGTGCAGCACGATGCACTTGAGGAGCAGAAATCCAAAAGAGATGTACCAGATAGGAGGAGAAAGATAAGCACAACTCGGGGAACAAGGCCTTAGGGTGATGGTGTCTGAGGAGCTCAAGGTGACGAAACAATCTGACAAGGCAGTGGCTACGGCCAGAAGGATACTTGGCTGCACAGAAAAGGGTATAACCAACAGAAGAAAGGAGGTGTTGATGCCCATGTACAAGTCGTTGGTGAGGCCCCACTTGGAGTACTGTGTTAAGTTTTGGAGGTCGTATCTTGCTAAGGACATAAAAAAAACTTGAAGTGGTTCAGAGAAAAGCGATGAAAATGGTATGAAGTTTGTGTCATAATATGTATGAGGAGAGACTGGAGGACCTGAACATACATACCCTAGAGGAAAGGAGAAGATGGGAAAATTAGGTTCTTACCTTGGTAATTTTCTTTCCTTTAGTCATAGCAGATGAAGCCATTACGCATGGGTTGTGTCCATCAACCAGCAGGGGGAGATAGAGAGTACTCAACTTTTCACAGTGCCTCATGGCCAGCCAGCTCCACTGCCTCTTCAGTATTTGAAGTTTCCAAAGCAGTATGGCAAACCACAATGGGAATAACATGAACTTTCCTCACAGCGAACGATGGCCCCTTAACAAGGGCATGAACTCAAAAGGAGGGAATGAACACATACTCCTGGAGGGAATAAACTCATCCTCCTTATTGTATAACTGGAGGGGATACACGCAACCTCCTGGAGGGAATTTTTTTTTTTTTTGTTACATTTGTACCCCACGCTTTCCCACTCATGGCAGGCTCAATGCGGCTTAAATGGGGCAATGGAGGGTTAAGTGACGTGCCCAGAGTCACAAGGAGCTGCCTGTGCCGGGAATAGAACTCAGTTCCCCAGGACCAAAGTCCACCACCCTAACCACTAGGCCACTCCTCCACTCCAAAACATAAACTCATCCTCCAAAACATAAACTGGAGGGAATGGACTCATCCTCCTATAAGTGAACATGAATCCTGAAGACTGTTTTCCAACTTTTTCCCAAGGAAGGAACTTCAGGAAACAAGAACAGAACCTCAAACAGATTCACAGCATACAGACAATCATACAGGGAGGGCTCATGGCTTCATCTGCTATGACTAAAGGAAAGAAAATTACCAAGGTAAGAACCTAATTTTCCCTTCCTTGTCATCAAGCAGATGAAGCCATTACGTATGGGATGTAACAAAGCAATCCCTATATAGGGTGGGAACAGGTCACACCACGCGCTAGCACTTCTGCTCCAAAACACACATCCCTCCTAGCAGCCACATCCAGCCTGTAATGTCGAGCAAAAGAGAGCTTAGAAGCCCATGTTGCTGCACTGCATATCTCTTGACGAGAGAGTGCTCCAGTTTCAGCCCAAGAGGAAGAAATCGCTCTGGTAGAATGCGCCTTAAAGGCTACAGGCGGAGACCGGCCGGCAAGCAGATAAGCTGAAAAGATAGTTTCTTTGAGCCAGCGGGCAATAGTGGCTTTAGACGCTGGAGACCCTCTGCGAGGACCTGATAGCAAAACAAACAGATGATCATAGATCCTGAAAGAGATAGTAACTCGCAGATACTGCAGCAGAGTCCTGCGCACATCCAACAGGTGCAACTGCCCAAAAGATTCTGGAAACTCCTCCTTATCAAAGGAGGGCAAGAAAATAGGCTGGTTTAGGTGAAACGCTGAAACCACCTTAGGCATGAAGGAAGGCACGGTCCAAACCGTGACCCCTGACTCTGAGAATTGCAGAAATGGGTCTCGACAGGACAGCGCCTGGAGCTCCGACACCCGTCTCGCCGAAGTAATGGCCACAAGAAAAACGGTCTTTAGTGTCAAATCTTTCTCCGATGCTCGCCGAAACGGCTCAAAAGGAGAAGCCTGCAGGGCCTTCAAAACTAGCCCCAGGTTACAAGCTGGACAGGGTGCTCGCACGGAAGGCCGGAGCCGAAGCACCCCACTAATAAACCGTGCCACATCTGGATGAGCAGCTAAAGACACACCTTCAACCTTACCACGAAGGGAGGCCAACGCTGCCACTTGCACCAGCAGGGAATTATAGGCCAAGCCTATTTGTACACCATCCTGCAAAAAGTCCAGAATCGGTGAGACAGGAGCCCGCATGGGTGTGATCGCTTTTGAAGCACACCAAGACTCAAACTGGCGCCAAATCCTGGCATAAGCCATGGAAGTGGAATGCTTGCGGGCCTGCAGGAGAGTGGAAATGACTGTGTTTGAATAGCCTTTGTCCCTCAATTGCGCCCTCTCAATCGCCATGCCAAAAGAACAAAGCGGCAGGTGTCCTCCATGGCTACCGGGCCCTGTAACAACAGGTTCAGTACCAGAGGTAAAGGAAGGGGAGCCTCCACTAGCATCCGTCGGAGGTCCGCATAACAAGGCCTCCTGGGCCAATCCGGGGCGATGAGGGCCACTTCTCCTGGGTGCAGCCGAATCCGCAGGAGCATGCACCCTATCAAGGGCCACGGAGGGAACACATATAGTAGGCCCGGAGGCCAGGGCTGAGTCAAGGCACCCAACCCTGCCGAGCGTCTGCTGAAGAAGCACGGGACTTTGGCATTTGAACTTGTTGCCTTAAGATCCATCAAGGGCTTGCCCCATTTGGCACATATCTGCAGGAATACTTTGTCTGCTAGTTCCCATTCTGCTGGATCGATCTGATGCCTGCTTAGATAATCGGCTTGCACGTTGCTCTGACCTGCAATGTGAGCTGCCGACAGAAACTGAAGCTGCAGCTCGGCCCAGTGGCAAATCTGTTCGGCCTGCGCGGCCAGTGCTCTGCACTGAGTGCCGCCTTGTCGATTTATGTAGGCCACTGCTGTCGTGTTGTCCGACATCACTCTGACAGCCAATCCTTCCAGGGTCACTTGAAAGGCCAGAAGTGCCTGAAACACCGCTTTCAACTCCAGGCGGTTGATGGACCACTCCGACTCCTCGGGTGTCCATAGACCCTGGGCGTGCTTCCCTTTGCAATGTGCGCCCCAGCCCTTCAGGCTGGCATCTGTCACTACTAGACACCAATCAGGGAGCGCCAGCGGCATTCCTCGCCGCAGCATGCTGTCTGAGAGCCACCACTCCATGCTGAGTCGGGCCGCAGGGAGCCAAGAAAGTCTGCATTGATAATCCTGAGAAACTGGAGACCACCTTTGAAGTAGGGAATACTGTAGAGGTCTCGGGTGCGCTCTCGCCCAGGGCACCACTTCCAATGTGGCTGTCATCGATCCCAGCAGCTGGACAATGTCCCAAGCTCGCGGACGGGGCATCCTCAGGAGCAGACAAACCTGATTCTGAAGCTTGCACCGCCTTAGCTCGGGTAGGTATACATAGCCCGAGTCTGTGTCGAACCTGGCCCCCAAATATTCTAGAGATTGTGAGGGGGTCAGGTGACTTTTGGTCATATTGACGACCCAGCCTAGAGATTGAAGTACTGAGACCACTCTGGCTGTAGCTTGATAGCTCTGTTACAGAGTCTGCTCTGATGAGCTAGTCGTCAAGGTACGGGTGAACCCTGATACCTTCTCGCCTGAGCAAAGCAGCTACTACCACCATTACCTTCGAAAAGGTTTGGGGAGCTGTGGCGAGGCCAAAAGGCAAAGCCCGGAACTGGAAATGTTTTCCCAACACCGCAAACCTCAGAAACTTCTGGTGCAGGGGCCAAATTGGTATGTGCAAGTAAGCTTCTTTCAGGTCTAGAGATGTGAGAAACTCTCCTGGCTGTACCGCAGCAATGACGGAGCGCAGGGTTTCCATGTGGAAATGCCGCACTCTCAGGGACTTGTTTAATTCTTTTAAGTCCAGAATAGGGCGAAAAGACCCACCTTTTCGCGGCACCACAAAGTAGATGGAGTATCGGCCGTAGCCATGTTCGGCGGGAGGTACCGGGGACACGGCCCCTAACTGAATCAGACCTTGCAAAGTATCCTCTACCGCCGCCCGTTTGGCGGCAGAACCGCATCGGGACTCCACAAACACGTCTCTTACTGGTGCGTTGAATTCTATTCTGTAGCCATCTCTGATCAGGTCCAGAACCCACTGATCTGAGGAAATATTGGCCCACTCCTCTGCAAAGAGGGAAAGACATCCTCCGATGACAGGAAGCGAGGAGGGGGCCGGCGCACCATCATTGAGAGGGTCGCCCCTGAACTCCAGGCCTAGAGCCGGTGGCTGCGGAACGCTTGTCCAAGCGAAAGGAGTTCCTCTGCTGAAAACGGGCACGAGAAGTGAACCCAGCAGAACGCCCCGGGCGGTATCTTCTAGCTTCACGGAAGCGAGGTCTATAAGAGGAGTGGACCACCTGGCCCTTGGAGGAAGGCCTCGGCCTATCTTCGGGCAAGCGCTGGGGTTTAGGATCTCCCAGGCCTTTAACAATTTTTTTTCCAACTCCTCACCAAATAGGAGAAGGCCTTGAAAGGGCAACTTCACCAACCTTTGCTTAGAGGCCATGTCCGCTGCCCAATGTCATAGCCAAATAAGACGACGAGCCGCCACCGCCACTGGTTTAGCCGAAGCTCTGACAATATCATAAAGGGCATCCCAAAAAGGACAAGGCCGACTCCAGCCGCGGAGCCACATCCGAGAAAGGCTCCGCTCTATCTCCGGGCTGTTCCACTGCCTGTTGCAACCACGCCAGGCAGGCTCTAGCAGCATAACAACTGCATGCAGACGCCCGAACAGTAAGACCTGCAATTTCAAAGGACCGCTTAAGTGCTGCTGCCAGCCTTCGGTCTTGTATATCCTTCAGGGCAACTCCTCCTTCCACAGGGAGGGTAGTTCTCTTTGTCACCGCAGTGACTAGGGCATCTACTTTAGGCATTGCAAAGCGAGCCAAATGCTCCTCACGCAGAGGGTATAATTGCCCCATAGCCCTGGAAACTTTCAAAGGTCCCTCGGGGTCAGCCCACTGAGCGGAAAAAAGCTCTTGGATGAAGTCATGCAAAGGAAAGGCTCGAGCAGGCCTTTTGGTACTAGCCATCCTAGGATTCACAGAGGAGGCCGTGCCACTGTCAGGCTCTTCAATAGAAAGGACCTGTAGGGCATCTGAAATAAGCGCTGGCAGCTCATCACGGTGGAAAATCCTCACCGCGGAGGGATCATCCAGATCCTGTGGTAATTCTGCACCTGACTCTGGCTCCTCGGACCACAAAGGCCTGCCAGAACTCTCCAAATCCTCACAGCCCGACCACAACGGGGAAAAAGGTGGTGCACCACAATCTGAAGGGGAATTAGCCCTTCTACGCTTTTCTTTATGCCAATTATCAGGGGAAATAGCCTCAGCGGGCAGTCCCAGGCCAGAATCCACCGGGGAGGGGGGGAGCAATAGAAGGGGCCTCAGACGACCCTTGAGGGAGAGCTCTTTTCAGCATGTATGCGTTATGCAATAACAACACAAAATCAGGGGAGAAAAACTCGCCCTGGGCACCCAGATCCCGTCCGGGGCTAGCCGCTCCCTGAATAGCCTCAATTTGAGGAATAACTATATCGTCCTGCTGTATCATCAAAAGCAATGTTTTGGGTCTTTTGAGGCACATGTGTTCATTCCAATACCGTGGAGGATGAGCCTTTTTCTTTTTTTACATCAGTGGAGCTTAAAGGATACCTGTGACCTTGATAGCTCAGTGCTGTGCTTCAACAAGGTGCAATTTCAATGAACACCGGCATCAGTCTGGCGTTCAGTATCACAAACTCTCAGCATTGAAATAGAAGGCAAATCCTTCTTCTTCTTCAGGCAGGACTCTGATGATGACCAGTCTTGATGGATCTATCAATGCTCGTGTTGATTGCTGCATTCTTAATGCTGACACATCCCCAGCATCCAATGCAGCTATGGAATCTATTGAGACAAATGCTTCCAATGCCAAAAATTGATAGGCCAGACTTATTGGTGTCAAAAATTTATTTTTGCTGCTTCTCACCACCACATAAAGACCTCTCTTGAATATCTGTGAACATAATTTAAAGTAAGAGCGTTCATAGTCCAAGGCATTGCAGGTATCAGATATGGGTATCCATAACGGATATGGTCCTGTTGCACTGGGTGCACTTCTTACATCCACTGAAAGCCTTTTTCTAGGCATGTCATCTGAAAAAAACAGTCAAAGCAAAATCCAACAACTCGATTCTGAACAAAAAACCTGACTGGGAGCCTCGGGTCTTCAATAGAGGCCTACATTGGGCTGAGCACAAAAAAAAAATAAAAGAAACTTTAAAAACAGCCAAAAACCTTACTAAGGCACTACAGGCAAGAGAATGAAGTTGAAAAACTTACAAAATCTCAGCTTTACCTTTATTTAAAGAAAAATCTCAGCTTTACAAATGAAAATACACATCTTGATGCAAGCTCTCTTGACAGATGACTGACCAGCTCCATAAAATACTGAAGACTGAGATGATCCTGTGTGACAGCAAAGCTAGGAAACTGTGTGAATGCAGTGAGATGGTTCAAAAACATTTAATACTAAACTGAAGTAGCTTCCTGCACTCAGACTCCACTGGCAACATCGTCCATGCTGTGGGGACTTGTCCTCATCGCTCTCAACAATTCACTGGACAAAGAAATCTCAATGCAATAAAACAAGATATCATATCAATGAATATTAAAAGCAACAATAAAATACAGTCCTTATCAGAACAGTTTATAGATACATATTGCAGTATAGTATGTCTTCTACAATATATGATGAAAACAAATTTTTTGCTGAAAACTTCTCTTGATAATTTTCATCAAGGTATCTGAGTTTACTTGACAGACCTGGTCAGGTAGGAAATTATGTTTAGTTTGGTCTGTATGTTATGATTTTGTATATCATGCTATTAGCATCATTTTATTTCTGCTAAGAACCCCTGGGTAATGGCATCTGCGAAACGTAAATAAAATAAAATGAAATACAGAATGTCGAGAGACATAATACAGTAGGCATAAAAATGTTCGAACTAGGATGATGCACATACTGCATAATTTTACCAATGATATGTCTTTCTAAAAATACATATCAAGCACATAAATCAAGGTTAAACCCGAAAAAACTGTAACAGAGCTACAAGTATCTAGACATCAGGATTTTTCAAGTTTTAACCTATATATAGGAGGCTTCCCAAGCCTATACTGTAGACCCCCATGACCACCTGAGTATTCACGTACTCATAAATATGTGAATATGTGTGAGACAAATCTCAATATACTAGAGACACAGTATATGCAAATTTATACCTGCATATTCATTGTGAATATCCTGAACACTCAACTGGCCATGGGGTCACCAGTATACATTTGGGAAGCTACTATATATACTCTCTCCTCTTCCCAGACTCACTCACTTTTTACTGCTGTTGAACGAAAATGGCAGGACAACTATGCTACTGGAAAATGAAATCCATACAATGAGACAGTAGCAATGTGGTTGAGCCAAGACAGTCATCCTATGTGGGAGGTGTCATCTATCTGGCTAGGATGGGATAAGGTTTGCACCAAAGAAATAGCTGGCCTGCTGCCCTGGAGACTCAATGGGAGATGGATGTAAGGGGGAAGGGAGGGAAGAATAGGGCTGTGCAGAACAAAAATTTTGTTTCATTTAGTTCTCGATGTCATTTATGTGATTTTTTTTTGTTCTTTTCCCCCCATTTTGGGGTCAATGTCATCAATAATGCACACTGTTTTGGCAAAAGAATGTGCACTATTAAAACAGGGGAAAAAATTCCCATGTTGTTTCCAACAAAAGCCCAGTTCAAATCCCATTACAGTTCTCTGTGATCTTAGGCAAGTCATTTAACCTTCCACTGCCTCAGGTGCATTGTGAGTCCTCTGACAGGAACCTTGTGCACCTGAATGTAACGTACTTTGTGCTACAATTGAAAAGGTGCGAGTCAAACCCTAGTAATAAAAAATAAAATCCCTAGAGAAGAATACAATGAGGAGACTGAATGCTATTTTGTTAAGCAGTAAGGAAGCAATCAAAGAAAAGGAAGTTGGAAAGCGGAGCAAGGAGACAAAGACAGAAGAGGAATGCAGCTACATTTTATTTTGTGTGAAGGCTAATGGGCTCCCACATTAGATATACTCTCCTTAGTTCTGGGAAGGCCTTCAAGGCCTCAGTGCGCATGCAAGGGATTTCCTGCACTTCCCTCACGTCCCCCTCCCCTTCATTATATTCAAAACTGATTGAAATGGTACATCGTAAGCAGGGAAAGAAGGCAGGGAAGGGTGGCTGCATTCCCCTACTGTCCAAGGAGAAATCCCCATTATAGGTAGGCAATTTTGCTTTCTCTGTGGAGATGCAGGTATACTGTGGGTGATTACAAATCTGAGTGCTGCCCACATACAGAATATGTATATTCAAATTTGCACTTTGACAACCCAGAACAAAGATGATGGGAGATAGATTAAAGAAAGTATAGATTTGGGTAACTTGACTAATTTGTTCATCAGTTGACATCAGATAACCATGGCTAACAATGAAATGAGACTAAAAAAACATATTCCAAAGCTGAGCATGTCACAAATCAATATTTAATTAGTTCAGGCAAACAGGTTGTATAGGTCTGATTGCCCAAAGACGCTAGCTTAGTAAGAATCCGATTCAATAGAGTAGCACTTGGTGAAGGTGTAGATGCTTGACCAAGCAGCGGCTCTACAGATGTCCACTTAGCGGTGTCAAATGGGAGTCTATAAGAATTCTTCTTGTGATTGGTATGCTTGGATTGTTAGGACCAAACAAGACAAACAACTAGGATCCCATCCTGATACTGCTGGTAACCTAGATGTAATATATGAGTGCCCATACACAGTCTAAAATATGAAGAATTTCCCCCACTTTAAGCATGTGAGGTTTCAGTAACAAAACAAGGAACATAACTGATCGATTACGATGAAATTTCAAAAATACTTTAAGGAGGAACTTAAAATGGCTGCATAGAAACATCCTACTTGGAAAGAACTAGGAACTTCCTTGAGTAAAGATACGATCAGTGCAGCCTGTTTCCATTCCCATGGTCTCTGGCTCTGTAAAGGCTCTGTGGCACCAACTTCTTGAGTACTTAAGTGTACAGCTACATGGGTCCTGATGCTATCTCATATTCATTGTATATGGACAGGATAAGGTATGGACTACACTCCTCAAGATGTTGAGCAGTAGTGCAATCAGGCTCTGAAAATCACTGGAGAGGGACTTAGAGAGCTTTAGTCTGCTGAATAATGGAGCAGTGGTAGTACAACATTAGGAGTAACTGTGCTGCAATATGTGAACTCTATTGCTCTCTAGAACATTTTGTTCCCTTTTATTTTGAGGATCTTTTCCTGGAGGAATGTTGGTGTGAAGCTTTATTGTCCTCAGAATGTTTGCCAGTGATTAATGCAGAAGCTATGAACGCTTATGTCCTAGCACTGGAAGGCCTTTGTCCTAGATGTTGAAACACCAAGTTTTAAACTGAAGATTCTGGAAGACCTGATGGACTGGCAGTGCATTAACAGTATTACAGTCTGTTAATGCACTGCCAGTCCAACAGCCCCAGAGAACAAAAAAAAAAACTTCAACTCAGTATTACAGAGTTAAAGTTTTTTTTGTTCTCTGGGGCTGTTGGCAATATTATGTTCAAAGTCTTTGCAAGCCTGTTTAAAGAAAATGGGTAGGAGAAATCCTCCACTTGTTCAGGTTTCAGTGCTAAGGGATCTTCTGTATTCTGAGTTTGATCAATAAGATCATATTCTGTGATAGTTTCAGGGACTATGTGAGATTCAGCTTGGTGTGGATGCAAGTCATCTCAGAACCTGGCTACAGCATAAGGCATAAGTGTCCAGAAAACTCATGAATCCTGGTAGCAGTAGGGGAAACTAAAAGGCTCCCCAACACCATGTGCAAATTACTGTGTGGGAAGGATACTGCACCCACATAGTGGGAATGGGGGTGAGGGGGGGAAGAAGGAAAGTTTTCAAGATGTTAGCATTTTCTCATATTTATTTATTTGTTACATTTGTATCCCACATTTTCCCATCTTTTTGCAGGCTCAATGTGGCTTACATATTAACGTTAACGGCATTAGCCGGTTCCGGTCTTAACAAATACAAGGTATGAATGAATACAAGGTGATATTATGGTAGATAAGGTACATGTGTAGTAGGTACAATTGGGGGGAACTTAGAGAGGGAGAAGGGGAGGAAGAGTCAGTTAATGTCCATTATGGTTTTTGATTATATTGTGTCGCAGGTGTCCAGGTTTTTTTATGTTGGGTCGGTGGGGTATGCTCTTCTGAACAGGACTGTCTTGCTTTCCCGATATTTAGGTAGTCTGGCGTAGGTTTTACTGCTTTTGGCAGTGCGTTCCATAGTTGTGCACTAAGTAGGAAAAGCTGGATGCATAGGTGGTTTTGTATTTGAGTCCTTTGTTGCTTGGGTAGTGCAGGTTTAGGTAAGATCGTGCAGATCTTGTGGTATTTCTGGTTGGCAGGTCGATTAGGTCTGTCATGTATCCAGGTGCCTCACCGTAAATAATTTTATGAACAGTCGTGCAGATTTTGAAAGTGATTCATTCTTTGATTGGAAGCCAGTGCAGTTTTTGTCGGAGTGATTTGGCACTGTCAAAATGCGTTTTTCCAAATATAAGCCTGGCTGCTGTGTTTTGGGCGGTCTGGAGTTTTTTTTTATGATTTGATCCTTGCACCCCGCATAGATTCCATTACAGTAGTCTATGTGGCTTAGTATCATTGATTGTATCAGATTACGAAATATTTCCCTCTGGAAGAATGGTTTCACGCGTTTGAGTTTCCACATTGAGAGAAACATTTTCTTTATGGTGGATTTTGCTTGGGTATCTAGTGAGAGGTTACGGTGTGGACTGTTGCTCTGAAAATTTTCAGGCTGTCTGAGATAGGGAGGGTGTATCCTGGGGTGTTAATGTTTGTGGATTTGTATGTATTGTATTGGGATGAGATGATGAGGCAGTGTGTTTTTTTCTGTATTGAGTTTTAGTTGGAATGCATTTGCCCATGAGTTCATGGTGTTTAAGCTGAGCCCGATTTCGTTGGTGATTTCTGCCAAATCATGTTTGTAGGGGATATATAATGTAACGTCATCAGCGTAGATAAATGGGTTAAGGTCTTGGGTGGATAAGGACTTGGCTAGGGGCGTCGTCATAAGGTTGAAAAGGATCGGTGATAGTGGTGATCCTTGCGGTACGCCACAGTCTGGTTTCCACTGTGACAATGTGTTTTTGATTTCTCTTGATATGTTCTTGTGGTTAGAAAGCCCTTGATCTAATTGAGAGTGGCACCACTGATTCTGAAGTATTCTAGGAGTCTTAGCAGTATGTTATGGTTAACCATGTCGAACGCACTTGACATGTCAAATTGGAGGAGGAGAATGCTCCTGCCTATTGCTATTTCCTGCTTGAATTTGGTTAGGAGAGTAAATAGTACTGTTTCAGTGCTGTGTAGGGGTCGAAATCCTGATTGTGACTCATGTAGTATAGTGAATTTGCTTATGTAGTCATTGAGTTGTTTGGTCACCAGACCTTCCATTAGTTTGACTACTAGTGGGATAGATGCTACTGGGCGGTAACTGGTAATGTCGTTTGTGTTTTTATATGAGCTGCTGAAACAGTTACAATGACAGGACAGTAAATTAACCCCTTGGTTAACAAGACTGGTGGGGGCGGAACCCAAGGATCCAGGCACTGGGTGAGCACTGAGTGATATCTCACTAGCCTAGATGATTTCCCACAGGCTTGAGAGCAGCAGAAGCATTTCAATGAAATGGTAGCTTTGGTAGAGGGGATATAAGGACAATGTAGATCTTTCACTGGGTCTAAAAGTACCACCAGAATATGGTAGTTTCCAAATAGGTGCTGCCCTTTTTATTGTGCCCTTTTGTCCTTTTGCTCCATGCCATACTTGGCAGCCCTTTAGGAAGCCAGAGTGATTGTGGCTCAACTTGTTGGTTTTTGAAGAGCAGGGGCCAGTCTAGTATCTTAGTCCTCCATGCTTTGATTCTGCCTGTTCAGTGATGGAAAGGGTTATCACATTAGTGAGACTGGCAGCCTTCCCATTCTGTGAGAAGAGGCAGCATTTCTATACTTACCCATGACAGCAGTGGCAGCCTTTCTAATCTTCTCTTTGACAAGGCGCTCTTTCTACTGAAGCCACCGTGGGTCAGCTTTACTATCAGAGATCGCTCCTGCATGTGCCATTTCTGAGCCTACTGGGAAGGAATATGGCTCAAAAATCCTGTGCTTTCAGCAAAAGCCAGAGATCAGGGAGATCCTAGCTCTATTCCCCCTTTTTTTTTTCTTTTTCCTTTTTTTTAAATTTCTGAAAGCAATTCTGTTTGTGTCTGGTCATGCCAGCGAATGAAGTATACTGAAGGGGAAGAGGAAGCAACAGAAAGACCGTGCAGGGTTAGAGAGGTCTAAATGCTCTCTAAGCTAGCAAGGACACATCTGTCACAGATCCTGCCAAACATCACCCAAAGGGTGCCTGTATCTCCCCAACTTAGCCACAGAGAAAAGTACCACCTATGCAAGGAAGTTTCATGTGAAGTAGGGCAAGAGGAGAGAGGACTGGAAACATGAGGTAAAATAGGCATAAAAAAATGAGTATCGAGAAAACTTAAATGAATGGAAAAACAACAATGATAAAGAACCATAGAATAAATCTAGGCAGAAAGGTTAGCAATTTTTTTATATATATATAAAATGTTTGGTAATATATTCTTTTTTTTTTAATCATTTATATTGCCAGATCTAAAGAAAAAAAATATACCTGAATTCATAGTTTAAAAATAAAAGCAATTTTTTTGCCCATTTTGAATTAAAAAGCCACTCCATTATATGCGCTGCTTTTACTTCTAAAAAGTCCCCTATAAACTCAACTTAATTATAACTGTAATGTGAAATATATTATTGAAAACAGAAGAAAATGCTAACAGATTTAAAAACAAAATACCATATGAAGAAATAGATCATCAACAACTTCTATACATGGGGAACACCACTTCTGTACAGATTTAAGTAGTAGCTTAACAGTAGGATAACTACATGGTACAAGATTTCTTTGATAGATATAACAGGTGTCAAAATAGCAAATAACCTTACCAGAATGAACATGAGAAACACCCTGTATGTGATATCTACCAAGACTGGGAAATTAAGTGATATGAACAACCATGTCAACTTTGCAGAATGCCTCAACTAACTCCGAGGTAAAAGACTAATCGAGATTTCTCAACTATACCACAATTCACAGTGATGCCAGCAAACTAGGCAGTAAATATTAGGTAGTCAGAAGCAATTAGCTAAAAATAAATGAACTCTGAAAAGGACTATATTAATCAAGTTTCACTTACCACCACTAACAACAGATGACCAGGTCCCACCTGAAGAGTTGTTTCGTGCCACAGGAGGAGTGGCTACGTCTCCTGGTGCATTATGAGATACAAATTCTAAGCTACCTGAAATTGTACCCCTGCCACCGGAAATTCTGTGACCTCTAGGGTGCCGTTGTGCCTTAGGAGACATCCTTGGAGGCCCTAGGAGGGAGAGGGAGGGGAAGGGGGAGGGGGGAGGGAAATGTTCCATATAAGTTAAATGCAATTCTCTATATGTAAGAAGTCAGAATTTGTTTTTCATGTGAATCTATTCTAGATACACCCCCATTAAAAAAAAATCTATTTTCCTCACATCTCTCTTTCAAACCAACTACATGTAGAAAAGTCTGAAAAAACAAAATGGCCAAACTATCATGTGACTTCGATCTGACATAAAGCATACTTCAGAGCTATTCATCAGCTTACTCATGCCAGAACTATTCACAGCAACACTATTATCAAAACTATTTTTCCCCAGTCAAAACCTTTTAGTAAAGTCAGTTAACCACTAAACCATACACTGGAGGGAATGAACAGTCAGTGTTCCGCTAACCTCAGAATGCCTTCTACCAACTGTCGATTTAAACCCCAAAACTAGAACTACTTGGTTGGAACCCCACCTCCCCTCCTCAGCATTTAGCAAAACACTGGATACTGCTCATGATAGCTGAAAAGTCTTAACAGTGCTCCTCTACACTAAAATAGTAGTTTCTATCAACATCTGTCAAAACATATAGCAAATTGAGGGCTAGATTTACTAATGGACACAACCGTATTCTAACACATTCACATGCATTACCACAAATTTACTGCATTAGTATGCTAATATGATACCACACTAATAACTCTAGACCTGAAACTGTATATTAATGCACTTGTTGGATTATTATTTTTTTTAAAGATAGCTATTTTATGATCTTAATATTTTGAATGCAAATATATAATTAGAATTATGCCTCTGAAATACTAACAGGATAAAAGGCAGATACTGGTCAGAAGTAGATATTTATAAATACTAAGAGCACACTTGGCATACCTGTCTTCTAAATCATTTTAAAAACTGTGTGGGTTTTTAACTTAAAGATATTATACAACAATAAAGTTAAATGGAGAGTGCAAGAAAATTATTTTTTGGGTGCTTAGAATTTTAGGAAATGGAGCTAACTGGTTGTCCAAATGGGAGAGAATTTAAAATATGAATGGTATATCTGTAAATTGGTTTTGCTATAAAACTAGGAGAAAACACTTTGAAAAACTGAATATGAATTAGGACAGTTCTACAGAGCAATGGCACTGCTCTGTGCTGTCAGCAGAGGACCTGGGTTTAATTCCCAGCTCTGGTCTTCTGATCCCCAAGTTGACCAGGAATGCTGAAGACAGGTGTTCACAGTGCCATGGGAAAGTCCCAAAAGAGCTGGAGACAACTGCCAGCCCCCCCCCCCCCCCCCAAAAAAAAAAAAAAACCCTACTAACATCAAAGTTGTTTTTTCCTTATATCTTGGACATTGAGGGGCCTTTTTACTAAAGTGTGTTAAATAGTTAGCACGTGAATTAGTGCATGTTAACTGCTACTGCATGAGAATGCTAACTGTTCCTACGATGGTTTAATAGCATGCACTAATGCATTAAGTACATTTTCTTTTGGAGCGGGAACTAGGCATGGCATGGATGGAGAGCATGTGTGGACAGCAAACAGTAGGTAGCTTGGCGTATATACCGTGCACTGTCACCTATAGTTAGCACACATGCATCCATGCCAACTGCAACCAGGCTTTACATGCACTAATGAACATTTCTGTGCGGGACCTGCAGAGGACATGCTAGGAACACCCCCAATAGCTGCTACGTCACCTTTGCATTTACTGCGCATTAAAGGTTCTGTTTACTTTAAGCCGTCCTATAGGCACGCAAACCTTTTACTGCATGCTAAAAATTAGCATGTGCTAATAACGACATTCATTATATTCCTATGGGTGTCTCTATAATTAGCGTGCACTAATTTTTAGCATGCACTAAAAAGTTTGCACACCTACATCACGGCTTAGTAAACAGGGCCCCAAGTTTTTGCTGTTAATGCGCAGCAAAGGTAAAACAGAAGGCACTTTAGTAAAAGGGGCCCTAAACGCTGAAATTACATTTTACAGTGTTTTAACTTCTATATTATGCAGCTAAAAAGAAAACATTATTTTCAGGTATGTAGGGAAGAAGAGTTGAACATGTGTCACAATGAAGGAGGGGGGGGAGGATGAATTACTTGGTCCTGTTTATTGAGACATAGATACAATACAAGGGACCAGTGCTCTAAGACCAAACTGAGGTTTTGGTATTTCTGAAAAACAACTGAGGAAACTGAGCTAACAGCCTTTGTTAAGTGTCTAAGGTGGAACACAGAAACCTTTCATTTAATTCAGAGAACTAGTCAATCTGTTATTACCATATGTTTCAGCAGTGTGAAAGTGTTTTTATTTTTCAAACTTCTAAGGTATATAGGTGCATTATAAACAGTAAGTCAAGGTGTACATTTCCTAGAAGGGTATGCAAAATCAGAATGCAGCTTTGCTTTTGTATACTTTCTCACCCAACAAACCCCAAAATAAAATATATATATATACATATTTAACATGATCAACAAAGATTAACAAACAGAAAAAATTATAGGTTATTAAAGAGGAGGAAATAATTTTGTAATTAAAATCTCACAAAAGGAAACAAAGACAAACAAAAAACCCATGAACAACTGTGGTATTGTACCTTCTGAAGAACCGCGTTTAGGCACAGTAGAGACAGGAGCTGGAGAACCATGAGCAGAGGGGTGAGACGGGGGCCGTGATGGCCGTGAGGGCGGCCTTGTAGGGGTGGCTGCTCGAGGTGGAAGAGAGTTAGGACCTGACTGGTAGCGAGAAGGTGGGCGAGAGGAAGGAGATGGGCAAGGCGATGGCCAGGGAACACCTGACAGAACAAATGATATGAAGGAAAGTATAAAAACTAAAGAAAAAAAATTATGGGGGAATACAAGCAAACAGAAAAAGCAAAATAAGACAAAAACGTTTTTTTATACATTTATCCCTCTGAGTGTATACATATTCTGGTTACTTTTTTTTTTTTCAAATACATTATATCCAGTTTAGAGTATTCACACAAGCAATGGTCATACTTGTGACTAAGTATACACAGGCTCTCAAGGGGTTAAATGAATATTTATGTGTAAAACTAAGGGAAACAGTTATTCTATTAGACTTTTTGAAGCAAGGTTCATCAGCAATTATGTTCCACAAAAAGGTGAGCAAATCTCATACAAAGCAAATTTATGATGGCTAACAAAGCAAAATGAGTAGAGCATTTATGATAGACTTTTACTAATGCCCACCAAGAAGTCAGTGAAAATACACACTTTACCAAATAAATTGTTAACAGATTGATGTTTTGAGTCATTTCCACTATGTCTCTGAATCATGCAGGACTTGCTTTCACCAGAATGAAGGAAAAGGGAGATTATAACTTAATTTCATTCATGTGCATTTTATTAGCAAATGATTTTTCAACCTACTTCTCAGCAAAATGTCTTCCTAGTTCCACTTTGGAAAATTCTTGACACAGCCCTAACAATAAGTGATCAACTGTCACATTAAGAGGGTAATTTTATAACAGGATTCCTAGGTTAGCAGGGCAGTAAGGCACCTACTTTATAATGGCACATAGACATCTGTGTCTATATAAAATGTTATCCTGCTGAAATCATGCCTAGATTCTCCATATATAGGCGCAGATATAGCAAAGTTATTTACCTGTAGCAAGTTTTCTCTGAAAACAGTAGGCTAATTATTCTCATAACTGGGTGACATCATCAGACGGAACCCAGTGCGGATGCTGCCCAGCTTACTGTCTCAAGATATCTTTGGTAGCATCCCACTGCGCATGGGTGGGTGCCTTCCCATACAACATGTGAGCGTGGGACCAGCAGTCTAATAAACAAAGCTAGAAAAGACAGCTCCAAGGGGAGGAGGGAGGATTTGTGAGAATAACTTGCCACAGGTAAGTAATCTTGTTTTCAGAGGACAAGCAGGCTATATCATTCTCACAACTAGAAATCCCTAGCCACCAGGCTCACCGAAAACAATGCTAGGACAATAGGGACTTGCAAGGCCTAAAAAAAAAATAAATCACCCTGAAACTATACTCAGCTGGTTGTGAAGGTGCAGTCTGGAACTGAAATAACAGGCCTAGGTGGGTGGAGTTGGATTCTAGACACCAGACAGATTCTGCAGTACAGTCTAACCAAACAAGCTGTCATGTCGGGTATTCTGCTCAAAGAAGTAGCAAGATGTAAATGTGTGGACTGAGGACCACATTGCAGCCTTGCAAATCTCCTCAATGTGAATGTGTGGACTGAGGACCATGTTGCAGCCTTGCAAATCTCCCCAATAGAGGCTAACCCCAGATGGGCTACTGATGCAACCATGACATGACCCTCCAGAGAGTCAGACCAGCTTGGGCGTAAGAGAAAATAAATGCAAGCCAAATGAATAAAATGTGTTTCCAATGGCTACCCCCTTCCTTCTTGGATCAAAAGAAACAAAAAGCTGGGTGGGTTATCTATGGGCTTTAGTCCGCTCCAGACAGAAGGCTAACGCTCACTTGAAGTCCAAGGTGTGCAGAACACTTTTTCCAGGATGGGCATTTAAGTTTTGGGAATAATGTTAGAAGAACGACTGATGGTTAAGATGGAACTCCGACACCACCTCAAGAAAGAACTTAGGGTGCATGTGGAGAACTAATCTGTTATGATGAAACTTTGTGTAAGATGGATCCACTACTAGGGCCTGATGCTCACCCTGCGAGATGAAGTGACCACCACCAAACCTTCCAGGAGAACAACAATGAGATACCATGACACAGTAGGAGGTTTGATAGGGAGCTTTATCAACAGTAAACCTTGCATGAAGCAAACAACTAGAGGCTGTACAGAGATGGGCTTACCTCTCACACGGTCGTGAAAAGCACCGATTGCACTGATTACCAAGTTGGTTTATAAACAAGATTTAAAAGAGATGCAGCAGGTACTCAAGCAGTTTTTATGTAGGATGAGAGACTAGAGCCTTGCTCTCACACCAGATGGCAAACCTCTTCCTCTTAGTGGAATCTTTCTTGGACGCCAGCAAGAACTTGGAGAGACCCTCAGGCAGCTGCAAGGAGCCAAATTCTAAGCGTTCAACATCCAGGCCATGAAAGCCAGGGACTGGAGGATGGAATGAAGAAAAGACTCCTTATTCTGAGTGATGAGGGTTGGAAAACACTCCAGTCTATGATTCTTCAGAGGATAACTCCTGAAGTAGAGGGAATCACACCTGCCTCAGCCAGAATGCAGCAATAAGGATCATGGTTCTTTTGTCTCGACTAAGTTTCAGCAAAGTCTTCCCTATCAGAGGAATGCAGGGTTACACATTCAGAAGGCCTGTTCTACAGCAGAGAAGAAAGGCATCTGCTGCTAGCCTGCCATGTGACCCGAGTCTGGAGCAGTACTGAGGAACTATATTGTTGAGATGAGTGGCAAAAAGATCCACTGAGGAAATGTCCCACTCTCAGAAGATCTAGTGTTCCAACGCCCATGTTCAGAGACCACTGAGGTTGCTTGACCCTACTCAGCCTGTGTGCCAGACCGTTCTGCTTCCCTGCCAGATATATGGCCCAGAGCACCATGCTGTGGCTGGTGGCCAAAGTCCAAATTCCAACCACTTCCTAACACAAGGGGTAGGAACCCGTACCCCCCTGCTTGTTCACATAATACATGGCAATCTGGCTGTCTGTTTGAATTAGGATAATTTGGTTTAACAGTCAATCTCTGAAAGCCTTTAGAACATTCCAAATTGCCTGGAGCTCCAGGAGGTTGATGTGCAATGAAATCTCTTGGGCAGATCAAACTCCTTGGACGTGAAGACCATCTCCATGGGTTCCCCACCCCATAGTGGATGCATCAATTTGAGTCAGGTTTGAAAACATAAAGGCAGTGCTTCTCAACTCAGTCCTTGGAGGCACACCCAGCCAGTCAGGTTTTTGGAATATCCACAATGAACGTGCATGAGAGATTTGCATGCACTGCCTCCTTGGTATGCAAATCTATCTCATGCATATGCATTATAGATAGCCTGAAAACCTGACTGGATAGGTGTGCCCCAAGGACTGGGTTGAGAAGCACTGCGTTAGGGTACCATCATGGATAAGAAAAAGTCATCTTTGTTCAGTTTTAGTTTGATTTTTGTTGGATTTGCTTCTACTGGTGCCTCCTGTCAAGTCCCCCACAGCATCTTTTGACCTGCTGATGAAAGCTTCTTTTGAGTCACCTGGACCTGGAAGGTCCCCTTTTTGGTGGCATAAATTCAGCGTGTAGATTGAGTATGCACCAGACCCTAGTAAATGATCCATCTTACACCAAGTTTTACAGTAACAGGATGAGTTAGCAGAGCCACTTTACGTTCCTTTCCAATGCAGTGTTAGATTTCCACCCACCTTGATAAGTCCTTCCAATAATTTTCCCAGGATTCATGCCTACAAAGGTGAAATTGCACTACACAAATTGGATTGCAAGAGAGCCTTGGCTTTATGTTTGGAGCGGACTAACACCCTTAGAAACACCACCCCACTTCTTGTTCCTTTTGATCCAAATATGTAGGGACTGACTTCAACAAAAATAAACTCATTGACTAGCAGGGCTTCATTTCCTTTGATTATACCCAGGCTGACTTGGCTCTAGAGGGTTATGTCAAAGCAATGGTGGTGGTGGTGACCCACTTGAGATCATTTCAGTAGAGGAAATTTGCAAAGTTCAACATGGACATCTGTTCATACAATCACATCACTCTACTGCTGGTTTAACAATAGGTTTAGCAGTTAGTCCTGCTACAGTTACTATCTAAACCAGTGGTTGTCAACCCAGTCCTTGGGTCACAGCTTTTCCCAAAAGATTCTAATATCTAAGCTTCTCTTCCCAAGTGCACTGAGGAGGGAGAGTCTTGGAACTTTTGGCCATTTTGAGAGTGGATTCAACCACCAAAGAATAATAAGGTAGCTGTTGCTCCATGAATCAAGGAGTTTTCTGTACTCTGCATATAGTCACCCTTCTCATTTATTGGTGCTGCAGAGGAGGAGTCTCCCACATTCTCATCTGTATATCCTTGAGGATTCTGTGAACAGGCAATGTCACAGATTTCTTACGGGGGGCGGGGAGGAGGTAGAGGACTGGAAAGTGTCCAATGCTTCTGCCCTGGGTTTCTCCTCCATCTCTAACGTAAATAAATGACTTCAGCTATTTCCTGCACAAAAATGATAGAGACAGACTTTGAAGGCAAGCCAGTTGAGTCTTTTTCAGAGAATATTTCTGTTCGTAATCCCAGAAGCACTCATACACAGACCCTGAAAAATACTCCAGAAGAGAAGTCTAAACCTGTCTCGACCTACTGACATTGGTGTTAAGCCTTGGGCGAGAGCACTGAGACACCATGGATCTCCAATGCCTCAGTGAAGCCTCCTTCCATGATGCAATAGAGAGAGATAATGGTGTGGCAGATACTGACCCCGATGCCCTTTGAAGTCTCGGGGTCAGTATGTGCCACCAGTTGGATATCTCTCTTTCTCTCTGCATTGGGCATGACTCTAACAATAACATATCCAAATGGTCTCTACTGATGCCTGATGTTGAAGGTGAGCAAAGTAGGCTCAATGCTAACACATCCCCAGCATCCTAAACAGCTTCAGGACCTATGGAAACCAATACTTCTGATGTTGAATTCAATGGATCAGACTTATCAAGAGACACAAATTTGTTCACACTGCTTTTCACACGCACCAAGACTTCTCCTGGACATCTACAAACATAATTTACAATGAGAGGGATCGTGATCAGACGCCAGTCATTTCAAGCACTTTTGTGTATCTATGAGGGAAATGGTCCTGTTGCACCAAGTATAACTCTTCAACCTAGCAAAGGCTTCTTTTCTGAAACATATCATCTGGAAAAATAGCCACACAAAATCAAATCCAAACATACCCAACCAAGAGCCTAAGGTTCTCGACTGAGGCCTACACCAGGCTGAGAGCAAAAAATAAAGGAAAAGTGAAAACAGTTGAAAATCTGTCTAAGACACTATCAGGAAAAAGTACCGCATAATAGCGACAAGACTACATTAGAAAAACTTACAAAATCTGGAATAAAGAGGAGAGAAAATGTTTTTCCTTGAGCTCCAGTAATGTGCAACTGATCGGCTCCCTTACCCTCACTATTGAGAACACACCTTTAGAACTGGTTAATTCTCTCAAGTATTTCAGTGTGACTCTTGATTCTCATCTTTCCTTTCATTCTCACATTTCAGCAGTAGCTAAAACTTTCTTCTGTTCTCTTTGTTGTATTTGTTCCATTCAGAGTTATTTGGATGATATTTCCTGTGCTACACTTCCTTGCTCTCTTCTCGTTTAGACAACTAGAACATTATCTTTGAGGGTCTCCCTAAGGTTCTCCTCACTCGTTTTCAGACTGTACAAAACACAGCTATTTGTTTGCTTACGCATGCTTATAGATCTCACATTTCATCTCTTCTAGCTCACCACCACTGGCTCTCTGTCCCATTCCGTGTACAGTTTAAAATCCTCACATTAGCCCTCCTGTATTCTACGCTCATCCTTAGCTTCTCATCTTTCTATTCCTGCAGTTGTTTATTCTCATCTTGAGTCTACACATCATGAAGCCTTCTTTTGCATAATTCCCACACTTTGGAACACTCTTCTCCTTGATATCCATTCTGAGCACTCATATCCTCGGTTTAGATCGTTACTCAAGGCCCACCTGTTTAGGGCAGCCTTCCCTAATTTTACTTTTTAGCTTACTTTGGCGGTGGAGCCCGGTCTGGAACTTGTTTACTTGTTTGTTTTTTTTATTTCCTTCCCTTCTTCTGTACTCTTTCTTTTATATTATATGGAATTCCTTTCCTTTCATGATTTTATTTGGTTTTATTGTACACCACTCTCATTTTACTCTGAAGGGCGGTATATTTAAATTTAAATAAACTAAACTAAGACTGAGGTGATCCCATGCAACCATGGCAGGTAGAAGTGGAATACATGCACAGAAGAGTGAATCAAAACCTTCCAGTATTTGCTAGGTTGGAGAAACTTTCTCCATATGATCACCATTATTGATATCGCCTGCGCAGTAAGGGCTTGTAACCTTGCTTATCCTCTGAGAATGTTTTATACACAAAAATGGTTTATAAAATTACCCTCCAAATGTGAAAGTGCAATTTTTTGTAAATGTTAGGAATCAAAAGGGACTCCTGAGAGACACTGTAAATTGAAGTCCTGCTTGCCCACAGCTCATACTATCATTGGTTTACAAGGATGAGTTAAGATTTCTTAAATAGATGGGGCACTTAAATTGCCATCCATATTTTGCACCCCAGACATGGGTATATGTGTGCTTTAGAAGTACTTAATTATACAGCATGTTGGGATCCCAACTGGATTAAAGGTACTGTTTAGATTTCAATTGTTAGAATAATACTGATGTACTGGACGCTAAACATCACTAGTATATATCCAGAAGCTCCATAAAATTGTTTCCTAATCACACCAGTATGATTTCTGGCCTCGTGAAAGGCAATATCTGAATTTTATGTCCCGGTTTTCATTACTAAAATTTTTAATGCTGTTAAGGTACAAGTTACTTATCTTTACTGTATGCTGGCCAGATCTTCTCATCACAAGAGTTCCAATTCACTACAGGTTTAAAAACTAAAGGGCCTATTATTAAAAGGGTTCCTTCCATTCTGTGTCTCTGGGTACAATATTTTCAAGATACAACCCAAAAACTAGATACTTTCCCGAGACAATGCAGAATCACTGCAGTACTTCACTACTCAAGATATGGCATAATGAACTATAAAAAATATTTTACCCCTGAACCAAGAAAAACTGCTCAATCAGTTTGTGAAATTGCTTTACTTTTATTGATAACCCATTTACAAACTGCTGCGGTTGGACATTAGTTACAAAACAGCACAAAATACTCAAGAGCATTCACTTGAAGAAGAAACTTCTAGAGAAAGCAAATCTTGCATGACATTCAAGATTCTATTCCAATCTATACATACTCTTCTCCATGATCCAGCCATCTCTGCCTGGTCTTCCTCTACAACCTTAACTAGCAGCCATTAATACCATTATAGCAATAGAGATGATGGAGCATAACTTTCCAACACAGACACCTGTGATGTAGTTTAACTCTCATATCACATAACAGTCAATATACATTGGTATGTTATGTTCAAGACTAGTTGTTCTCTTCCCCAAAATAAATGTCTAATAGTTCCTGGCATCCCAGACACCTTTGTCATGCTTTATTCACTGCTCAGTTTTCCTTCCTTTTGTCCTTTTAAAGCGTACTAGGACAAGATACATAAACAGTGGGCCAGTGCTGTATCACTGGTCCAGATGTCACTTTACCATACTCTGAACAGTATATTTTTAATCATACCAACTAAGACTTCAAGAAATACTTCATATAAAAATCAAACAATGCCTTTAAGGGATTTTTTTCACCCGAGTTCAGACACCATTATAATACCCAATTTTGGAAGTCTTAATGTCTTTCTAATGTTCTAAATAAATGAAAGCTTCCTACTATGTTATCTGCACACTGTTTGTAGACTGAAGTTACACAGTTCTGTTAACATGCATTTTGCATAAGACAAAGCAAACCTAACAGTTTTCCTATGTGCAACTGCCTGAATCTGACATTTTAACAAAAGTTAACAAAAGATTATAAATGTATACATTGTTCATAGTTACACATTAACTAACCAACACAGATTCTCTCTGGGTACTTGCCTCCATTAACTACTCTTTGGTCTGTTCCAGAGTTGGGACTAAAGTCAGATGTATGGGATCCAGTTCTTGCAGATGTGAGTCCTGATCCTGACTGGCCCATTCTTGGAGAATTCTGTCGTCCACTATGACTGCTCCATGATATAACATCTCGATTTCTCTGCCCAGGTGGAATGTACTTATTTTCTCTGAAAAGTAACAGATTTCTTTCACTATAAGTGCTTTAAAAGTTTAGAGGTTTTGCAATAGGTAAGTACTGTTGGCCTTGCTAACTCAGCCTACCTATCCTGTTTTATAAAATATGGCATCATAACCTGTTTCTGCACTCGATAATGAAGGCAAGTACAAATATACCTAGAAAAGGAGGAGAAATTTAGGTCTTACCTGCTCATTTTCTTTCATTTAGGCCTACCAGACTAGTCCAGAACCTTGGGGTTTGTGTCTGTCAAATGGCTGATAGAGACAGAGACCAAAGTCCTGTGAGCTCTGCCCTATAAGAGAACCATGCAGCCTTAGATCTTCAGTATTCTGAATGACAAATCAATGGAGAGAAGGTAATTTTTCCTCTCAGTGGAGTTTAAATTAACACTAAGGGGCTAATTCTCAAAAGGTGGCCTAAAGTTAGGCGCTGAGATGATCTGTGCTAAGTGCAAATTGTATATCAGCAATTACATGCACAATTGCCATTACAGAATATAGCATAAGTCCAAAGTTGCATGCCTAACCTTAGACACAAGCACATATGCTAGCTGAATAGCTGTTCAAAATACTATTGTCAGGCACATAACTGATAGTATTCTATAACCCAAGTGCTAGACATGTTCTTGACAGTTTCATGCTATATTTTGCATGCACAATTTGTAGAATCCTAATTAATGGTGTGAACTGCTAATTAGTGCTGATTAGCACCAATTAGCAACTATTATATTAAGTTACACACACAAATGACCCTATTCTATAACTTGCACATGCAACTTTGCATGCTAAGCATACAACTGCACGCACATTTATAGAATTAGGAGGTATATATCTGAATATAAAGGCATATACAACTAGAGAAACACACTGCCACAGATCGAAATTTAAAACAAGAGAAGAAAATATATACTTCGATGTGAAGCAACCAGCAGAATCAGCAATAAAGAGCATCAACACACTGTAACAGTACTCGGGAGGGCCTCTGAACTGGTCTGGTAGAAACAAAAGAAAGAAAATTAACAGGTAAAAACCAAATTTCTCATTCCTTATCATCATCAGACCAGTTCAAAATCTGTAGGATGTAATTAAGCAGTCCTTAAGGTGGGTGGAAGACCAAAATCCCTGCCCAAATATCTAACTCCAATCAAAGGGGGTCTTTTACTAAGCCACGGTAGTATTTTTAGCTCGTGGTAGAAATCAGCTGGTGGTAAACGCCGAGATGCCCATTATATTCCTATGGGCGTCTCAGCATTTACCATCAGCCAATTTCTACCACAGCTTAGAAAAAGACCCCCAAAGTATCCACTCGCACTTCTATATCCCTTGTCACAGTGAGCCGTTCAGCATTTTTTGTTAGCCTGCACCAGAGGACTTTCTCCCTTGACATCAGTTCAGTTCTTCGCAGCTGTTTCTGCCCCCAAGTTGGTTCTCAAGCTTCCCTCCACAGCCTGAGCAAAGCTCCACCCACTGTGATTTCACAGTGTGCCATTGAGCATTTTTTGAGGCTCTGCTTTTCACTTTCAGCTGTTTCTGCCTCGGAGATGGTTCTCAGACTTCCCTCCATGGACTTGAGCTAACCTCCACTCACTGTGTTGAGCATTTTTTTTTAGGTAGCCTGCGCCGATCATGCGCCAACAAAGGAGCACAACAAAGGAGACTTAGTTGTAACTGTTTTAACAGATCATAGGATGTCTTTGATTCCGGTTGTAATAGCACAGGGTAGAAATGGTCACCTTGCCTCAGTCTCTAGTCATTTTAAAAGGGAGAGAGAGTGCTAGTCTCAGTTAAACATGAGCCTTTACGACATTGCTCCAGCATGTGGCCTATAAATGTTTGTTTAGTCAATGCTAGGTTGATTAGAAATAAAATTATCTTGCAGGATTTTATCTTGACTTCTAAGAAGTTTGATATCTTGTGTATCATTGAATCATGGCATTCAGACACAGATGTGAAGGTGATTAATCAATTGACACCTTCTGGGTTTTCAGAGTTCTCTAAATCGAAAATCAGCAAGAAGAGAAGTCTGAATTACTGGTGGTGGCAGTTTAATTTTAAGTTGCATGGGTTTAATTCTTCTTCAATTGAAGTCTTGTTGACATCTTCAAGTTTGCTCAATTTGGTTTTAATGGTCCACTTTGCAATTTGCTGTTGGATTATTCTTCTTTAATTGAAGTGTTGATTTGTTATAATCTCAACCTAACAAATACCATTTTATTAGGGGATTTTAATCTTCATTATGAAAAGATTGATGAGGATTTGTTTATTGGTGATTTTGATCATATTTTATCCTGTTTGGGTTCGTATCAGGTAGTTTCTGGCCTAACTCATTCTGCTGGATTTGTTTTTTTAGGTACGGAATTCCTTCCTTGTTCTCATTTCTTAGTTTTGAAAGAGAAAGTACCTTGGTCAGATCATTATACTATTATTTTGCAGTGGCTTGTGACCTCTTCTTCCAATCAGTTTGTGTCTTGTGTGGTAAATCTGATGCTGTTAAGTTAAAGGATGTTTGGTGTCCACAGCTGATGGGTTTGGATTCTTAGTCAGCTACTGAAGTTGTGGAACATAATATGTTATTGAACACGCTCAATATAATTGCCCCTGTGAAGACCGTAAGTAAGCAGAGATCTAATTCTGCTCCTTGGTTTTCTAATGTTATTAGACAGACTAGGCAAGAAGTAAGAAAGAAGGAACGATTATGGAGGAAGAGACAGCTCCAATCACTTATGTCTAGCTAAGTAAGGAACTTTGTCAGCAAAATAAAATATTATGATAAAGTTATTTCTTCCACTCCAGCTTCTTGGATTGGGCTTTTTGCTATTTATATGGATTTTGCTCACACCTTTCAGTAGTAGCTCAAGATGAGTTACATTCAGGTACACTGGGAATTTCACTGTCCCTGGAGGGCTCACAATCTAAGTTGGTACCTGAGGCAATGGAGGGTTAAGTGACTTGCCCCCTGTCCCTGGAGGGCTCACAATCTAAGTTGGTACCTGAGGCAATGTAGGGTTAAGTGACTTGCCCAAGATCACAAGAAGCAGAAGATACTTGAACCAGCCACCTCTGGATGTCAAGCCCAGCTTGAACCACTAGGCCACTCCTCCATTCAGAAGTGCAGAAGTTAACCACTAGGCCAGTTGATCAATTGTTTTGATGCTTACGCTACTAGATTTTGCCAAGGCTTTTAACAGTAGTTAGAGTGGTGGACTTTGGTCCCGGGGAACTGGGTTCGATTCCCACTGCAGGCACAGGCAGCTCCTTGTGACTCTGGGCAAGTCACTTAACCCTCCATTGCCCCAGGTACAAATAAGTACCTAAGCCGCATTGAGCCTGCCATGAGTGGGAAAGCGCGGGGTACAAATAATTTTAAAAAAAAACCCATCTTTGATTCTTTTGTGAATATCCCCTGGCCTGCAAGGGTAAGTCCTTAGGTCTTGCTGTTTGGGAGGAATTCTCCTTAGTGTCCGCTAAACAGATTTCAACTATTATGAATAGCTTGAATGTTTCTCTTTGTCCTTTGGACACATGTTCACCCTCATTGATCAAGTTTTTCAAATCAGAAATGCTAGTTGAGATTGTCCTTTTAATAAGTCTCTTACTGAGGCTTCAGTTCCTCTTCATTTAAAAAGAGCTGCTGTATGTCCAGCTTTTAAAAATGTAAGTTTAGGGTTCAGTTGGGAGAATGGACTTGCAGGCTATGACATTTGTTTTATTCTTTTAGTGTTGCTGTATTTTATAATTTTTCAATAAACAGATTTGAAACATAAAAAATGCAAGTTTAGATCCTAACGACCCTGCTAATTATCGACCAATATCCTCTTGATTTTCTTGCTAAATTCCTTGAGAAAATTGTGTTATTCCAGCTTCAGGAGTTTTTGGATACACAGTGTATTAGATGTTTCTCAGTTTGGCTTTTGGCCAAAATATTTAACTTGAGACACTTCTGATATCTGTGTTATACTCTATTTGGGCTGATTTTGACTGAGGAATTGAATAGCTCAGAGTGACTCTCGATATTTTTGCTGCATTTCATATTGTGCACCATGGAATTTTCTGAATTGATTAAAAGACTTGGGCATTAGTAGTAAAATATAACTTTGGTCTGGGTCTGTCTCTCAGAGAGTTTTAGGTTCATCTGGGTTCTAGATGTTGAGAACGGGATGATTTAGCATCAGGTGTATCCCAAGACTCAGCGTTATCACCTACATTGTTCGGTATTTATATGAGACCTATTTGTCATGTCCTTCGATTCTACATGTTCAATTTAGGCTTTATACAGAAAATATTCAGTTTTTCTTCCCTATGTCCGATACTGTTGAGAAAAGCTTTCAATTTTTATCTACTTATTTGCAGTCTATGAGGGTTTGGATGGATGTTAATCGTTTTCAGTTGAATGTTTCTAAATTGAGAATTTTGTTTTTATCTTGTAAGACTTCTTTCTTTGGTTCCAGAAACCTTTGTATTCGATTCTTTGAAAATTCCCATTGTGCAGAGCTTAAAGTATCTTGGAGTTTGGATGAATTCTAGTTTGTCACTTTCAACTCAGATACGTGTATCTGTTCAGAAAGTATTTTTCAAATTATGTCTCATTTAAGCAGCTGAAGCAGTTATCGCCCAGTAACTTTAGGTCTGTACTACTCCCTCATTTGATTACTGTAGTGTACTGTATCTTGGGTTACCCCTTTAAGTAAGATCTGTCCTTTACAAATTGCTGAAAATTCTGCTGCTCATTTGCTCTCAGACACATCTCACTTGGCTCATATTATGCCCGTACTTAAGGAGTTGCACTGGTTATCCACCCAGTGGAGAATCAGGTTTAAAATCTTATTCCTAATTTTTAAGGCTTTAAGCAATGATGTGCCAATTTTTGTGGCTAGTTCTATCAGCCTGCTCGTGCATCATATTCTTCAAACAAACTTTTGCTTAGTATTCCTTCCTTTCATCATATTAGACTAACTGAGTACCGTTCATCAATTTTTTATACTGAGGGTGCGAGAAAGTGTAATTTGATGCCCTTTATTTTTTTGACTTCACCTCTTCAGTTCCATAAACATTTGAAGGCTTTCCTTTTTGCACACACTTTTACGGTGGTTTAAAGCTGAGTGTTTAAGCTCCTTATTGTTCTAGTCAAGAATCTTTTATTGAACGTGTGTGTATGCCTTCTTTTAAAATTACATTATATATGTTATGCTGTGATCCACCGAGAGTTTTAGAAACGTGAATAGAAAATTTTTAAATAAATATCAGGGGATCATGTGACGCTGTGAGCAGAGTAACAGCGTCTTGCTGCAGCTCCAGGGCCCTTGCCGCTCAATAATGTAATTTTGGCACTGAATTTCGTTACTCGACTCTAGATAACTGTTCAATATCCTCCCTTATGGACAGATATTTTGAAAAATCACCCTCTGCAATGGCGCAAAAATCAACTAAAAAGGAGAAAAATTAACTTGGCAATGTGGAGTCCAAAATAGCAGAGGAGCCAGCTTTACCGCCGGCGGCTTTTACAGCCATGCAGCTCTCACAACTAACATCGGCAGTAGAAAAAGCCTGGGAACCACTATGGGCAGTGATGAACCAGAAGCTGGACCTGTTTCAAACAACGCTGGTCGGCCTTGGGATTCGCACAGATTTAGAAACTAGAGTTTCGGCTTTGGAGGATGATGCCCATGTGTTTGGCCCAGATTTAACTCGATTAAGCTGACAATTAACAGATCACTCACGCAACTAGAAGATCTCGAGAATCGCTCATGCAGAAATAACCTAAGCATAGCGGGCTTTACAGAGAAAAATCCCTGAGTGGAATTTTAACTACTTGGCTCGAGGACTGGTTGGCTAAGGAGCTAGTACTCTCAGATATAACAGGTCCCTTAGTAGTGCAAAGAGCACATCGTACCAGGAGTTTATCAGAGGATCAGAATCAGCCAAGAGTGGTATTAGAAAAAATAATAAATTACAGACACAAAATTGAAATTCTTCAGGAATTCGGAGGGATTCTTTGACTTATGAAGGTCACCGAATTCCTTTTTTTCAGGATTTCTCTCCAGCGGTGCAGCGTCGGCAGTGCCATCCTCTCTGCTTGGCTGCTATATCCAGCTTAACTAAAGATTTCAACCCAGGGTCACTGACAATCTTTCAAATCAGTGGCAGAGTGCGAGCTGCCTTGCTGGACAAAGGACTAATTGACACGGAGTAAAACTTCTGCCCTTGCTTGTGCATTAACGGTGTCAAATTATTAACAGTTCTGTTGTTCTGGTATTCTAAGTGAGTGGTACTTCAGTTTACTGTTGATGGTCTTTGAGGGGTGGGGGTCCCCAGCATTAAATGTGATCGCTGACATTTCCCCAGGTGCATGTTCTGGGTGGATGGAATGGGATACATTCAGGGTATGGGAGTAGTGGAGAGAGGGGGAAGAAAGGGTGGTGGGACAAGTGGGTCATTCAAGTGTTTCAAAAGATTTTTCGGATTTGCAGCATTATGGGTATGGAAACTGGGCACAGTTGTGTTGGTGATATTGATAACTTGTGTAAGGTGGGTCAACTTCTTACTGAAAGATTTTCTTTTTAAGTTTCTCAATTCTTCTGGGCACTACATTTTACAAGATCATATATTTTATGGCTTCATCTGGGGGGTGGAGCTCCTTGTCCGGGGCAGAGTTGGTCACCCGGGACTAAGTTGTTGTTTATTTCTTTTAAGCAGATGGCTTGTTTATGCCTACTCGAATAGTATCTTGGAATGTAGGGGGAATAGGTTCTCCAGTAAAACGCTCTAAAATTTTGTCAGCTTTGAAGCGTCAAGGGTCAGATATAGCCTGTCTGCAGGAGACACCTCACAGAATCTGAGCATGCTAAACTGCAACAATCTTGGGTTGGGGAAGTGTATTCGTCCGCTTCACAGGGAAGGAAAGGGTGGGGGTGGCAGTCTTGTTCAGGAACAGACTGTCATATAAAGCCACTCTATTGTCACATGGGGGACGAGGGAATTATTTAATTCTTCAATTGTGGCTGCAAGGCATAGATTTCCTCTTAGGGGTATTATATGGTCCAAATCAACATGACCTTGCCTTTTTTCAATCCTTGACTGGTCACTGTTTACAACATAATTCGCGATTGATAGCTGTGGGAGACTTTAATTTAGTTTCAGACCCATTCATGGATTGCTCTAATCCACATTCATTACATTATTCAGGGCAGCGGACCAGGGAGTTTTCTGCTTTTTCTTGTTCTCTCAATTTAATTGATTCATGGAGGGTGCTGCATCCGGGTGAATGAGATTACACTCACCATTCGAAAGCACATGGCACGCACGCACGCCCGGCTACATTATATCTTGCTAGAGCGTTCTTTGTTCCCTTTGACCTTGTCAGCGCCTATAGGTCCAGAGGAAGTTTCAGATCATGCTCTGGTGTGGGTGGACCTAGAGATGTCCGTAGATAGGCAGGGTGGGAGTGGCATCTAAAGAAGTCTTGCGGGAAGATATTATTGCATATTGTCACGCACACAAGAAATGCATAGAAGCGGGTGTATTACATTTAGAGCCTCAGTTGCGTAGAGCTAATAGTGCACATGTGAAGAGGCCTACAAAAACAACTTTTGAGTATTTACAAGCCACTCAAGTAGCCCTCAATACTTTATTGCATGAAACAGAGGCTCGGTCATCTCTGTATCGTAAATACAGATTACAAAGATTTGGTAATAGGCCTGGGCGCATGCTCGCTCGCGTAATTAAAAACTGGGGAGGGCCTTGGACTGTGGCCGCCCTGCGGGATATGCGTGGTGTTCTTACAAAACAGCCGAGAAAAAAACAGCGCAGATATTCGCTGCATACTTTTCCTCTCTTTACAAAGCAGAGGCGGTACCTGAACAGCAGAGCCTGTCTGATTATTTAGAGAGCTCAGGTTTACCTAAATTGACCCCAACTGAATTGGACAGTTTAAATGCATGCCTCACGTTAGTCAAGTTGCAGATGGCAATAAAAATGCTGAAGCTCAGGTCCTGATGGATTTACGAGGAGTATTGTAAGACGTTACCCACGGCGGCCTTAGCTTCTATGTTAGATTATTATGAAGAGGTGATAGAGCAGGGTGGCTTTCCTCCTTACGCTAATACCGCATTGATAATATTGCCAAAGCCGGGTAAATCGCGGGAGAAGGCAGACTCTTATAGGCCTATATCATTCTTGAATGTGGATATCAAGTTGTTATCTAAAATGTTGGCAGAGCGATTGGAGCACTGTCTACCTAAATTGGTAGTGTCTGAATAGGTTGGGTTTGTACAGCAACGACAATCCGTGCATAATATTAGGCGTTTACTGCTAGCAATGGCATTTTGTAGAGATAATGGCATTCCATGTTTGATAGTTTAGACGCAGAAAAAGGTAGGATGGGATTACTTATTTCGAACTATGTCTTATATGGGATATAAAGGATGGTTTTTGCAAGCTTTAAAAGCTTTTTATATTCACCCTAAGGCCTGTTTACTGATCAATGGCATTAAGGAAAAGGATTTTATCATAGAAAGGGGTACTAGACACGGCTGTCCCCTCTCCCCACTACTCTTTGTATTATCACTGGAACCATTGCTCCACGGGCTCTCTTTACTGAGGGAGGTAGAGGGTGTGTCTCTTGCAGACCAATGTATTAAAACTTTGGCATATGCTGACGATCTGTTACTAGTTTTGACTAATCCGTCAGTCGCTTGAGTTGCTACTTGCATGCTTATGACAATTTGGTAAATTTTCAGGCTTCAAGTTGAATTTAACTAAATCATATACTCTCCCTGTGTTGTCAGACATGCAAGTATGTTGGAGAGGTAATTTTCCTTTTAAATGGGCTCAGAGATCACTTAAGTATTGAGAGTTCATATACCGGCGGATCTAACGTAGCTATATGAAATGAATATCCAATGGTTATTGAGGGAGACAAAACTTAAGATTACATGCATGGGGTTCTTTACCTATTTCTTTGTTAGGGCGTATAGCACGATATAATATGTTTATTGTCCCTAAGAAGCTTTATGTATTCCAAGTATTGCCATGGTACTTGAAGTTGGGAGATGAGAAAAAACTGAACAAATTGATTCAATGTTTTCTTTGGAGGGGTAAGAGATCTCGTCTTCCTATTTCAACTTTAAGTATCCCAGTGGAATATGGGGGGTTGGGCTTACTTAGTATACGATATCTCACAATTGCAAGTGGCATGAAACATATTAATGATTGGTTCTGATCCACTCAAGATTATTCCAGTAAGTCTTTAGAGCTCCAGCTTTCTTCTAGAATTTACTTCAGCAGTCTTATACAAGCAACTGGAGCTCCTATGCCAAGTGTTTTGAAGTCTTCTTTGATTATGATTTCTGTAAAGGCAGTTTGAAGATGGATTTGTCGCTTACATCATTTTTCTTCAAAGGTAACACCATACTTGTCCATTTGTGATAACTTGGCTTTTGCGCCACGACAATTATACCCCGCTTTTCGCAGGTGGAGAAAACCAGGTATTTCCAAGTATTGTATATTCGTTGCAAGTAGTAGCATCTGAAAGACGCATTAAATCCTTTCAGGACCTCCAGTATGAATTTGCTTTATTGCCGACAGATGAGTTTCATTATGCTCAGTTGCATCACTATGTAAAATCTCTGCCTTTGGAGTCCCTGGCAGAGGATGTACAGGAAGAATTATCATCTACTTTTTCATTAAAAGCGCAGCAGAGTCTCTTTTTCCTTCCATCATAGACATATACAGGACACTATACCTGAACTGGACTACTCTCGCATGTTGGCTTTGTGGCAAAAAGAACTGCAAGTCACCCTTACCACTTCGCAAATTAAGGCACGAATACTTGCTATCCGCTGCCTCTCTCCATTTGCAGTGCACTGGGAGTGTCAATATAAATTTGTTCTCCATTTATATATATCCCCTCGCAGGGCTTTCCATATGGGACTTTCTCCTTGGGAATCGTGCCTAAAGCGTGGACCCAGTGGTGTGACAATAGGACATATGTTCTAGTCCTGTAGAGGCATTGTGCGTTTTTGGAAAGCAATACTACTTCAAGTTTCTCGTATGTGGAAAGCAGGCTGGCACTATGATCCTGCACTCTTGTTTGGTCATCCTAAGCTGGGCCCTCCGACTACACGAGGATTTGCATCATTTATTTCAAAAGCTACCATAATATCAAAGCAGGTCATTTTAGCAGGATGGTTATCATACAAGTATCCTTCGATTCAACAGTGGCGTGCACGCATGTTATTCTTAATGCGCCTGGAGCGTGTGGGAATTTCAGACTAACACTAAAGCTGGAGAGTGTTTTCAACAGTGGAGTCCTTTCTGGAACACTTTGACTCCAGCTGTCTGGAGCAGTCTACTAAATTTCTAGATTTTAATATGTTCAACGAGTGCTGATGGTCTCATAATAGTGCCCATTTGTTTCTTGCGGATAGAGGGAGGGGAGGAAGGGAATTGGTTTGGATTGTTAATTAAATGATACTGTTTGCTTGTTTATTTCTTTATATTATATTGCTGAATAAAAAGTATAAATCATAAATATCAAATTTATAATGCCTTACACATGTACGAAAGGACAACCACATCAGTGCCCTACAAATGTCTACTGGTGCCACCACAGAACTCCAAACCAAGAGACAGCTACCATTCGTATGTGCTCTCAAATCTAAAGGATGCTGTTTCCCCTTCAGCATATTGGTCGATGTAATCACTTTCTTAAGCCAACAGGCAAGAGTAGCCTTTAAAGCTACTTTAACTTTTCTTGAACCTCTGAAAAACAATCATTCAGTCTGACCTAAAATCACCGATGACCTCCAGATACCTGAAAGCACCCTATTGGCATCTAGCAAATGCAGCAACAAACTCATTACACTTCTCTGTAAAAAGAAAAGAGTTTGTGGACTTGATTCACATGGCGCAAAGATACTACTTGAAGAAAGGAAGAAACTGTTCTGAAGGAAATTCCTGTTCCTGTAAAATGGAGAAAGATATTCCTGCACAATAAATGCCTACAGCTCAAATTCTCTGTGCTAAAGCAAGAGAGAGCAGGAACTGTCTTAAGAGAGCAAACAAAAGTTACCTAGGCCAGTCTTTGACTGCTACTGGACTTATGCGGCCAAGGTAAAGAAACAATCATTTGAAGCATCCAACCTAACACTGGAAAGGGTAGAAACCCACACAGCAGCTCTCCCCAGAGACCACAGTTGTAGACCTTCAGACCCGTACCCCACTGACTGAAGAATTGTGGAACATTGGCACCTGTAGAAATGTTAAGTAGTAGTAGTAGTAGTATTTGACACCATAAGGTCTAGAAGCAGCCCGCCCCTCCTGCTTGTTATGAGTACAAAGGCCACAGGAAAACAGTTCCTGCTCTCCTGGATGCAGAGAATGTCTGCTTAGATGTTCCACACTCCTGTAACATGCGCCGCTGAAAAAGCCAACAAATCTCTTTCCATCCATGCCAAAAGATTCACTTCCTGGACTATGGTAGCACTCCTGATGCCCCTGTTGTTGATGTAAGCCACAGGTGTTGCACTCTCACTACTGGACCCTGCACAAATCGAGCAGAAGGCCTGAAGCATCTGCCGAACTGCTCCAAGTTTCGGACAGTTGATGGACCACAACTTTTCAGTGCAAAATCATGTGCCCTGCCTTACCTGGTCCTAGCATGCGCTCACCACCTGAACAAACTCACATCTGCTGTCACCATCACCTGTGGGCTTGGATGCTCGCTCCTCGAAGAAGACATGTTTGAAGCCACCATTTCATGCTGTTTCTCGCCTGGGACATCCAAGAAAGATGACACTCAACTCTGGGAGTGTGCCAACTAGGGGTTTTTTTTGAGGGGGTACTTGGGGGTACTGAGTACCGGCACCTTTTCCATTGTCTGCTAAAACTGACCCATGGTTCCCAAGTTTTAATAAACGAACTCAGTCTCTACACACCAATTCTGCCTTGTCATAGATTCTGTGACTTGTTGCAGAGGGCCTGGCTATTGTGGGATGGGTCCCTCAGTGATCACCCCCACCCCTGAAGGGTGGCCTGGCATTTGAGTACTGGCACCTTTATCCCTGGAAAAAATGCACTGGTGCCTACCAACAACTTAGCAGATAACTCAGCAATGGTCTCATGTGAGCAAAAACTCATGGGACCAGGGATCTATGGTTGCCACAGTCAATCCCAAACACCCAAATAAAGTCCCACACGAGGAACAACCTGGTCCAAAAGAAATTAAGACTGCAGCTTCACTAGTCTCTGGTGTGGGACAAAGACCATTACTACTTTGGTGTCGAATCTCACACCCAAATATCCCAGGTCCTGAGTGGAAATCAGTTTGCTTTAGTCAAGGTTGACCACCCAGCCAAGAGACTCCAGAAGGTACAGAACTCAGAGTTTCACTTCTTTGCTCTCCTCCTGTGTACTAGCTCAGATTAGCTAGTCATCTAAACAGGGGTGAACTCTGATTCTCCCTCAATACAGAAAGGCTGCTACTACAACCATTACCTTGGAGGATGTTCTAGGCACTATTGCTAAACCAAAGAGCATAGCCTGAAACTGGAAGTGTCATTCCAGAATCGCAATCTCAAGAATCTTTGATGAGGCATTCAAATTGGAAGATTCAGATAAATCTTGAGGTCCTAGGCTGTCAAAACTCTCCAGGTCACAGGGACACAATTACTGATCTCAGGGTCTCCATGCTGAAGTATGCTACCCTTAAAGTACAATTAACCTCCTTCAGATCAAGAATAGGTCAAAACACACCCTCTTTCTTCAGCACAGAAAAATAGATGGAATATTGTCCGACTCTCTATTCGGCCTCTGCAGATGGTTCCGTTGCTCTGAGATCAATGAGATTCTGTAGTGTGACTTTTACAGCAGCCACTCTGGCAGCAATACAGACACCAAAAAGGAATCTGCAAGACGACAGGAAAACTCCAGCTTGCAAACTTGCCTGATCATGTCCAGGACCCACTGGTTAGATGTGATTTGGGTCCATCTTCTGCAAATAAAAGACAGTCATCCGCCTATTTGGCCCAGTAAGGAATGGACCTGGAGGCCATCATTAGAGTGCAAGAGGAACCAGGGGCACGCGGCCCTTGGTCTACTTCCATTCTGTCACACTAAAAGGAAGACTGATGCATTTGAACATCGAAAGGACCTTGAGTCGTCCAGTCTGCACCTCTTGGCATTGCAAAACCTAGCTTTACCCAAAACTATCCCAATGCATGACTGAGGTTATCTTCAGGCAACCTCTGCAGCTTTGGCTCTCTTAAGTCCTTAACCAATTTCTCTAGATATCCTCCTCAAAGAGCAACTTACCTTTGAAAGGAAGCTTACTGAAATAGGTCTTAGAAGCAGTGTCTGCAGACCAATTTCTGATCCATAAGAGATGTCTAGATAATGCCACTACCACCATGCCCCTTGCTGATGTTCTAACTAGATCATAGAAGGCATCTGCCACATAAGCTAGACTCATCTCCAGATGAGCAGCGTCCTCCAGCTTTTCAGTCTCATCCACCTGAGTGTCCATGACATTGCTGTACCAAACAAAGGCAAGCCCTCAAAACAAACACTGTACACTGCTGTGTGGATCCACAAGGCTGAGACATCAAACGCTTACTTTAGCAAAGATTCCAATTTACAATTTTGCACAGGTTTGAATGCAGAACACCGTTCTACTGGGATAATAGTCTTTATGCTAACCGCTGTTACCAAGGCATGCACCTTAACCTTCTCAGCTTTTCTGTCTCCTCCAGAATCAATGGGTAGAGTTTAGCCATATTCTCTGCCCATTTTCAGACCAACTTCGGGAGAAAAGATAGATATGAAGCATCTGTTTACGCTTTCTAAAAACACTAGGACAAGGGGGCATGCGATGAAGCTTAAGTGCAATAAGTTTAAAACAAATAAGAGAAAATTTTTCTTTACTCAGCATGTAATTCGACTCTGAAATTCGCTGCCGGAGAATGTGGTTAAGGCGGTTAGCTTAGCAGAGTTTAAGAAAGGTTTGGACGGCTTCCTGAAGGAAAGGGCCAAAATCCACTATTCCTGGGACAAGCAGTACAAAATGCTTTGTTCCGTGGATCTTGTCGGGTGATTGTGACCTGGATTGGCCACTGTCGGAGACAGGGTGCTGGGCTAGATGGACCTTTGGTCTGTCCCAGCGTGGTGATGTCTTATATCTTAATCCCATTCCACCAAAATAAGAGCCTGAATGGCCTCATGTACTTAAAAGGTCTTGAAAAGCTTTCTAATCTCCTCAAGGATAGGATCCCCCACTGAGGAAAGTTCTTGAACAGGAATCACTGAAATACTTAGGAGGGAATTCTATAAATGGTGCCAAAACTTGATCGCCAAAATATTTGGTGCTAAGCGCTATTCTATAAAAGAACACATGCCCTATACAGAATAGCGTTTAGCGCTGAATCTGCACCTAACTTTTGACTGCCAAAATTACGCTTCCCGAAACCTGGTGTAAATGCTGGCGTCCAGCTTAGGTGCACATAGGTGGTATTGAGTAATTGCACAAACAACCTTTTAGAATGCCCCTGACACACCACTTTTCAGATGTGCACTACAAATTGGGCACCAAGCCTTAGAGAATAGCACGCAGCCAGATGCGTGTGCACATCCTAATTAAAGGCAGTAATTGTTTTTTAGCACCCAATTATTGCTAGTTAAAGGCTTGTTAATCAATTAAGTTGAATGTGCAACTTGGGCACGCACCCAAATTTTGATATACAACTTTGGGCGCCATATAGAATCCAGGAGTCAATGTCTCCAAAGATTTGGTAATCAATGTGGGGAGTTCTGCCCTCCAGAAGGTATGAGCAGAGAGTTCTTCCTCTTCCAGCTGCTCACCCAGGGAACATGTCCTAGTCCCTAATGATCCTCTCCCTTTTTCAGAGACTGCAGCTGACATAACTGAAATGGAACTCCCAGTGGTCTCCGTTTTCACTATGAAGCACCTGCAGTAGCTGTAGCAGGAGATGAAAGAACTTCTACACCTTGAAGTCTCTGAGAACACCTTTAGAAGCAATGTTTTATGTAGGAAAGACACTCGGAAGAAAAAGGAACCTCTGCTTCCAAAGCTTTCTAAGAAACTCTAGGGTTAGCAAAGGCAGAGGCATCTGATGCTTCCAAGACCTGTCTCTGAGAGCTTACATCCATAGCCCGGTGGTTAGTCCCTTCTTCTGGGGGAGCTGTGAACAGAGTGTTTTTCCCCGACATTTCTGACTGAGAACTATAGGACTGTACGGAGAGCTCTCCATCTTGCCCTGATTAAGTCTTTTCAAACAGTGCAAGGTTTTCTCTGCAACTGGTAGTCACCGAGGGACCACCACGCACTCTCCTGCTGCGCCCCACATCAGGTACAGAGCTTGGCATGCTCTTCCAGGGATTCCATTCACACTGTAACCAAATATCACCTCAAGCCACTGGGCCACATCCATATCCAAGACTGGTATAGCAGCCCGGCGTGAATAGCTGAAAAAGCTCAGGCAGGTATGCTATTACCTGCCTGAGCTTCCCCAGGGTGGCTGGCACAGATGAACTCCCCAAATCCCCCACCCACCCAACCCATGGCCTGACCACAAAAGCTCACCTGCCCACACCTCAGTACTGTGGTCCTACTGGAAGAAGCATAAAACAAGAAGGTTCTTCCTAATTGGTTTTTGTTACTTTTGTTTTGCTTTGGGTTTTTGTTTCAACGTCATTGAAAAGAAGAGCTTGAGTAAAAAGAAGGAGGGGGGGAAGGAACTCAGATTCCTCTGAGATAACCCCTCTACTCCAATTAAAATTAAATTTCTAATTTTTATTTTTATTTGAGCTGAAGCCTGCCAGGACACCTCTAGCTCAAATGGGATCCAATTTTCCAACTGGCCCAGGAGCTGTCCTTCATATCTAATCTGGAAGCTACACAGTTCGCCTGTCACCATCTGTTGGAGAGAAAGAAATACTTAAGACCTAAAGCTGTAGGTGCCTTTATAGGGTACAGCGTACAGGTCTTTGGTCTCTGTTGCCATCTGGTGGTTGAAAGGCACAAACCCACAGGTTCTGGACTAGTCAGGACAATAAGAAAGCTGATTTATCTCGACAAATTGAAAAAAGCTCTTAAATATTACAACGGAAAAATTAAGCAAAATCTCAACTTTTATCCTGTAATGAAAAATGAGTGCTGGTAGATTATACGTATCTGATCAATGAACAAAATTACTTTGTGGACCTTTTACTAAATGAGGAGTGGCCTAATGGTTAGTGAAGCGGGCTCTGATCCTGGCTTGGGCAAGTCACTTAACCCTCCATTGCCCCAGGTAGAAAAGCTTAAACTGTGAGCCCCCTAGGGACAGAGAAAGTACCTGCATATATTTGTACAGCGCTGCGTACATCTAGTAGCGCTATAGAAATGATCAGTAGTAATAGTAGTATTTAAATGCAAAAAAGCCCATTTTAAACATATAGGCTTCTTAATATTTACATTAAATTACAAAAGGTTCTTATATTTCACAAATACCCAACAAGCTGTGTGTGGATTACAGAGTCAAAGAAAAACCAGGACGTCTCTGGGAACTAATAGTGCAAATACACATATAACAAATCTAATTAACAACCAAATACCTTAAGAGGAAAAAGGTTTTAGTGCCTTCTTAAACAGATAATTCTGTATTAAGCAATCCATGGGAGCTAAGTGTCAACATACATAAAAATGAGTCTAATTAGCAACCAGAAATTTCTTAAAAAGAAAAATCTGTACTGACTTTCTAAAGAGCAGATAATTCTGTATCTTTCTGATTTGAATTAGAAGAGTATTCAGATAGCAGAAGCTTGATAAGCAAAACCTGCAGAAAAAAACGGTTTTATATTATAGCTTACTAGGATTAGGAAAATATAACAGCATGGAATCACGATGGCATCCTTCTTTAGCGCATACTAATTTCATTAGTGTGCGCCAAGCTTTAGTGAAAGGATCCCTTTGTATGTTTGCAAATGGTGCATCACTGTCTTTCAAATAAAGAACTTAGAGATGCTATTCAGCATCCTTTTTGTAAAATACAAAGAAACACAAGTTTATAAATATACCCATAGAACCTAAGGAGAAATTAGGTCTTACCTGATAAATTTTCATTTCATTACTACTTCCCGCTATTCCAGAACCTGTGGGATAGCTGTGTCCCATCATAAGAACATAGGAAGAGCCATACTGGGACAGACCAGTAGTCCATCTAGCCCAGAATCCTGCTTCCAACAATGGCTGATCCAGGTCACAAGTACCTGGCAGAAACCAAAATAGTAGAAACATTCCATGCTACCAATCTCATGGAAAGCAGTAGCTTCCCCATGTCCGACTCAATAGCAGATTATGGACTTTTCTTCCAGAAACTTGTCCAAACCTTTTCAAAACCCAGAAACGCTAACCACTGTTACTACATCCTTTGGAAAAGAGTTCCAGAGCTTAACAATTCATTAAATGAAAAAATATTTTCTCCTATTTGTTTTACAAAGTATTTCCATTTAACTTTCTTGAGTATTCCCTAGTCTTTGTACTTTTTGGAAGAGTAAAAAACAATTCACTTCAACTTGTTCTACACCACTGTGGATTTTGTAGACCTCAATCATATCTCCCCTCAGCCGTCTCTTTTCCAAGCTGTAGGGCCCTAATCTCTTTAGCCTTTCCTCATATGAGAGGAGTTCCATCCCCTTTATCATTTTGGTTGCTCTTTTTTGAACCTTTTCTAATTCTGTTATATCTTTTCTGAGATACGGTGACCAGACTGAACGCAATTCTCAAGGTGAAGTTGCACCATGGAGCTATACAGAGGCATTATAGTATTCTCAGTCTTATTTACCATCCCTTTCTTAATTATTCCTAGCATCCTGTTTGCTTTTTTGGCTGCCACCACACACTGGGCAGAAGATTTCATCAATCAGCAGGTGGCAACAGAGAACTGAACAATGAGCCGAGATATCTCTTGGCATCCAGTCCAGCTTCTCAGTTTTCAAGTAGACAAGCAGTAAGGATAAAATCAGAATAAACACAACCTTCAACAACTCACTATCCTAACACTAACCAAATCAGCAAACATGTATGGACCTTCTCTGGACAACTTGTAGAGAACAAGAGATATGCAGGAAGCACAATGCAAGGTGAGAGTTATTATTTGACTCATTACTTCTCACCATCTCAGTTAGCTCAAGTGGGCCTCTGGAATAGTGGAAAGGACTAATGGAAAGAAAATTATCAGATAAGACCTAATTTCTCCTTCAATTATGTAGCTTCCCATTAACCCAGAACATGTGGGATGGTTAAAAGCAATCCCTAGAGTGGGTAGGATGCTGGTACTGCAGCCCTGAGGAAGAAAGCCCCATAACTGGATTCCAAGCATACGGCAACATCCATCCTGTAGTGCTTAGCAAAGGTATGGAGCGCTTACCACATAGATGCCTTGCAAATATCCGCCAGAGACAGTAATGTAGTCTCCACCCAGGATGTAGCTGTACATTTTGTAGAATAAGCCTGATTCCCCACAAGCAAATAAAATGACACAACAGCCTCCTTCAACCATCTCACAAACGTTTGATTGGAAATCAAGAGGTCAAGCCTCTGCTTACCACAAAGCACAGTCTGTCAGATCTGCAAAACTTATTTGTGACTTCCAGATATTTAATGAGGACTCTATGCAAATTGAGAAACTTCAAGGAAGAATACTGAATCTCTTTATCCTCTTTGTGAAAGGACAGAAGCTCCACAGATTGGTTGAGATGAAATGTTAATACCACTTTTGGAAAAAAGGAAGGAACCGTCCACAGGAAGATCCTTGCCTCCAAAAAGTGGACAAAGAAATCCTGGACAAGAGAGCCTGAAGCTCCAAAACCCTACATACTGACCCAACAGTCACCAACAACACTGTTTTTAGTGTAAGATTTTTCAAAGAGGTCTTCCAGAGTGGCTCAAAAGGAGGCTTATGAAGAGCCCGAAAGAATAAATTAAGGTTCCATTCTCAACACATATGAAAGGGAGGCCGCAAGCAACCAGATCCCACAAGAATCAAACAATGTCCGGGTGAGCCACAAGAGACGTCTTCTGTAGTCTGCCCCTAAAACAGGCCAAAGCTGCAACCTGAACTTTTAGAGAACCCAACGCCAATCGTTTCTGAAGACCTACCTGGAGAAATGCTAGGAAGTGCGTGACCTGAGCAGAAAAGGGAGAAAGTCCACTTCAGAACACTAGCCCTCGAATGTCACCCACACTATCGCATATGCCATGGATGTAGAGCATTTCCAAGCATCAAGCAAGGTAACGGTGACCAAATCAGAATAACCTTTTCGCCTCAACTGAGCCCTTTTCAATGGCCAAGCCTAAAACAAAAGAGGCACAGATCCTCCATGAGCACCAGACCTTGTTTAAATAGGCCGTATATCTGCGGAGTACAGAGAAGATCCTGCAGTAAAATCAGATTTGTATACCATGACATCCATGGCCAATCCATGGCTAAGAGAATTCCCTGCTGCAATGATCCTTTTCAATACGTGGCCTACCAAGGGCAAAGGAAAGAAGGCATACAATAGATGTGTCTCAGGTCTGGGCAGCAGTATGACATAAATCCCCATCAAACCTGGTTTTTTCCAACAGCTGAAGAACTTGGGTATTTTGGCATTCTTTTTCGTAGCCATCAAGTCCAGAAGCGGAGAACCCCATCAGTTCACTATCAGCTGAAAACACTAGCTGGATATTTCCCCTTCTCCAGGGTCCACGGAATGCCTGAGAAAGTTCACCTCCATATTCAAGGGCCAATGTGGGCTGCAGACAAGCAGAGAAGATTTCTCTGTCCAACTCATGAGGGAGGCTGTCTCCACCACCATTCCACGATTGCAGGTCCCATCTTGCTTGTTGATATAAACCATTACCTGTTGCACTGTCAAAGAAAACTCGGATCAGGACCCTGGCCAGAAAGGGAGTGAAGTCGTGTAAGGCATTCCACGCTGCCCAGAGCTCCGAGCAATTTACTGACCACTGAGACTCCTGTTCCGTCCAGGTGCCCTGTGCTAGATGGCTCTCTCATTCTCCCTGTCTCCTCAGCTCGAAACCTTGGGGTCATCTTTGACTCTTCTCTCTCCTTCTCTGCTCATATCCAGCAGATTGCCAAGACCTGTCGTTTCTTTCTTTACATCATCCGTAAAATCCGCCCCTTTCTTTCCGAGCACTCTACCAAAACCCTCATCCACACCCTTGTCACCTCTCGTTTAGACTACTGCAATCTGCTTCTTGCTGGCCTCCCACTTAGTCACCTCTCCCCTCTCCAGTCGGTTCAAAACTCTGCTGCCCGTCTCCTCTTCCGCCAGGGTCGCTTTACTCATACTACCCCTCTCCTCAAGACCCTTCACTGGCTCCCTATCCGTTTTCGCATCCTGTTCAAACTTCTTCTACTAACCTATAAATGTACTCACTCTGCTGCTCCCCAGTATCTCTCCACACTCGTCCTTCCCTACACCCCTTCCCTGTGCACTCCGCTCCATGGATAAATCCTTCTTATCTGTTCCCTTCTCCACTACTGCCAACTCCAGACTTCGCGCCTTCTGTCTCGCTGCACCCTACGCCTGGAATAAATTTCCTGAGCCCCTACGTCTTGCCCCATCCTTGGCCACCTTTAAATCTAGACTGAAAGCCCACCTCTTTAACATTGCTTTTGACTCGTAACCACTTGTAACCACTCGCCTCCACCTACCCTCCTCTCTTCCTTCCCGTTCACATTAATTGATTTGATTTGCTTACTTTATTTATTTTTGTCTATTAGATTGTAAGCTCTTTGAGCAGGGACTGTCTTTCTTCTATGTTTGTGCAGCGCTGCGTACGCCTTGTAGCGCTATAGAAATGCTAAATAGTAGTAGCAGTAACTTGTAATGAGCTCCCCAACCCAACTTGCTGGCCAATTATCACCACTTCCCACTGTGTTATCAGAAAAGGAGCTTTGATGGGCAAATTCCTGGGTGACAACCACCACTGCATAATCCATTTGGCAACCAGCATCCAAGGATCATGAAGATGGTCTCCCGTGACACAGAAGTACAAACAGCTGAGAAGAGACTCCTGTAATGGCCGAATTATATGCCCTTGCCTATAGCACAACTTCCATCAATGCTGACATTGACACCAGAACCTGGATGTAGTCCCAGGCCCTGGGCCTGCCTTGACTGATGAGAAGACAAATCTGCTGTACTAGCTTCAACCTCCTGTGTTCCATGAGGAAGATCATCTCTCCTGCTGTGTCAAGAAGAATGCCTAGATATGCCAGTGTCTGCGATGCAGTTAGTCTGCTCTTCTTGAAATTGATCACCTAACCACAACAACTGCAAAAGATGGCCAACTTTGTCCGTAGCCACCATGCTGTCCAAATAAGACAATGTACAAATAAGTCCACTGTCGAGATACGGGTGAACTCTGATTCTCTAATGCCAAAGGAAGGCCACCACCGCCACCACCATAACCTTGGTAAATGTTCTTGGTGTTGTGGCAAGACTGAAGGGCAAAGCCCTGAACTGGAAGCAAAGAGCCCAGCATCATAAAATGTAGAAATATCCAATGCAGCAGCCATACGGGTATATGCAAGTACACCTCCTTGAGATCAAGGGTGGTGAGAAATTATTCCATTTGAACCAAGGCTACGACTACTCTTAGTTTTCTATGCGTGATTTTGGCCCACACTTCTTGAACCTCCTAAAGACATCCTCCCAACCAAAAGACAAGAAGAATAGACCAGCCTCACATCATTGTGAAGCTCAGGAAGCACTGGACGCTCTAGCTGATTAAGAGGAAGACTTCCTGTCCACACAAAAGGAAGACTGGCATGTCTAAAAGTAGGGATTCTGACCATATTGCTGATGACCAGGCCGCTACCATCTGCTGTCTCAAAATCAACATTCAGTGCCCCCTGAAGACAGACGACCAGAGGCGTTCAGCTTATCCTAAGATCTTCTCCAAATAGCCACTTGCCCTGAAAGGGCAGTTTTACAAGACGTAACTTTGACGCTTAATCCGCCACCCAGTGCCGCAACCAGAACTGCTGACGTGCCGTGACAGCCAAAGACAAAATGCGAGCTGTAACCCGTAAAGTGTCATAAATAGCATCCACCAAGCAGGTCAACCTTGCTTCCAGTTGGGCATTATGGCACCCATCTTGTTTTGCAGACTACTGACGCCACTCCAGGCATGATCTTGCCACACACGAGCTGCACACTGTCGCTTGAAGGCCCAAACAAGCTACTTCAGAGGCTTGTTTCAGCGAGCATTTTAGCTTCCCATCCTGTACGTCATTTAGAGCAATGTCCCCTTCCAACGGCAAGGTGCTCTTCTTACTCACCATGTCTGGTTAGATCCATTCTGATGTAATCAGATCTTGAATGTCTGGATGCATTGGGAAAGCCTTAGGAGGACCTATAAGCCCACTCAATATCGATGAAGGTAAAATTATGCCTTACCTGCTGATAATTTTCTTTCCTTTAGTAGCAGCAGATGAATCCAAGAACTGGTGGGTTGTGTCCATCTACCAGCAGGTGGAGATAGAAATTACAAAACTGAAGGCAGTGATACCAGACAGCCAGTTCCTCCTTCACCTCAGTACATGTCTCATCACCAAGCAGAATCAGACAAGAAACCAGGAAGCCTTCCTCACCAACCATACAAAACAGAAACTCATCAGTCTGAATTGAGAAACCATGACTGCGATGCAGTCCCCTTCAGTGATTTCTGTTCTTCCTCTTCTCCTTTATTTATTTTTTTTTTTGGAAACTAAAGACCAGGACAAGAACAGAAGGCAAAACACGCACAGATGACAAAGGGTGGGATCCTGGATACATCTGCTGCTACTAAAGGAAAGAAAGTTATCAGCAGGTAAGGCATAAATTTTACCTTCCTTAGTGTATGCAGCAGATGAATCCAAAAACTGGTGGGATGTAACAAAGCAATCTCTAAATAGGGTGGGAAGTCGCCGCACCCCGAGACAGAACCGCTGCTACAAAGGCAGCATCTGAATAGTGAAAGCACACCTTTTCCGCCCAAGAGGTAGATAGCAATCTCGTGAAATGAGCCTGCAATGCCACCGGCGGGACGCAACCTTTCCAAAAAATCCACAAAGTATCTGCAATCCAACGAGAAAAATATCAGATCAGACCAGAGGCTGCCATCCCACGGTAAGAACCAGCAACAAAGACAGAGAGAAGATCTGAACGCTGAAAAACATGCAACATCTGCAAATACCAGAGAACCCTCTGAATATCCAGAAGACGAAGCGTCTTGTACTCCGCGTGAAAATCCCCCTCCTGAAAGGAGGAAAGAAAGAGCGGCTGAAAAAGAAAAGCCAAACCACAGCTGGAAAGGAAAGAAGGAACTGAAAGCAAAGTCACTCCAGACTCAGCAAGTTGCAGAAAAAAAACAGCTCGGCATGGCTGCACTAAAAATTCAGACACACTGCGTGCCGAAGAATTGGCGACCAAGAACACTGCTTGTAAGTTCCTAAGCGGAGTCCGAAAAAATGCTCGGTAGACAAGGAGCCCCAAGCTAGACTAGGAGAATATGAACAAGGTATCAGGGTGAACAAGGTCACAGCAGCAGAGGAGCAAAGCACTCTGCAAGAAATGCACTGCCTCTGAGTGCAAGGCCAGGCCCTTCTGCAACCCATCCTGCAGAAAGAACTCAATCACTGAGGAACAGACGCCCGCAATGAAGACCAAGCATGGGCCGCAACCAGCCTCAAAAAAATCCTCAACACCCAAGAATACACTGTTGAAGTGGATCATGGACCACATACAAGATCTCAACAGAACAGTAACCACTGCGTCCAAAGAACTTTGTTAGACAGAGTCGGCCTATCAAAAAAACAGGCAGAAAGACCAAAGCGAGAGGGATCATCCACTCAGGAACGAACCCAGAAGGAAGAGTCCGGAGTCAAGAGGGATCCAAAATGAAGGTACCACCAGGAGCCGCATCATACCCACATACCAAGCGTGCAGTGGTTAATCTAGAACTACTAGAATGACTCAGCCCTGGTGGCGAGCGATCCGAGAACATACATGGAAAACACTGCTGACACTCCTGGACCACCCGTCGAGAAGCAAGAGCTGTAGATGTCGTCTATGAGCACCGCCCACGGCACTACCTCCAAAGTGTCCGCCACACAGCCCAAGACATGAATACATAGCCAGGCCCAAGGACTCAGCGCCCTGAGCAGACTGCACACCCAAGTCTGAACCTAGATCCTCCAGACCTCGGTCAAGAAAAAATTGCACCAGAGCTGCCTGAAATGGGATGAGGTGGCTCATTTGAAGGGTAACCACCCAGCCCAAGGATTCAGAGAAGACCCGGGAAGATAGACTCTCGGATCTCGTCTAGAGCGAGGTGCACTCTGATGCTGTCCTTGCGGAGAATGCCGCAAAACTCCCAAACTTAGGAAAAGGTGAATGGAGTCACAGCCACGCCGAAAGACAAAGCCTGGGACGGAACATGAGGGCCCAGAACGGCCAAACATAGAAGCCGCAGATGAGGGGGCCAAAGAGGAAAGAGAAGAAACGCTTCCTAAGGGAGAAGTGCAGGGAAGAAGGCTAAACTGAAGTAGCTCTGAATATAACTAGCTGTCCAATATTTAAAAAAGTGCAAAAGTGCAATAAAAGCCTTAGAGACACTGCAACAAACAGCTAGCTATAGTTGCCACAGATACAGAGGAAGCTGGAGCTGGTATGCAATAGTTTGATCAGTGTCAGAGAGCAAAACTAGAAGAGCAGAGCTGCCGTGGGAAACCACCACAGCTAACCTTTGGCACTATAGAATAATGTAAACTGTCCCAGCTATGCAACGAACTGCTTGTCAAGGCAAGCAATATGAGAGAGGGAAGTAAAATATGCCCCACAGAAAAAGAGCCGAGGGTCACAGCTTCTAATGTGATGCACAAACCAGCCTTAAACCTGGGATCTTCAGGCTGAAAGCCCTAACTATCTTCCAGAAAAATAAAACTATTTTGCTGAAACTACTGCACCTGGAGAAAATGCCCCCATGACAGCACTGAGGTTCCATGGTTACCATGGAGACCAGAGCACTAGCCCCAGAAAATAACAATATGTAACATTTCCCACAGAAGCCCCCTGCCCCAGAGAAGCCCCCAGAGTGGCTGACGTGCATCTTGAAAAAAAAAAAAAAAAAACAAGCAGCATCGCAGGACCATCAGATTCCTTCCGGAAAACTTAGCCATCTAGAACCCATCTGCCTGAGATGGACATAAAAACTCCCCCAATCACGAAAAGAGCTGCTGAGACCAAGCTCTCTTAAGAAGAAAGGTTCAAATTAAGGGTCTCAGAGCAGAGGAGATCCTGCTCAGAAGATATAGAAACAGCTTAAATTAGCTCTGTTCTTTCCTTGGATCCCTTGCATAGTGGGGGCAGTTTGAGAAGAATTTGTGCCACTGCCCCAGCTACATGCAAACAGTTTCTGACTCAAAAGTGATTTTGGTAAAGGAAACCAAAGGCTGGAGAAAATAAAGAGGAATCCCCTGTATCAGCAGTCTCTAATGGAACACAAGGTCTTTTAGGAGAAGCCGCCCATGCCCACATCAAGGCCTCAGGGTGGGAAAGGATCAGAGACGATATCAGGAGAAAAGAGAGGGCCGTACCGGCAAAAAGGTGTGTGTTTCCGCCATTTTAGCGCGGGAAAAGGCTGCTCGGGGAAGGGGAACTTCAGCGCTTCCCTCCCCAGCGTTCAAACACACCAGCACAGAGTCCCGCTGTAGAGGGAACAGTTTTCAAATGCCAGTGTAGCCCACACTAAAGCATGGTACCCCCACGCCGAAAAGAGAAAGGCAGGGACTCACCGAACAGCAGGTGTCTCCAGAGGAGAAACAGAGTCCCACCAACGCAGCAGCCTGCTGCCCTACTGGCACACAGACTGAAAGCACAGAACTAAGACAGGGAAACCCTGTACAGCCCGGTCCTGTCAGAAATCTTCTGGGGGGATGGGTTAACACTGAATGAAGGCAAAGGAGCTCTCTTGGGTTTTGGGTTTTTTTTTACTGGTGAGGAAGGCTAGAGCTCTAAAGACCGGAAAGCAAGGGAGGAAAGGGTGAAGCAGGGACCCAGAAGACTGAGCATGCCCCCCAAAGTCGGCACCACCAGCCAGACACTCCTAAACTCAACTGGCCCACAGGAGTATCCCCAACAGACAAATCCAGGAGCTGCTGAAGAGCCGTCCACCACCTGCTGGAGATAGAGATGTACTGAGGTGAAGGAGGAGCTGGCCGTCTGGTATCACCACCTTCAGCTTTGTAATCTCTATCTCCACCTGTTGGTCGATGGACACAACCCACTAGTTCTTGGATTCATCTGCTGCATACGCTAAGGAATAACAACGAAGATGGAATTCCTGACCCCAAAGCAGAAGACTCCTCAATGGAAAGCATCACCAATGTCTCATAAATAAGAGTACTGAGCCCCTCTTTATGAAACAACCTCAGTACTTTCAGGTAATCCCTCTCTACTCAGGAGGGAGCGCTCCCTCCTCTAATGGCTCCTCTGAACAGACCGAGGCCATATCAGATAAGGAGGGAGAAGCAGAGACAGATCTCCAGCAGTGGACAGATGAGGATAAACAAGATCTCTTAGGAGCTGGAGGGGCAGAAGGGTGAGAAAGTAAAGCACCTTACAGAAATTCTGACTGTCCCTGCTTCAGTAAATAGGCCTGGTGTAAGAGCAATATAAACTCTGGAGAAAAAAAAGATGCCAATGCAGCTGAATACTCTGTCGGACCCAGAGGTTGATGGAACCTGCTGGTTTATAGACACAACTATCCCACAAGTCCTGGAATAGTGGGAACCTATATAATAGAAGGTAAAGTTTCATATTCTTAAATTAAACAAAGAAATCCTTGTTCACAGATGGTGATTTTGCATGCATAAAAATACCAAAACACATAGAAGAGGTTTTGCCAAGAATACATACCTTGGATTCACACTATGCACTTCTCTTTCACTGGAGTTTCTCTGAACAGCAGTATATTTTTCTTCCTCTGTTCGGTCATCGTTTTCCAAGGCAACCCGAGCTTTGTATTGGGCACTTGATTCAATCTCATCAGCTAACTGAGTTGCTCGTGCTTCTCTTCTTAAAAACTCTTCTGAATTATCTCTCTCCAGGGGCACTCTTTAAATAGATTATATGTGTCTGTATTTAGCAACATAATTATCAGACACATTCACTCAAATTATTGTTATATCCAAATGATTCTGAGTGTGGTTTACTGGAAAGTGTACAAAAATTTAGAATAAAGTTTAATTCATTAATTAGCAAAATGTCGCATTTTGATATTGCTGTCATTCCAGCTATATTTAAGTTGAAAGGATCTCTGACTGTTTGGCATTCAAGCTGAAATAGCAAAAAAGTATTCTACAAGCTTAAAAACAAGACAATATGAGTTTTGAACCAAGCATTACTCCACCTAATAGAAAACAGAACAAATTTCAAGATGTACAAAAGTAATCAAGGTCTGTGTCCCACAAATGGCAAAAGATAGATGAAGCTTTGACAACTCCAGTGTTGTACATCACTTTACTGTCGTGAATTGCAAGTGACGGTGATGTGCAGTTCAGGGGGTAGGGGAAGAAATCTCAACTGGTAAATTGAATACTGTCAGTAATACCTGGGGTTGATAAATGGCTATAACCAAGACTCCATCATGTTTGGCTGCCCATATGAGGTTGGCATGGTGGAGACTTGCCAGCCAGTTAAGAATGGGTGGCTGTGATCCACACAGATTTGCAAGTGCGGTTCTGGCCACGTTGTTGGGCAGACTGGATGGATCATGCAGGTCTTCATCTACCATCATTTACGGTATTATCTAATAAAATTTATTTCATAGATGGTACAAGTGTACTACAAAAAAAAGCAGCCAATTAATCTCTGGTTTCTCTTCAGATTGAATAAATCTTTTGCCTTTTTTTTTGTATTGTATTTGTTATCTACCAACATTTACCTATATAGCAAATCTTTACAAAGTTTTACATTTTTATAAATTTAAAATATTATAAGACAGTATATTATAAGATAATAGCAACACTAATGCTATAAGTAGGTGGAAATGTATCTTCTTTTAATATATCACTTAAAATCCTAATAATTTTAATTTAACTTAAAGTGGCATTTATAACCCTCTTCTACCAACTACAAGGTAGATTACAAAGTAAGAAAGGAAAACATAAAATACAGAAAATTAGTAATTTGCTGAATACATAGTCTAACCTATCACAAGCCCCAAGCATCCCATTAAAAAAAAAATCCTGGAAAAAAAAAAAAAAAACATCTGGCTGCAAACAAGACAGGGATGATATTAACTTGCTCCTATTGGAAGATAATTATTACTTTTCTAACCAAAGTACGCAAATTAATTTTCTAGCACCACCTTTACATCCCTTACCACCACCTGTATACATGCAGTAGCATATGTTTCAACGCCAAGGGCCTGATCCAATAATGTTTTTCTCCTATTCTCTTAACTGTAAAAATAAAACTTAATGAATGACACCCTAAAAGTACTATTGGCTGTCCATTAATACCAAATCCTATGAGGCTGCACTTCTGTCAGGACAATTTGGATGTTCTGAGCTAAGTAAAGTTTACTTTTTGTCAGAATTAGAATCCATTCATTAGTAAGGATGGAAGTTTAAGCAATTCTAGCAATGTTATAAGAGTTTTTGCTCTATTTTGAGTTTTCTTTACTTGCAGGAAGGCTTCTTTGTTTGAATGAAGATTTTAGTCTAGTGAGAGATTGCTAATTAGTGTCTATTTGGGTGATTTATATTCATAGTGAGATTTAGTGTTGTGGGTATTTGGATCAGTATTGTGTTAAAAAATTGTGTTACCCTCCCTTCTGTTTTTTAAACACAGACTTTTCTCCCACTTCTTTAGAATTTTTGAAATATTCTGGGAGTTTTTCTCTGTGTTTTTTTTCAGAAGGTGGTGGAAGCCTGTGATGGTAATATTTACAGTGGAGCATAAAAGTCAGGCTCCCTGTTACACTGAGGCTATTTTTTAAAATTTAATATATTTTATCCTTCAGATCTGAATCCCCAGTGTGACACTATATTGGAGTGATGTGTTTGATAGTTTCTTTGTCCATTAATAAAACATGTGGATTGTCAGGTATACAACAGTTAAAGAGCTAACACATTCTAGAGCTCTTCAAGATTACAAACAAATTATGGTCAAATATATCAAAAAAGGAAAAGGAAAGATTTTTCAAAACTTACGTATATGAGGAGAGGCTGCTGTCATATGTTGATACAACACCATAATTTTCTTCATTATAACGAAACATGTCATTAGGATCCCATCCATTAGACTAAAGTAAACAAAAACAAAACAAAACAAAAAAAAGACAAAAACAAAAATCTTTTCTTTTCTCAACAGCTTGAAAATCTCAGGCAAATCAAGCAGTTCAAATTAAAGTGTCTCTCTGATGTGTTGCATACAGAATGGCGGAGCACCCTAATGATTATAGCAGTAGGTTGGAAACCAGGGAAGACAGGTTGTAAATCCCACTGCCATTCCTTGTGATTTTAGGGCCAAGCTATGCACTGAGAGGTTGAGTCTCCCTGTTAACTCTTGAGGGAAGACATGGTTCCAATCCAAATTACATTACAATGTATGGTGGTAATGAGTCCATTAAGCATTCCACACAGGCAGAGAAGAGAGCAGTGGTTTTTCTCACTTGGAGAATGTGAAAAACTTTTCACCAGATATAGGGTGTAAAAAGGTGAGCAGAGAGGATTTAATGGCAGGTTTTAAGACTTAACTGCCAGTTTTGTTTTCTGCAACAATGTTACATATCAGCACACATCTGCCAAAACCTTTTGTGAGGATCATATTTATGCATAAAACAGATGCCAGTGTGTGCAGACACTTCTTTTTGTTCTGACATCCACACAAGAAACTGTGCTTAAAATGAAACTTTTGAGCACATGCATCCAGCAGGCTTCCCTCAATTTGCACACTTAGCTTTCTGCATGTCACAGTATTACAGTCACAATAGAAGCCGACACTCACATGCGGTCTATTTGTACTTTTATTTGCATGTTCTAGACCTCTGACGTAGGCAATCTGCTAAAACACAGTTCACATCAGGTCAGGTCCAAATAAAATTTGCTTTGCCATAGGAGTCCATCAGATTTTTGAACTCCTCTTTGCTTCTAGTAGTCGACTACACTACTTCGTGTTATTTTGTTATGTTACCACATCTCCCTTTCTTATTGTCAACTGTATGAATTCAACGTTTGTTTCTTTGTCTCCGTTGCATTTATTTATTGTTTGTAAACTGCTCTGATGTTCTAGTAAAAAGCAGTATATCAAATCTAGAGAAATATATATACTCTCAAAACTTACAAATAAGAGCATTACCAGAAATATTTACAAACAATAATGAAAGTGAAAAAGTCATTTCTTTTTCCCCCACAACCAACAAATAACCAGAATTTTATTTAAAAATGGCTCATTTCCATAATTTCCTGGAATTCAAAAATTAAAAACAATGATACTTACCACATCTGTCTCTAAAGCCTCCAGCTCTTCAGTGGTACCAGTGGAGGTACCAGTGGAGGTGCTAGTGGAGGTGGTGATGCCCTCACCTCCATCCCAAGGCTCCAAATCCTTCTCTTTGTGTTCACCATTTACTTTAGAACTAATAGCAGAATCTGTAAAAGCATCTGCAAAAGGTGGTCACTGGGTTACATTAAATATGCCAAATTATGTAGATTAATTTTCCTCTCTCATGTAGTTGTAGCTGGATACAGAAACATTTAACACTAAATACTCAATACTAACTAGTCACAAATGATAAGATGTGCCTAACATGCACACTCCTAAGAAAATCACATGTAAACTAGGGGTATCAGACTACACACATCTGCACATTTAAGAGAGACATTAAATTGTAGTGAACAGCTGTCTAGAACAGAGTTTCCCAAACTATGGGTTGGAAATGGGGTCACAAAACCCATGTTTGGGGTAACAACCTGCATGGACTGTCCATAGATACATCACTATTATGAACCTATGGAAAGTCATACTGCTTTATTTGGCTGCAATTATGTGCAGCGCTGCGTATGCCTTGTAGCGCTATAGAAATGCTAAATAGTAGTAGTAGTAGTAGGTTAGGTCCACAAAAAGATTGATAAGCACTAACCTAGACATTATCCACATACGTTAATTTTACCAATACATCCAGGCATAAATAAGTGACAGAAAGTACATAGTAATATCAGAAATATTCAAACAGAAATGAAATATTTATATGTAAGTACCACGAGAAGAGGATATTTCTCTGGTAAGTGAACACTATTTTGCTTTGTGCTTTGGGAACTTAGAGATTGGAGTTTAAAGGAGGAATTGTAGGTTAGTGATAGGCAAAATACAAATATAAAAAGCTAATTTTATCAACTAATCTTCATAGTCTTTTCCACTTAGTTTTAAAAACTTTGTACCACAGCAATAACAGATAGAATCTAGCAGACACTGCAGGATCTAGTTTAGTCTTCCCATCCACCCTCCCCAACACCCGCCCACCCCTAGGACAACTCTTCATTTATAGTCAGTTATTGTGATTAGGGTAACAAGCAACTCTTACAGAGTATTAAATACATTTCATTACCATCTAAGAAAGAAACACTAAAGAAATCATACAATATACTATATAAACTAAAAGACACTTTTATATTAGGCTAATATCCTTAATACTGTAGCAAGTTTTAAATTACTGAAAAACTCAAAAACACTAAGATGGAGTCAGTAGTCCAGCAGCAAGAGGGATGCTATCCAGTCTTTTGCATTGAGTGTCACATGTATGATTATCTCCCAGTTAGTGAGATGTCATATGTGTGTGCCCGATGCAAAGAGCTTCTAGCTCTCAGAGAACGTGTCCGTTCTCTTGAGGCTACAGTAGCAGACTTGGTGGAGCTGAGGGAGACAGAGAGGTTCATAGAGGAGGCCTACAGGGATGTTGTAGAGAAGTTCCACCTCCAGTCTGGTAGCCCCTGTGCTACCTTGGAGGAGGGAGGTCTCCTAGGTGGAAAGCATCGCCCTGGTGAAGTAGGAAGTACTCCTGTAGCCAGGACCTGCCCACCAGGGGATGTACTATCCTCTCGCACCGAGGATATGTCTCCAAGTGTTGCCCGGAAGGGAAAGGTTAGGACAGCTGTTGTAGTTGGTGATTCGATCATTAGGATATAGATAGTTAGGTGGCTGGTGGACGTGAGGATTGCCTGGTAACTTGCCTGCCTGCTGCGAAGGTGGCGGACCTCACGCATCACCTAGATAGGATTTTAGATAGTGCTGGGGAGGATCCGGCTGTCTTGGTACATGTGGGTAACAATGGCATAGAAAAATGTGGGAGAGAGGTTCTGGAAGCCAAATTTAGGCTCTTAGGTAGAAAGCTCAAATCCAGATCCTCTAAGGTAGCATTTTCTGAAATGCTACCCGTTCCACATGAAGGGCCCAAGAGACAGGCAGAGCTTCAGAGTCTCAAAATGTGGATGAGACGATGGTGCAGGAAGCAGGGTTTTAGATTTGTTAGGAACTGGGCAACATTCTGGGGAAGGGGGTGCCTATTCCGAAAGGATGGGTTCCATCTTAACATGCGTGGGACCAGGCTGCTGACATCGGCGTTTAAAAAGGAGATAGAGCAGCTTTTAAACCAGAAATGGGAGGAAGGCCGACAGTTGCTCAAAAGCACATGGTTCGGGATAAGGTATCTTTCAAAGATATCACTGTAACAGGGAAGATAGGGTATCCTGATAGTGAGGTTGCAAAAGAGACCGTAGTAGATCAGATGTCCTTAAATAAAAATAAAAATCAGACAAAAGATTGCAAATTAATACTGTCAAGTACATAAGTAATGCCACACTGGGAAAAGACCAAGGGTCCATCGATGCAGCATCCTGTCCACGACAGCAGCCAATCCAGGCCAAGGGCACCTGGCAAGCTTCCCAAACGTACAAACATTCTATACACGTTATTCCTGGAATTGTGGATTTTTCCCAAGTCCATTTAGTAGTAGTTTATGGATTTGTCCTTTAGGAAACCGTCTAACCCCCTTTTAAACTCTGCCAAGCTAACTGCCTTCACCACGTTCTCCGGCAATGAATTCCAGAGTTTAATTATGCGTTGGGTGAAGAAAAATTTCTCCAGTGTGTTTTAAATGTACTACACTGTAGTTTAATCGCATGCCCCCTAGTCCTAGTATTTTTGGAAAGCATGAACAGACACTTCACATCCACCTGTTCCACTCCACTCATTATTTTAAATACCTCTATCTTTCACAGGATAAATCCCTCCTCTCAGTACCCCTTCTCCACCACCGCCAACTCCAGGCTCCGCTCATTCTGCCTCGCCTCACCCTATGCTTGGAACAACCTTCCTGAACCCTTACGCCAAGCCCCCTCCCTGCCCGTCTTCAAGTCTTTGCTTAAAGCCCACCTCTTCAATGCTGCGTTCGGCACCTAACCCTTACCGTTCAGTGAATCCAAACTGCCCCAATTTGACTGCCCCTATCGGACCGACCGTTCACTTGTCTATTAGATTGTAAGCTCTTTGAGCAGGGACTGTCTCTCTTTGTTAAATTGTACAGCGCTGCGTAACCCTAGTAGCACTCTAGAAATGTTAAGTAGTAGTAGTAGTAGTAGTTAAAGAAAATTAGGGACGCAAAGAAACTGGGCAACACAATAATAATGGGTGATTTCAATTACCTTAATCATGCGTCTTCAAAAAAAACTCCACTACATTAACTTCACAAAAACACTGCCACTGTGCCCTTACAAACACTTGTAGCTGAGACTCAACATGCATCGCGAAATAACTTGGAAAAAGTACTTATCTTAGATGACAATTTTCATAGATTTTTATAGTGTCCAGCCTTGCGCAGATAACTTCTAAACTTGCATAAAGTCCCAACAGGGAAGCCCTGTTTCACTAACAGATAGCTGCTTCAGGGGAAATCATTAATAATAAACAGCTCCAAGTAGTTAAGTACATAAGTAATGCCACACTGGGAAAAGACCAAGGGTCCATCGAGCCCAGTATCCTGTCCATGACAGCAGCCAATCCAGGCCAAGGGCATCTGGCAAGCTTCCCAAACGTACAAACATTCTATACATGTTATTCCTGGAATTGTGGATTTTTCCCAAGTCCATTTAGTAGCGGTTTATGGACTTGTCCTTTAGGAAACCGTCTAACCCCCTTTTAAACTCTGCCAAGCTAACCGCCTTCACCACGTTCTCCGGCAACGAATTCCAGAGTTTATTTACGCATTGGGTGAAGAAAAGTTTTCTCCAATTTGTTTTAAATTTACTACACTGTAGTTTCATCGTATGCTCCTAGTTCTAGTATTTTTGGAAAGCGTGAACAGACGCTTCACATCCACCTGTTCCACTCCACTCATTATTTTAAATACCTCTATCATGTCCCCCCCCCCCCCCCCGTCTCTTCTCCAAGCTGAAAAGCTCTAGCCTTAGTCTTTCTTCATAGGGAAGTCGTCCCATCCCTGCTATCATTTTAGTCGCCCTTCGCTGCACCTTTTCCAATTCTACTATATCTTTCTTGAGATGCGGCGACCAAAACTGGACACAATACTCCAGGTGCGGTCGCACCAGAGCAATAATGGCATTATAACATCCTCACACCTGTTTTCCATACCTTTCCTAATAATACCCAACATTCTATTCACTTTCCGAGCCGCAGCAGCACACTGAGCAGAAGGTTTCAGTGTATTATCAACGACGACACCCAGATCCCTTTCTTGGTCCGTAACGCTTAACGTGGAACCTTGCATGACATAGCTATAATTCGGGTTCTTTTTTTCCCAAGTGCATCACCTTGCACTTGCTCACCCATAGTCTCTGTGTCACCTGGAACACAAAAATGGCGGACGGCTTCTTTTCCAAACAATTCCGCTTAAATACTCAGTGTGTGACGTCACAGATCTCTCCTTCAATCAAATCAGCCAAGCAATTAAAGGAATGCTTTCCATTCAATAGATACGTTTAAACCTTTAGGAATGACTGTCTAACATAAATATCCATCATTGTTCCCTTTGTCGTAATAATCGACTTACATCACCCCTCCCCTCTGTTGTTCTTATTTGTTCAACCACAATTCATTTCAGATCAGAAAATTGATGATGTTCCTTCAAGCAATGCGATACCATTGGTTCATAAATTTTCTCAGCCTATATACAATGTCTATGTTCTATCAATCGGGTTCTCAAAGGACGAGATGTCTGTCCCACATAAAACAATTTGCACGGACAGTCTATGACATAAATTACATTCGCAGAAGCACAATTAGTTGTAGAATGCAAGGGGTAAACTTTCTCTGTGTCTGCATCCACAAACACGTTCGATTCAATAATCATGATGCTGCACACCGAGCAATGACCACATGCACTATGCGATCATTCCTTTGGTCTCCTAAAACTGGCACGATTCCAAATATCCGCAGAACATAATACATCATTGAGGTTATTGTTCCATTGAAAAGCAAAAATCACTCAGACTCTGAAAGCAAGGGTGAACTTGTAGTAAAGGTAGATGTTTTCTGATTATATTAGTCATTTTATTCAAATGAGCATTAAAGCGTGTAACAAATGTCAAAATTTCCTCTGGGTTCTGGGGCGTCGATCTAGAATACAGCTGCCATTCCCTTCTTGCTCTTTTTTTGGCTTCAGAAACTAATTTCTTAGGATAACCTCTGTCAATTTTGATTCCAGCTAATTAGCATGATGCTGATATAACCCATGTTGGAGGAACAAATCCTCCTATATCTAAGGAATTGAGCAAAAGGAATATTGGTTCTACAGTGATATGGATACATGCTACTATATTGCAATGTGGTGTTCCTATCAGTGAGCTTGATGTACACAGAAGTTTCCACCCGCCCTTGATTTAAACTGACCCAAATATCTAGAAACGCAATCCCTGAACAGCTGTGCTTAGCTTCAAATCTAATCGTTTTGTGGCATCGAATATTGTGTTCAATTCTGGTCGCCGCATCTCAAAAAAGATATAGTAGAATTAGAAAAGGTGCAGAGAAGGGTGACAAAAATGATAAAGGGGGTGGGACAACTTCCCTATGAGGAAAGGCTAAAGCAGCTAGGGCTCTTCAGCTTAGAGAAAAAGCAGCTGAGGGGAGATATGATAGAAGTCTATAAAATAATGAGTGGAGTTGAACGGTTAGATGTGAAGCGTCTGTTTACGCTTTCCAAAAATACTAGGACTAGGGGGCATGCGATGAAGCTACAATGTAGTAAATTTAAAATGAATCGGGGAAAGGTTTCTTCACTCAACGTGTAATTAAACTCTGGAATTCGTTGCCGGAGAATGTGGTAAAGGTGGTTAGCTTAGCAGAGTTTTAAAAAGGTTTGGACGGCTTCCTAAAGGAAAAGTCCATAGACCATTATTAAATGGACTTGGGGAAAATCCACTATTTCTGGGATAAGCAGTATAAAATGTTTTGTACTTTTTTGGGATGTTGCCAGGTATGTGTGACCTGGATTGGACACTGTTGGAAACAGGAGGCTGGGCTTGATGGACATTTGGTCTTTCCCGGTATGGCAAAACTTACGTACTTATGTACTTATTTTACGTATCAGCATGACAGTAGTTCTAATTCAGCCTTTTTCAACCAGTGTGCCACTGCTGCTCCCTAGGTGTGCTACGGTAGAGAGCTGAACGGGAACAGAGTTTACAGGAATCCCACAGGAATCCCCTCCAGGTCCGCAGGAATCCCATGGGGATGGAAATAGTTCCTGCAGAGTTCCCGTGGGAGTGTACAAGCCTCGCAGTGACCACCTACCCACCCATGGTCCGCCAAGAAATTAAAGTACCACCTCCTCCTCCCTTCAATAATTCAGCACAGCCGCACTTGCTCTCTGCCCAGGCTGATGCAGAAAGGCTCACACTGACACACGCAAGGGCCAGCAGTGTCAGAGGTCACCTGATCTAATAGCGCACGCATTTGAGGACTGTAAGAGATGTAAGATGCCTGGCTTTGTCTGGTTCAGAGTTCCTTTCCTTGGTCCCGGATTCACTTCTTAGGGGCAGAAGGGTTTGTAGTGTGAGAGAGAGAGAGCGCGCACAGGTGTTTGGAGACATCCTGTCTTTCTCTGACATTCCCAGGGGATCAGATTATGAGGAAGGAGGGAATGTCAGCGCTGCTCTCCCAGAGGTCTTAGGATGATACAGAGTAGGCCCTGAAGCCTCAGTTAGACTAACTCTTAGGGGATTGCACAGCATAAGGTAATGCTGGCATCATGCACTTTTTTTTTTTAACATGGGGAAAAGATGGAAGCAAACCTGGGGTACCTGATACAGCATTCGCATCTGCCCCCTGCTCTATACAGAGCTGTGGCCAGCTTGCCATATTTGTATGTCTCACATACCTCCAATATTACTTCTCCTGCATTTACCAGGAGGTCCCCTGTCCTATTGACACCATAGCTACAGAGATAAGCAAGTTCCATTATGAGTCCAAACCTCATGTCTTACAGTAGGTAGGGCAGCCACTACCAGGCAGAGAAACCCAATATGCCACCTCAGTGCCCGTCATAGAATGAACAGTGCACAGAGGATGCAGGAATTTTTCTCAAGAGGTTAAGGCCTAAAGGTATCAGGATGCCATACGTGAAGGTATGAAATAGTGGCAAACAACAATATACTACAGCTGACCCCTGGGATGCAGTGCAGCAGAAAAGGCCAAATTAGAAAGCCAAATTAAACTGTTTCAGAGGGAGATGCTAGAAAAAGCTGGTGCTGGGAGAAGTAGTGGAAAAGGTATGTGCAGCTACCTTAAAATGTTGATGGTATTTTGTAGGAGATGTGCTGCAAGGAAATGTATGCGTGTCTCATTTTACAGCACAATAAGATCATAACACTGCATAACAATTTGTACAACTGTTAAAATAATGATAAGGTGAATAAGAACATTAAAGACATGAGCAGCAGTAGGTGAATACCCAAATAAAAGTTCCCAGCGACATGAGCATCTTGTAGCAAATTGTCAACAGTTTGTTGAATCTGTCCATTCTGGTAAGTGATGGTAAGATTCACTTCTTTGTCTTAAGGTGATCAATATAAGCATGCAGTCCCGTAAAGTTCAGCAGTTTATGTAAAGTCTCTTCTCCCATGCCCAGAGGTAATGGATGCACAGCATATGGCATAAAGTCTGGAATGTCAATAGAGTCATTGGTAACCAGAGGTGTGGAATATGTTGTCCCATTAATAGTGATGGAGAACAGGTATTGTTCCATAAATAGTTTAAACTGTACAGCAAAGTATTCTTAGGACGGTGAAGGTCATGTACTCGGGGAGCAATGGAAAACGAAATATTTTGTGGAAAGAACAGATAAAAACAAGTGTCCCACTCCAAGGTAGTACAAAATGTGTGGTGAATACGAGAACTTGGTAGTCGGGGAGCAGGAGGAATTGTTCCAGCAGCAGCTGTCAGCCGCTTTAAATAGGTAAGGTTCACACTGGAAATTAAAGGGTCTGCAGGCTTGAATGAAGACCAGTTATCATCAAGTGGCTGCAGCCAGGTGAGATACACCCATGTTAACAACAGGATAAACAACAATGTGTTGTCCTGACCATGGGATCAAAGTACAGATAGAGCATTCTTGTGGTGAACAGATTGTAACACTAACTGTCCACCAAACAAGGTGAGTTATAGCAAATTCAGGCAATTTGTTGCTAGCCAGCTGAACAAGAGATGGTGCCAGTGGCCTAACTTAGTGATCGGAATTTCATTTAAGATGGTAATAAGCTCAATCTGTACTTGATCACAGGCCATAGCCCGTGAAATATTCTTTCCCAACCTATATTCCTCATGTGCTAAGGTCACAATTTAGTGTTCTATAATGAGTGATATAAGAGCAAAAGGTATCTACCATTACATTGGATAATTTAGAAGATGCCTTATTAATAACAAGCAAAAGCAGGGTCATGGTATGGTCTTACAAGTAAAAATTAGCTTAGGAAAAAAAAATATATATATACACACACACACACACATATATATATATATATATATATATATATATATATATATATATATATACATACACACACATATACATACATACTTTGGAGAAAGAGAGAGTGTTACCATCCTGGCCAATGGTGATCCCTAGAAAAGAAAGCTGTGATTTACACAGCTGAGGTTTGGCAGGATTCGCTTTAAGACCAGCTTCAAAGTGAGCCTTTAAACTCTCTCGTACATGAGCCCAGTGTGGATTGTACTGGGTATTGTTTCTGTGGAGGAGGATCCTCTCCTTCCCACAGGATTTCAGTGAGCATCGTGACACCCTTTAATTAAAAAAGCCACCAGGATTTACAGGCAATCCCACCCAGTCTCCAATCAGTTAACCAGGAGTACACAAACTCACCCCCTCCTGACAGAGACAGATGGGACACGTTTAACCCAACAGAAGAACTTCTGTGTTATCAAACTGTTATCGGTCTACTGGCTGTTATCATATAAAGCAGCCATGCCTGCCGGGACCTCTAAAATCTTATTTCTCCCCCGAGAGCAGGTTTGTGCTAACAGGACTACATGCTTGTGATGACCTCAGTGTCGCCATGCTCCACCATTTTGCAAGGTGTCCCAACATCATGGGCATCACTTCGGTGGCCTGCTGCTACATGAAAATCAGCACCGCTGAGACGCCTGTTCCACCGGGTGTCCTGAGGCCCCGTCGCTTTCCTGAGCCTGCTCAATCCTCAGAGCCTGGCTACCCTATGAGCACCTGGCTGGCACAGCTCCCCAGCCACCAGCTCTCTTGCAAATCACGTGAAGTGGCCTGCCGTGCTATCGAGGAGTACGCTGAACGCCTTCGGGGCAAGAGTACAGGCCTTCGGTCACACTGCTTTTGAGCTGTGTTGGAGACGGGATTAGGGGGTTAGACCCATCCAAGAAGCGACTAGGTGTTCAGAAAATAAAAAAGGCACATGAGCTTTTCCTTTGAAGAGTAAGTGACTTTTCCTGCTTTCCTCTAATGAAAATATCTCTCTTTCCGAAGTTCTTGTGCTCTTTTACTTGGAGGGAATCTCTCTCATAACTACCAGAATATGGCAGTATGGGATAATCGTCTAGCTTTGTTGGGCCAGGCTCTGGGTGTTCTGCTTTTATCACAAGGTTTTTAAGCTTCCCCACCTTCTCTCCTAGTGTTACAGCATTTGCACTGTGGCTGATAGATCAGGAAGAAACTCTCACTAGGTCATCATTTGGTTCATAGTGATGACAGCCGGGGTTTGAATGAGGTTTATGGTCAGCTGTGCATTCCCTATGTTATGATTATATTTAAGGTAAATCTAAGCCGGTAGCTGTGCAAACTCAAGCTGCACAAGCTGGAATGTTTCTAAATATAACCGAAATAAAATAACAATAAACAACAATGTGAATGCAGTAGCAGCTAGTTTGTTTTGGAAGTACTAAGATGGGAGCTGCTGAGGGGGAACCAGCTTTAGCTTTTTTGATGTCATGGATCTCCTGTCATTACACCTTATTGGTCCTATGTCTTCTGACTTCTTGTGACATCTTTAGGAGGTTTGCCAGTAATAGATTTAACCAACCCCCCCCCCCCCCACCACACACACACACTTTTTTTTAAGCCCTAAGATATGGGTTTCCAGCTTACAACATTATTTGTAGATTTCATTCAAAACAGAATGCACCTTAATGGGAGAACTGGAAATGCTGCCAAATATTTTGGACTCATTAAAGCTATATAGCAGAGATTGGTGGCAGCACCGGTGGTTGGGAGGTGGGGCTAGTACTGGACAGACTTCTACGGTCTGTGCCCTGAAAATGATAGATACAAATCAAGGTCAGGTATACATATAAAGTAGCGCATGAGTTTATCTTGTTGGACAGACTGGATGGACCGTACAAGTCTTTTTCTGCCATCACCTACAATGTTACTATGCAATTGATCTTGCATCCCGACTAGAGTATCAGCACCCTCTGAGGGAATTACACTCAGATCATGTGGCTGACCTGCTTTACAGCCCTGAGTCGCTAACTTCATGGGGATGACTTCGTTTATTTCTGTTTCTGACCTCACTATAGTGGGGGCAGTGGCTTCCAAAATGACACGATCCTGTTCCCTTTGTTCAGGGCTACCCATTTAACTGGGAGAGCCACACAGTTCGAAGCTGTGTCTGAATTTCATCACTTTGCACTTTTTCCTGGTCTGCAGTGGGGAAGTTCTATTGGTAAAGCTAATTCCAGCCCCTGTGTCAACCAATCAAAGCTAATTTATCCTGACCCCCTATCCTGCTCTTAACATTGGGGCATCCACAAGTGTCCAATATCCAGTGCTTTTTTTGTGCCGGTACGCAACGGTACGGTGTACCGGCACCTTTTTTTGCCCGCCCCCCCCCCCCCCCCCCCCCCACGACACTCCGGGCGAGTCCTGCACTTAGTTTTTTTTTTTTTTAAGACTCAGAACGCGCGAACGATGCAGCCGGCAGCGATTGAAAGAGGCTGTCTGCTGGGCTGGCGTCTGCGTCGGAGCTTCCCTCACCCTCTGCGAGTCCCGCGAAACAGGAAGTTGTAACAACGAAGGCGGGACTCGCAGAGGGTGAGGGAAGCTCCGACGCAGACGCCAGCCCAGACAGCCTCTTTCAATCGCTGCCGGCTGCATCGTTCTCACGTTCTGAGTCTTAAAAAAAAAAAAAAAACTAAGTGCAGGACTCGCCCGGAGTGTCGCGGGGGGGAAGGATTGGGGAGGGAAAGAGGGAAACCAACAGAGGGAAGGATTGGGGAGAGAGGGAAAGAGGGAAACCAACAGAGGGGAGGATTGGGGAGAGAGGGAAAGAGGGAAACCAACAGAGGGAAGGATTGGGGAGAGAGAGAAAGAGGGAAACCAACAGAGGGAAGGATTGGGGAGAGAGGGAAACCAACAGAGGGAAGGATTGGGGAGAGAGGGAAACCAACAGAGGGAAGGATTGGGGATAGAGGGAAACCAACAGAGGAAAGGATGGGGAGAGAGAGGGAAAACAGATGGAAGGATTGGGGAGAGGGAAAACACAGATGGAAGGATTGGCTGGTATAGGGGGTGTGGTTAATGTGGGTGTGGCTATCATAGGGGTGGAGCCATATGTGGTGACCCCGCCCATAATGAGTACTGGCACCTTTTTTTCTACAAAAAAAGCACTGCCAATATCAAAGGTGACACAAACCTTAATCTGTATTCTCAGCCTGTATCCTTCCCATTCTCCTGAGTCTCTTGAAGCGAGTTATTAGGTAAGTGGAAGGAGTCAAACTGGGCAAGGTAGGCTTGAGGCAATTTGATGGTTGGACACCGGGGATCAGGAAATCCCTATTGTTTAGCTGTCTGTTTCTCCTGGACAGCTATAAAGTCACTCTTTGCTTTATCTAATTGTAGCGGCATTAAATGCCTGTCTTGGTCCCACTTCAATTTTTCTTGCTTTAATTCATCTCTCTGTGTTTTGAGCTCATGAAAAGGTATGTAACCTGAGGAATTTCTAAAATTACCTTTGCCATGCCCTCTCCAGGGTGCCTGTCCTCTGTTCCCTTTTTTTTCTGTTTTTTTTTCTGCAGTGAGGTGATCCCTTGGTTTGCCATTTCCTAGCTTCTGAAACAGAAATTATCTGGGAAGGCTAAGTTTTGCACACCGCCCCAATTCTGAGCATTAAAGTGTCAAAAGGGGTTTCTTTAGGATCTTCTGAAAATAACAGAAGGTGTTTAGTAATTTCAGGGTATAGTAATTCTAACAGAAATTCTTTATGCTGTCTCCGACCATATTCTTCTGTACTGGGCCAACAGTTCTTATCTCTAAGGGCTGCTTCCAGTACCCACACTCTGTATGCAAACTAGTTTAGTGTATCATTTGGTAAAGGTGAAAGGGTTCTAAAGGCTTGCGATGGAGTACAGCGGAACAGTTGTTCAATACCCTTTTTCACCAACTGGTAGGGGCGAGTGAGACAGCTAATTTTATAAAAGTGGGGTCTCATCACTAGATGCATAAAATCTGAATTTTTCCTCATACTGTCCTAGACCCCCAGTGAACCAGAATAATATCAGTGGCCCATTTGCACCATTCATTTACATTAAAAGGCATAGGGCCAACTTTCTCTACTATCCTTTCAATGTCACTATTCTTTAATGAGTCCTGTTGTACCACTCAGAACTGGCAGGGAAGAATTATTACAAGGACTTACTTCCTCTGTGCTTATCCGATTACTGTCTTCAGATGCCACAGTATTTTTCCCGTTTCTTAGTCCAGCCACAGACACTTCTGTGTTTTTTGATTCTCTATAAATTAGATGCATGACTTATAGGGTGTATCATAGGCGGGGGGGGGGGGGGGGGGGGGGGGGGGGGGGGGGGGGGGGGGGGAGGGGGGAGAAGAAATATTATGGGATGACCACGGCACAGAGTTAATCTTTTTAAATGTTTTAATTCTGTATTAGCCTCTTCCGATTGTTCATTAACATATAAAAAGGAGTTGGTTGCTGGCACAATTTGCATACCATGCATAGATATACAACCTTGTGCCTCTTCTATGTCCCTAGTCAGTTGTGTGCACTGAATGTTAAGTTCAGTATTGGCTTGTTTCATACTAAGCAGCCTCTACACGTCTAGGATAAAAACACATTTTCTTTTATTGGATTTCTTTTTAAATTCTTGATAATGGTTTACCATCTGTTTTTGGATATCATACCATGAACCTTCAGAGAAGTCATTCTCATAAGGGCCTCCCTTGTGCTTACAGTATGTCTCTACAATTTCTGTCAATTCTTTAATATCAAATGCATCCATATTTGAGACTGCAGAAAACACTGAAATCTGTACAGGGGCCCGATTATTTATGTGCAACATTGGATTTAGAAATGCACTCTTTTATGAAGAAGAGAGACTGGAGAAATAGGCAGAAAAGTGGAGGTTAAACGCATTTGGCAAGGGTTACCTGCATAAAGACCACGCCTAAGGCCTACAATCTGAACACAAAGGGTACCACCTTTAATAGGGTGGAAGGAAAAATAAATTCTTACCTGATAATTTTCTTTCCATTAGTCCCAACAGATAAATCCAGAGACTTGTGGGTTGTGTCCCTCTACCAGCAGGTGGAGATAAAGAGAACCTCTGAGGTTTGCTACACGTGGACTTGTGCAGCCAGATGAACCTCAGTATGAACTCTACCAAAGCAATGGAATGGAAACAATAGAAAACTCTCCTGACATTGTCAGACCAATTGTCCAACATACTTCCACCACTTCTATATTTATTTATTTTATTTTTTAATCAAACAAAGGAATATTCAGAACAACAAAACCCGAAAAAAACTAACCAACCACAACAAAACTGCAGAAAGTAAACCCAGGGGGGGGGACTCTGGATTGATCTGTTCGGACTAATGGAAAGAAAATTATCAGGTAAGAATTAATTTTTCCTTCCATAGCGTCCCACAGATAAATCCAGAGACCTAAGGGATGTACTCAAGCAGTCCTCAAGTAGGGCTGGACTCCCCCAACCCGGAAGAAATAACCGACGAGCCAAACACCAAATCTCGACAAGCTGCCACATCCACCCGATAATGACGAGTGAACGTATGGACCGAAGCCCATGTAGCTGCCCTGCAGATATCTTCTAGAGAAACCAAACAGGACTCTGCATAGGAGGAAACTTGAGCTCACGTAGAATGAGCATGAACTTGCAAAGGGGCTTCCTTGCCCAATGCCACGTATGCCGAAGAGAAGGCCTCCCGCAACCAACGGGCTATGGTGTCCTTGGACGCCATATGACCCTTCTTACTGCCTCCAAAAAGGATGAAGAGATGGTCAGAAAGGCAAAATTCATTCATCGCCTAGAAATACCTGAGAAGAGCCCATCTCACTTCGAGGCAGCGAAGAGCCCGGAATTACTCGGGATAATTTTCCCGGCGGAAGGCCGGCAAATGCAGGGGCTGCCCCAAGTGGAAACGAGAAACCACCTTGGGCAAAAACTAATGAACTGTCCTAATCGATACCCCCACCTCCGTAAGACGCAGGAAGGGGTCTCTGCAAGAAAGGGCCTGCAACTCTGAAATTCTCCAAGCGGAAGTAATGGCTACTAGGAAAATCGCCTTCAAGGTGAGATCCTTAATTGTAATCCCCGATAAGGGTTTGAAAGGAGGACACTGAAGCGCTTTGAGAACTAGATTAAGGCTCCAGGATGGCAGAACTGGCACGTGAGGAGGGCGCAAACGATTTATGCCCATCAAGAAACGAACCACATCCGGGTGGAAGGCAATGGACGCCCCCTGAAGCTGGCCTCTAAAACACGCCAGAGCTGCCACCTGCACCTTAAGAGCTGAACAAAGTCCCAAGCTCGAGCACGAGGCATCCGCAGGAGCAGGCGGACCCGATTCTGAAGCTTGAGCCGCCTGCTGCCGGGAAGAAAAACGAACCCCGAAGCCATGTCGAACCGGACCCCCAAATACTCGAGAGACTGAGAGGGGGTCATGTGACTTTTGGGCATATTGACTATCCAGCACAGAGTCTGAAGAACTGTAACAACTCTGGCTGTGGCAAGTCGACTCTCGTCTGCCGAATCCGCTCTGATGAGCCAGTCGTCGAGATAAAGGTGAACTCTGATACCCTCTCGCCTGAAAAAGACAGCCACTACCACCATGACCTTGGAAAAAGTCCGAGGGGCAGTCGCCAGGCTGAAAGGCAAGGTGCGAAACTGGAAATGTTGGCTCAAGACTGCAAACCGGAGAAACTGCTGATGCGGCGGCCAGATGGGAATATGGAAGTATGCTTCCTTGAGGTCCAGAGACGTGAGCAACTCTCCTGGCTGTACCGCCACAATGATGGAGTGCAGGGTCGAGGATAGGTCTGAACGGCCCGCCTTTTTGAGGCACAACAAAATAGATGGCGTAGCGACCGCAGCCGCATTCAGCGGGAGGAACTGGAACCACCGCTGCGAGCTTCAGCAACACCTGCAAGGTCTCGTATACTGCCGCCCGCTTGACGACAGTGCCGCATCGGGACTCCAGAAACGCTTCTCCTACTGGGATGGCAAATTCTAGCCGGTAACCTTCTCTGATCAGGTCTAGGACCCACTGATCCGAAGTAATCTTGGTCCACTCCTCGAAAAAGAGGGAGAGATGACCCCCTACTGCGGGAACCGCTGAGTGGACCGGCGCTTCATCATTGTGGAGGACACCCCTGAACTCCTGGATGTTGCCCGGATGACGAAGTACGTTTGTCCGAACAAAAGGAGTTCCTCTGCTGGAAACGGGTACGTTTACCAAACCCCGCAAAGCGCACCGGGCGATACCTGCGAGCTTTGCAAAAACGTGGCCTGGAAGAGGAGGGGAAAGAAGGACTTTCGGAAGTAGGCCTCGACCTATCCTCAGGCAACCGTTGGGACTTAGTCTCCTAGGTCCTTAACAATCTTCTCCAAATCCTCCCCAAATAAAAAAAGGCCCCGAAAGGGTAACCTCACCAGCCTTTGTTTAGAGGCCATGTCAGCCGCCTAATGCCGGAACCAAAGAAGGCGGCGAGCAGCAACCGCCACAGACATCTGCTTAGCCGAAGCTCTGACCAGATCATAAAGGGCATCAGCCAAAAAAGACAGGGCAGATTCCATACGCGGGCCGACCTCAGCAAGGGAACCTGCTCCATTGGCAGGCTGCTCAACCGCTTGATGCAACCAGGAAAAGCAGGCCCGGGCTGCATAGGAACTGCAAATAGCTGCCCAAAAGGAAAGGCCTGAGATATCAAAGGACCGCTTCAGCGCGGATTCCAGCCGCCGGTCCTGCATATCTTTCAAAGCGACCCCTTCCTCCACCGGGAGAGTAGTCTTTTTAGAGAGCCGTGACTAAAGCATCCACTTTAGGCATCCCAAAGAGGGTCAACTGACTTTCCCTCAGGGGGTAAAGGTGACACATAGCCCTGGCCACCTTCAAGGGACCCTCAGGGTCAGACCATTGAGCTGAAATAAGCTCTTGGATGGAAGCATGCACGGGAAAAGCCTGAGAAGGCTTCTTAGTGCTAGTCATCCTAGGATTAATAGAAGAGACAGCGCCCTCGTCAGGATCTTCAATACAAAGGGCCTGTAAGGCATCAGAAATGAGAGCTGGCAGCTCGTCGCGGTGGAAAATTCGAACCGCTTTAGGGTCATCCAACTCCTGTGGCAAGCAGCCACCCTCGTCTGGATCATCAGTCCATGAGGGCCTGCCAGACCCCTCAGACTCCCCGAAACTAGACCACGGGGGAGAATTGAGTGAAGAGTCCCCCTCAGACGGGGTATTCACTCGTCTACACTTAGCATCAGCCAAAAGCTCGGAGGAAGAAATAAAGTCTCCAGCAGACGCTGGGCTATAAAGAACCGGAGGCAACCCAGACCGACAGGAATTGTCAGGAGCCTCAGGCAGTGCTCTTTTTAACATAAAAGCCTTATGCATCAGCAGCACAAATTCAGGTGAGAAAAACTCACCCTGTACATCTGCCCCCACATTGGGGGGGAGCGAAGGCAAAAGCTTCTCTACAAACCTCAAAACGAGGCGTCCCCCTGCACTCAGACCCCTCCGCAACCGCAAGGGTCGAGTCAAGCGGTGCCTCCAAGATGGCAGCCGCTGCCAACTCCGGAGGGCAGGAAGAATCACCACCCGCCATGCTCGTGCCAGCATTAGCATCTAGGCAGTATGTGCTGCAAAGCCCCGCTGCTGATCTGCGTTTCCCACAGTGGGAGCAGCGCTTAACCCCTTCAGCAGCCATCAAATACGCGCCAAAACTTACCCCGCACAGAGCGCTGTCAGCAGGATCCTCCCCGGAGGAGCTGAGCACCATTCTCACCTCAGGAGACCGAGTCAAACGAGCTGTGCTCAAGTAGCACCGAACCAGGAGCAAGCCTCTCTCTGCTTTTTTTTTTTTTTACTACTACTACTTAACATTTCTAAAGCACTACTAGGTGTGAGGAAAGTTAGAGGCAGGCAGCCACAGAGGAACTCCGGGAGGAGGGGGAGTGGGGTAAGGCAGGGACAGGGAAAACCAAATATGCCTTTAAAGTGGGCATCACCAGCCACAACACCCCCTGCTCTACTGGCAAAGCACAGGAGCCACCCCAGGCAGAAATCCAGGAGCTGAGAAGCGACGTCCACACCTGCTGGGAGATAGAGTTATACTGAAGGCAGAGGGGGTTGGGCGTCCTGGAACACCATGTGCTTTCAGTGTTCTCTATCTCCACCTGCTGGTAGGTGGATACAACCCATCAGTTAATGGACTCATCTGCTGTTGATGATAAGGAAAGTGTACTTATCCAGCTGGAGATCCCCTAAAAAAGGAGATGAAGCACCCAAGATGTAAGAAGTCCCCCAGAGGTCAGATATCAGCCTTCGGCTTTGTCTGGGTCCGAGTTCCTTTCCTTGGTCCCGGATTCACTTCTTAGGGGCAGGATGGCTTGTAGCACAATAATACAACACACAAAAGTGTGGCTTGGCAAAAGGTATTTTATCTAGAAGTCAGCTTACAGCACTTAGGGTAGAAAGATAATACAGCAGTGCTTTTGTGTATCTCAGGGTCTGCCTGATACCTATCAGTGAATGACAGTCTGTGTGGATGTGGAATGGATGCATAAGGTAATGCTGACAAGGACTTCTCCAATGGACCAATCAGACTCCCAATAAGGGTGAGGTAATTTTCAACAAGAAGTCAAAGCACTCCAAATCATGCATGTGAATACTGAAACCTCATTCACTAAACTAGTATCTCAATATATTATTTCTTGGCTTTGTGCCTCTTATTTTCAAGTGGACCCGGTTTAATTAAAAAGTATGCACTTCTGAAGTATGATTCTTATAAGAGGGTCAAAGTAAACGTAGCTATGGTTAATTTTGTACTTTTTATAGCACCACTTTTATTTAAGAGTTAAAGAACTATACAGTTTTCATACATGTGATGAACTGATGTGTAAAATAAACCTTGTCAAATAGAGCACAAGATGGACTTGGCACTGCTCAGGGTTCACTTCCAGGTCTGTCTTTTTTCTGACGATATTTTTCTAAGTACCAGTTGTTCTTATAAAACACTGAACTGTTCCCTGTATCCGACTGCTGCCAAACTTGAACATATGTATATATTTTTAATTCTTTATCAGTTTCAAAAAGAAACAAGAAATTTTACATAAACACAAGGAAACAAAGATAAAGCAAATTAAATATAATCAAGCCCACGTTAATGGGAGCATTGGCAAATTTAATAAAAAAAAAAAAAAATCAAAGGAAAAAATGGGTACCAAAAATAGAACTACAAAAAAAAAAAAAAAACTACTATGTAGTTACAACTCACACTGGCTCCAGGAGTTGAATCTTTTTTGCATCAAGAAATTTTCTAAATTGACAAAATCCAAACGCACTGTCAAATACTTCCACCTAAACTTCAAATAAAATGTAGCTCCCAATGAAAGAAGGTGTGGCTTTATTTCCAGAAAATTTTTGCATTTTATCTGTGTGGCTCTAGCCATATCAGGGAAGATCTATACCTTCTGGCCACAAAATAAAGAATCCTTATTTTTAAAGTAGGTTTCCCAGTTTATTTGAAATGCACTACTCCGCCTTATGGAAGCCGTCAGGGCACTTTACAACCTAGCTTCAGATCGGCACATAGTACAGAATTCACTGTTGCTAGATCTAACTACATATGTCAAATACCATCTATGCAAAGCCGACCAAGTAACTCTTCTCCAATTCGATATATCGGCAGCATTCAATGCAGCTGACCACACATTGCTACTCGAACGCCTAGATCAAATAGGAATAACTGGGACTGTGATCAAATGGTTCAGTAAATTCCTTTCAAATCAAAGCTATTCTAGCAAGTAAAACAACCAATGTCCAACTACTGGTCTCCTAACTGCGGGGTCCCACAGGGACCTCCCCTCTCACCTATCCTATTCAATCTCCTTATGTCATCCCTTGCCTCTATACACCTGGGTCTTAATGAACTACTATTATCCTACGCGGATGACATCCTGCTTCTCTTACAAGTGATAGCATCAAACAATGATACAACTCAGTCTGTAGTGAATAGCATGACTGCTGTTGGCACCTGGGCTCTGACTAATAAACTGAAATTGAATGTGCAAAAAGCCAAGGTCCTGTGGTTCTGAAATCAGGGAGTTCAGATCCCATCATCAATATCTTTTTCCAACGGTCAAAACTTTACAGTCGAGTCTGAAACCAGAGTACTAGGGATCTTGCTTGATTCTTCACTCACTTTCTCTTCCCTTATTAAGCAGCTATGGAAGAAAACACTATTCAAAATGAGACAGCTACGTCTAGTCAGATTATTCTTCAACCAAAAATGCCTTCGTACTACTAGTCCAAATGTTAGTCCTACCTCACTTGGATTACTGCAACGTTTTATTTCTTAGTAATAAGTGTCAATAACAGAAAAAGCTGCAAATCAAACAATACAGCTGCTAGACTAATATACAGATTGAATAGATAAACTAGTGTTTCAACTCATCTTAAACTGCACTGGCTTCCCATAGCACAAAGACTTAGGTTCAACGCTGCTTGTTTAGTTTTTCAAATCGCACAGGGTTTCAACTCTGAACTACTAAGACCGCTTTGCTAAGTTTGGTCCAGTCGAACAGACAAAGAACAATTGATGCTAATGCCACAGTTTCAAAAGATAATTCAAAATCAGAAGATTATCAGCTCTCTATTCCCTGTACTTGGAGTTAAAATATAGAACTCAATTACCATCAGAACAGAAAACAGCTACGTTAGCTTCAGAAAGAGGCTAAAAACCTCTCTCTTCCCAAAGACTGCTTCATAACAATCCATTCACTTCTACCTCATAGTATCATCCATTATCCTCTGCGTAATGTTTTAGATTGCATGCATTACACCAATGGTCTCTAATTGTTCTCATACCCCACACTAACATTACAGGCTTTTTGTCTCACCTAGAATGTAAACCGCACTGAACCCTGGAAAGGGGATATAGCGGTATACAAGAACTGATTTAATAGGGAGAGAGAAGAAAATTGACAAACAAGAATACTTCACACGTCGGACATGGCACAATAGGGTAGTAAGGGAAGAACTACAATCATGATAGAAAAGTGGAGGTGGGGTAGAATAGGAGTGCTCTGCAACAAACAGCCATTTCTGTCCAAACAGTCGATGAAAGAGTTATTGATAGGCGCTGCAAATAAGTGAGTTTTAAGTTCAGCTTTAAAGTTCGGGAGACTAGATAAGGGTCTCAGTGAACGAGGAAGAGCGTTCCAAAGATGAGGTCCTTGTACGGAAAAATGAGTCTCTAATGTGGTCATGGATTAGTATGTGGTAGCTAAGAATGATTAATTCTGCTGGGCAGATCTAAATACTCTTTTTAGACAATATGGAATTAGGAGTCGAGAGAGAAAATGATTCATTAGAAGATAGGGTTTTGAAAACCAGCAACAAGATTTTGTAGATAACACGATGTGGTATTGACAACCAATGCACTTCTTTAAGGTAGGATGTGACATGATCGAATTTCCTAATCTTAGCTATAAATATTGCAGTGTTCTGTATAAACTGAAGATGACGCATTTCTTTGGCCCCAATTCCTTGTTAAGAACATAAGAGTAGCCATACTAGGTCAGACCAATGGTCCATCTAGCCTAGTATCCTGTTTTCCAAACAGTGGCCAAGCCACGTTACAAGTACCTGGCAGAAACCCAAATCGTGGCAACACTCCATACTACAAATCCCAGGGCAAGCAGTTGCTTCCCATGTCTGTCTCAATAGCAGACTATGGACTTTTCCTCCAGGAATTTATCCAAACCTTTTTTTAAAGCCAGATACACTAACCGCTGTTACCATATCCTCCAGCAAAGAGTTCCAGAGCTTAACTATTTGTTCAGTGAAAAAACATTTCCTCCTATTTATTTTAAAAGTATTTCCATGAAACTTCCTTGAGTGTCCCCTAGTCTTTGTTCTTTTGGAATGAGTAAAAAAAATCTATTTACTTCTCGTTCTACACCATTCAGGATTCTGTAGACCTCAAACGTATCTCCCCTCTTCCTTTTCTTTTCCAAGCTAAAAAGCCTTCACACCTCTTTAGCCTTTCCTCATGAGAGGAGTCCGATCCCCTTTATCATTCTGGTCGCTCTTCTTTGAACCTTTTCTAATTCCACTATATCATTTTAAAGATACGGCAACCAGAACTGAACGCAATACTCAAGGTGCAGACGCACCATGGAGCAATACAAAAGCATTATAGTATTTTCGGTCTTATTCACCATACCTTTACTAATAATTCCTAGCATCCTGTTTGCTTTTTTGGCCACTGCTACACACTGTGCAGAAGATTTCAGCGTATTATCTACAATGACACGCAGATCTATTTCTTGAGTGCTGAACCCCAAGGTAACTATGATTCAGATTATTCTTTCCAATCTGCATCACCTTGCATTTGTCCACACTAAATTTCATCTGCCATTTGGATGCCCAGTCTTCCTGCAATATTTCACAGTCCCCACGTGTTTTAACAACTTTGAATAGTTTTGTATCATCTGCAAATTTAATCACTTCACTCATTATTCCAATTTCCATATCAATTATAATATGTTAAATAGCACCGGTCCCAGTACGGATGGATACCTGCGGTACTCCTCCATTGAAAGAAATGACCATTTAACCCTACCTTCTGTTTCTGTCCAATAACCAATTCCTAAATCCACAACAGAACCTTGCCTCCTATCCCATGACTCTAATTTTCTCAGGAGTCTCGCATGAGCACCTTTATCAAAAGTTTAATGAAAATCTAGATACACTACATCAATGGGCTCACCTTTATCCACATGTTTATTCACGCCATCAAAGAAACGAAGCAAATTGGTGAGGCAAGACTTCCCTTGGCTGAACCCATGCTGACTCTGTCCCATTAAACCATGTTTGTCTATGTGTTCTGTAATTTTATTCTTTACAATAGTTTCCACTATTTTCCCAGCACCAACATCAGGCTTACTGGTATATAATTTCCCAGATCACCCCTAGAACCCTTTTTAAAAATTGGAGTCACATTGGCCACCCTCCAATCTTCAGGTACTTTGGATGATTTTGACAGCTTACATATTACTAACAGCACACCAGCAATTTCATGCTTGAGTTCCTGAGTACCCTTGGATGTATGTCATCAGGTCCAGGTGATTTATTACTCTTTGATTGGTCAATTTGGCTCAGTACATCTTCCAGGTTCAATGAGATTTCTTTCAGTTCTACTGCATTATTACCCTTGAAAACTATTTCCGGTACAGGCAGATCTCTTACATCTTCTTTCGTAAAGACAGAAGCAAAGAATTCATTCAGTTTCTCCACTATGGCCTTGTCCTCCCTGAGCACCCCTTTTGCTCCTTCGTAATCTAACAGTCCCATGGATTCCCTCGCAGGCTTTCTGCTTCTGATGTAACTGAAAAAGCTGTTACTATGAATTTTAGCTTCTGCAGCAAGTTTCTCTTCATATTCTCTTTTAGCCTTTTTTATGCTTTGCATCTGACTTGCCAGTACTTATGCTGCTTCTTATTTTCTTCATTTCGGTCCTTTTTCCATTCTTTGAAGGACAATCTATTAGCTGTAATGGCCTCTTTTACTTCACCTTTTAACCATGCTGACTGACATTTTTTCTTCTTTCCACCTTTGCAAATACGTGGAATGCATCTGGACTGGGCTTCCAAGATGGTATTTGTGAATAACGTCTACGCCTGATTTAGTATCCTAACCTTAGCAGCCGATCCTTTTAGTTTCTTTTTAACCATTTTCCTCATTTTATTATAGTCACCTCTCACACTATGAACTGCACGCCACCAAGGACCAGATCCAAAATGGCTCCCTCTCGTCGGTTCCTGGACCAGCTGCTCCAAGAAGCAGCTGTTTATTACATCTAGAAATGTTATCTCCCTGGCACTCCCAATGTAACATTTATCCAATCAATATCGGGGTATTTGAAATCACCAGCGTTGCCCAATTTGCCAGCTTTCCTAATCTCTGTAAACACTTCATCCGTCTGTTCATTCTGTCCTGGTGGACGGTAGTACAGCCCTACAAGAATATTTCTTCAATTCACACATGGAATTTCTATCCATAATGATTCCACGCTGTTCCATTTGGAATGTTTATTTTATTTGACTCAATTCCCTCTAACATATAGCGAAACCTCCCCTCCAATTTTATCCTATCACTGTGATACATTAACACAGTGTCCCATTGATTGTCCTCTTTCCACCAAGTCGCTGAGATGCCTATTATATCTACCTCATCATTTAGTGCTATATATTCTAAATCAACGCACTGGGCTCATTGCTCCCAATCTCAGACAACCTAAAAATCCTAGGCATCACTTGAAAGACAAGCAAAGGCCACCACAAAGAAAATGTTCCACTCAATGTGGAAACTCAAATGCATAAAACAATACTTCCCAAGAGACATACTTGGCAACCTGATTCAGACCATGGTCCTGGCTCATGTGGACTACTGCAATGGAATTTATGCAGGGTGCAAAGAGCAAATCCTAAAAAAAATTACAAACAGCACAAAACACAGCAGCGAGACTCCTTTTCGGAAAAACAAGATTCAAAAGCACCAAACCCCTTTGCCTAAAACTACACTGGCTACCGATTAAGGACAGCATAGCCTTCAAGATCTGTTTGCTGGTATACAGAATAATCTTCAGCCTCTCACCGGGCTACATGACCAACCTAATAGACTTACCAACCCGGAACACAAATTAATCAACAAGATCTTACCTTACCCTCCACTCTCCAACATGTAAAGACATCAAATCCAAATCAACTCTCGCATCCAGTTTCTCCTGTATCTGCACCAAAACCTGGACTACACTTCCAAAAGAACTAAAACTGAAAGACAACTATCTAACCTTCAAAAAAAAATCTGTCTCCACGCCCCCCCCATTCTCGTTCAAGTTCCACACCCCCACGCCTCCCTCCCCCCTCCCCTCAACTTACAGGATGCCCCCTCCCTCTCTCCAAGGTCCACGCCCCCCCCTCCTCTGACTTCCACGCCCCCGCGCCTCCCTCCCTCTGCCCTCCAAGCACGACCTGTCCTCCGGCAGCCCCTCGCCTTCCTAAGTGCTGGCTGTACTTTAAAAAATCTTACCTTGGGGTGCTTCAAAGTGCCTTTGCATGTGTCTCAGCTCTGCCTCTGGTCCCGCCCTTCCGGAAACAGGAAATGAGGGCGGGACCAGAGGCAGAGCTGAGACACATGCGAAGGCACTTTGAAGCGCCGCTCGCCTTCACTGTGGACGCCGCACCCCAAGGTAAGATTTTTTAAAATACAGCCAGCACTTAGGAAGGCGAAGGGCTGCCGGAAGACAGGTCATGCTTGAAGAGCAGAGAGAGAGGGGGAGGGGGGTCGTCCTGGAACTCGAAGGGGAGGGGGAGGGAGGCATGGGGGTGTGGAACTCGAATGAGAATGGGGGACGTGGAACTCAAAGGGGAGGGGATCCTGGAACTCAAAGGGGAGGGGATCCTGGAACAAAGGAGAGGGGAGGGGATCCTGGAACTCAAAGGGAAGGAGGGGAGGGGGGCCTGGAACTCAAAGGGGAGGAGAGGAGGGGGCCTGGAACTGGGAAGGCACACAGAGAGGTAGGGAGGGGGCCTGGAACTCAGAGGGGAGAGATATGGAGGGAGGGGGGCCCTGGATATGGGTGGATGGAGGAGAGACAAGGGAGAATGTAGAGTTGATGCACATGTAGGGGGGAGGGCAAGGGACAGAGGAGAATTGCTGCACCACGCTGGATGGAGGGGGCAGGGGAGAGATGCTGCACATGGATGGATGAAGGGGGCAGGGCTCAGAGGATGTTTGCTGCATATGGATGAAAGCAAGGGAGAGAGCATAATTGGTGCACACGGGACACACACTACACTCTCTCTCACAAACACACACATTCATTATGTCCCTCAATCACACACTCTCTCTCTCTCTCTCTCTGACACACACTCTCTCTCTCACACACATACTCTCTCCTAACAGTTCCCTTAAAAACATAATTGCCGGGGTCACGTGACGCTACGGTGAAGAGAGGTCGCAGGTGAATCTCTCTCCGGAGCCTGCCTGATAATCCCCATATTTGAAGGAGAATCAAACCCCTCTAACTTGCAATACTCGCTAGAAAAGGACCCAGGGCAACAATCTGGTCAAGCAGAACGAGAGAAAAACTAGACATGGCGACGAAAGCAGCCCAAAAAGAAAGACAGAGGGGAAGGACGGCCGAAGACAAAATGGCGACGGCCTTCCCCGAGACAAACCCATCGGTGTCTTCGGCGTGGGTGGCTGAGATCACCTCCGAATTAACGGGGGTGATGGAAGATCTATTAGATCGTCGGCTGATTCCACTTGACCAAAAGTTGGATACTAAACTGGAACAGTTGAACACGAAAATAGAGGATTTGACCAAGGAATGCATAGCATTCCAAACTACAGTCAGTGAAGTGGAAAACAGACTGACGGGAGTGGAAGACTCTCAAAAAACTTTGCAGAAAACGATATCCGACTTAGAATTTAAAATTGAAGATCTGGAAAACCGTTCCAGACGGAATAACATCCGCTTGGTTGGCTTACCTGAAGCGCTCGGGGGGAAACAGTTGGAGAGGATTCTAGAACAATGGCTGACCAAAAGTATTGAATTTCCAGCAGAGCTTGGTCCCTTAAGAATTGAACGTGCGCATCGGCTGGGAGTTCGCCAGATGAACGCTGTTAAGCCACGAGTAATTATCTGCAAAGTTCTCAATTTTATGCACAAGCAATATATATTACAGGCAGCAAGATCGAATAACTCTCTGACTTATGAAAAAGCAAAAATACTCTGCTTTCAAGACTACTCAGCAGGTATTGCAGCCAAGAGAAAAGCGTTTTCTCCCATATGTTCAAAATTATTTGATTTGAAGATTCGTTTTAGCCTACAATATCCGGCTACATTGAAAATAACACATAAGGGCAAACTACATTCATTCACATCTGAAAGGGAGGCAAAAGATTTTGTTGCGCGGATAGAACACTCTGATAAGGCTGTTTCTGAGGACACAGAACCTGCGTGAGCCCAAAAAGAACGGCAGCTATGAGGCTGGGCAAAATCTAGCTCTGGATGAGATTAATCATTTCAACAAATTTGAAGCAGGAGAACTCTTAAGGGGAAGATACCAGTGAGAGACTCTGGAACAGATGGTGGTAGAACTGCTACTCGTTTTTGTTGGTATTTAATTCTCTATGTTAATACTGTTATGATGGTTATGCTCAACATAAAGGGGGGGAGGTTAAGAAGGGGATTATATTTAGAAGTTTAAAGGTTGGGAAATGTTATAATGTAAAAAACTAAATAAGAAGGTTCTAGAAGAACTGAGAACTTACAGTAATAAGGGGAGACGGTGGGTTAGCGTTAAAAAGTGACGGCTTCATATAAGGAAGCACATGGTAAAGGGAGACGGGGAGGGAGAGGGAGGGATCTGGGAGGGGGGGATGGGTTGGCGGGGAATTGGCAGTGGAGAGAATTGATGCGGAGGGTTAAATATGTCAAAGAAGTGGAAGAAAAGACACAGTGTACCATAAAATACATTAACATCAGACCAAGAGAACAGCTAACGTGTGAAGTGATGGGGAGCCATAGGCTGGGATGGCTTCTCATGAATTTGAATTTGTCAATTAAGGATAATGTGAACTTATACTATGCAAGATGATTAAAATTGTCACTTGGAATATAGGTGGTATACACTCCCCTATTAAAAGATCTAAAATTTTACAGCATCTGCAAAGACTAAGGGTAGACATAGCGATACTGCAAGAAACCCATTTATCTGATGAAGAACATGCAAAGTTGGTTAAATGGTGGGTGGGAGACTGCATTGCTTCCCCAGCGGTGGGCAATAAGGGGGGTGTGGCCATCCTTATTAGGAAAGGGGTGGTGACCCAAATTCATAATCAGCATAAAGATACAACGGGCCGCTTTGTGTTTTGTAAGGTTACTATTGCCAGAAAACAAATAATATTAGGTAGTGTGTACGCCCCAAATACATTGGACCTTAAATTCTATAAAAAAGTAACTACAACCATTGCCAACATGGAGGCCCTACCGGTGATAATGGGTGGGGACTTTAATATGCCATGGAATCCACAAATTGACAAATCCCATCCATCAGTGGCGCGAGGGGAAAGGAACACTAGAGGTTTACCTGACATGTGCAATACACTAGTCCTTTTAGATGTGTGGCGCACGTTACATCCAACAGAGAGAGAATATACACACCAATCAAGGGCTCATCAAACCCATTCTAGAATTGATTACCTGTTAGTGTCACGCAAGATTTTTACCAATATAAATGAAGTGGAAATAGGTCCTTGTGTGATTTCAGATCATGCCACAGTTTGGATGACCTGGCAATTGGGGGACAATAATTCCCAAGGAGGGGGAAATTGGTCATTTCCTAGTTACCTTTATAAAAGCCGGAAATTTAGAGAATATTTAATAACTAAATGGGAAGAGTACAAACATTTCAATAAAGGATCAGTACTAGAGGCGCCCACTTATTGGGAGGCAGCAAAGGCAGTCATCCGAGGGGAGATTATCAGCTATGTTAGCAATTACAAAAAACAACATGATAGAGAATTATTGAGATTGGAAAAACAACTTTTACGCTTGAATACTCGATATGGACATAACCCGGCTCCGAGGGTACATAAAGAAATAATCTCAGTCCAAACAGAGATAAATGCACTGCTGCATGAGAGGGCAATAAAGTCCCAAAGTTATTATCGTTTCCAACTTTACAAGCATGGGAATAAAAGTGGTAAATTCCTGGCTAAACTGATTGCACCACAATCAACATCAAGACACACAGGTGCTATTAAAGGCAAAGACGGAAAGTTAATAAACAAGGATAAAGAAATCAATAAAATTTTTCAGGATTATTACCAACAGCTCTATAGTGCTGGGGAGAATCAGGGTTTACAGAATGATCTTTATTTGCAAAATATTGAAACCCCTTTGCTGAGACAGACAGAACTCCAACAATTGAACGAACCCATAAGTTGTGATGAAATTGTTTGGGCAATTGCCCAAAGTAAATTGGGAAAGGCACCCGGACCTGATGGATTAAAATCTGAATTTTACGAATTGCTGGGAGACAACATAGTTCCCATATTAGCTGAGGTATTTAATGAATGGGTGATGAAGGGGAAACTACCGGAAAATCTTAATTTGGCTCAAATTATAGTGCTGCCTAAGCCTAAGCGCGATGTGCAGCGAGTATCCTCTTACACACCTATTTCCCTACTGAACTGTGAAGTCAAATTACTTGCAAAAATATTAGCTAAGCGACTAGGGATGGTACTACCAAGCTTGATACATGAAGCACAGGTGGGGTTTGTGCAGGGTCAATCTGTCACTAAGAACTTGCGAAGTATTTTACTATCTTTAGAACATCTTAAAGGGTCCGCAGAAAGCGCTTTATTGGTCAGTTTTGATGCCGAAAAGGCATTTGATTGTGTGGAATGGCCTTTTTTATTTTCAGCTTTAAGTAGATATGGGTTTTCGGGATGGTTTGTACAAGCAATTAAAGCACTATATACCACACCTAGAGCAAGGGTCATGGTAAATGGAATAATATCGGCAAATTTTGAGATCACGAGAGGGACACGCCAGGGATGTCCACTCTCCCCGTTACTGTTTGCATTATACTTAGACCCGTTGATACGAGACATAATTTCAGTAAGATCCATTAGAGGAGTGGAGATTGGATTGATGAAATTTAAGATTGCAGCATTTGCGGATGATTTGCTGGTAGCACTTACTAGCCCAAAGACATCACTTGCAGACCTTTTAGAAATAATTAAGGAATTTGGAGATTATTCAGGATTCAAATTAAATTTGGATAAGTCAGAAGCCCTGGCGATACCAGTTAATACCAAATCTCTTTGGAGAGAAGAATTCCCGCTGAGATGGGTAGAGGGTTCTTTTAGGTACCTAGGAATTTTGCTTGCTTCTCAGACAGAAGATATATACAGCCTAAATGTCAATAGATTGTTCAGTCAAACAGAACAGCAGCTGGCAATCTGGAGGATGTTACCGGTGCCACTAATAGGCCGAGTTTGTCTCATACGAATGGTAATATTACCCAGATGGCTATATGTATTACAAGTTCTGCCATTGAGATTATTACAGAAAGACATCAAGCGATTCTATCGACTGGTAGGACAGTTCTGTTGGGCAAAGAGAAAGGCTAAACTGAAGTTGCAGTTGATGCTGGGGACCTGGCAGCAGAGTGGATTGGGATTGCCTAATCTACAATACTATAATCTGGCAAGCCTGCTGCGGTTAGTGAGAGATTGGATTTTTTCTGCAAACACACACACGCCGCTAGAATTAGAAAAAATATACTTTAGCCCCTATAATATAGTGACCTTGCTGCATCTCAATAAAACTTCGGTGCCAAAGAAATTTAAGGGTAGTATACTACTGACTCCTTTACAAGAGGCATGGAAATACCTGGGGGCAAAACTGGGGGGACAATCGAATATGATAGAACTGCTGACCATAAGGGGGAACCCGATGTTTACACCAGGATTGGAAAACCAGGTGTTTCAGAGGTGGGCAAGGAGAGGGCTCACATGTCTAAAAATGATAATAGATTTAGAAGGGAAAATTAAACCTTTAAGTCAACTAATACCCGCTGATGATGCACACTGGGAGGATGTATTTGGGTATGGCCAGATAAAACACTATATACAAACACTTGATGCAGAAGGGCTTAAGTTTCAATTGGGGGAAAAAATTAAGCAGTTTTATGATGAAATATCAGAGGAAGCCCCCACAATTTCGCAACTCCAAAAACAACTGTGGACTTTGAGGTCAGATAGAGATTGGTCACTGCTTCGCCGTAGGTGGGAAGCAGACACAAAAGTAGATTTATCTAATTGGGACATAGCAGCCCACATTCGGAACATCCCTAAACTGATTAATGGAGCAAATTATAGAGAATGTGCATTTAGAATAATACACAGAGCATACTTCACACAACACCAGTTCTATAGAGTAGGAGGGATTGACACACCAACCTGTCTGAAATGCACACTGGAGGAAAACTCGTTCTATCACGCATTTTGGGAATGCATAAAAATACAGTTTTTTTGGAAAAAGATAATGGCATTTATGAATTCAATCATTTCGCGTACTATAGTGGGCACCCCGGTGCAATTACTATTGGATTGCCCAGGGGCATTCCGTGGCCTTACGGCAGATGAAATATTGTTAAGTCGCAAGTTATGTTTGGTAGCAAAAAAGTGTATTTTGCAATGTTGGACTTCGGATCAACCCCCAGATTACTGGCATTGGCGAAACCAGGTGCATCTTTTAATGACATGGGAAGCAAGAAATGCAAAAGGATCATGTCGTGGGAAAAAATGCTTCCTTAAAGTCTGGGGGCCTATGTTGGATACCTTATCGCAGAGAGGCCGGAGTCTTATACTCAATAAGCTTTGATAATACTATAGAATAATGGTACACATACATAAAACCCATAAGTACAACGTAACTATTAGTGAATATCAGGAGGGGAGAGGGTGGGGGGGAGGATAGGAAGGGGAGAAAGGAGGGGGGAAATGTATAAGATGACTGTGATGTATATTTAACAAAACACCCCCCTAAATGTATGTTTGGCTGTTAATGAGCATGTTTGGGAGGGTAGGTAAGGGGACAAGGGGAAGATGCATAAAAATATTGATGATGGAATTTATTGATGTATACAAGTTAATTTGCTGTATTACTTACAATGCCCAATGATAGATATACTGGCAATGTTAAAATGTTTATAATGTTGAATCATCAATAAAAACAGTTGAAACATAAAAGTAGGAAAAAAAAATATATATAATTGCCATTAGAGGACAACCCTGCAAGTGCCCGTTTCATTTCTTTCAGAAACGGGCTTTTTTTTACTAGTCTACCAATAAAATCGACAGTTGAAAGGAAAAAGCACAAGCTCACAGCGACCAACCTGAATCCAAGCACTTAATACACCATTCCGAAACTTATAACTCAACCCATCTTAACCTCCTTAAACATTCACTACCAGGACACATTTCATCCCATTGATCCATACAATCTCTAACCTTGTTCATTACGTATTGCATAGATTTTACCACATACGCACTGTCCCCCTGAACTGTAACGCTGTCCGAGTCATATTGTAACCTTATTCGACCCATTCTGTACTCATCTAACAATGAATCATGTAAACCCCATTGAACCTTCTAAGGACTTAACCTGCTCGATACTAACTGCAAGAAAGCTCTACAGACTCTCACCGTCTCTCTCGAACTGTTAACCTTGCTCAATACTTTGTAACCGCCTCCCATTGATCAATTTAAGCCACACTGAACCTACCAATAGACGGGAAAAAATGTGGGCTACAAATGCAATAAATAAACTCTCGTCTTATTAATTTAGGCTTCTAGCATTTGTATACAGGCACTTCAAATTGTGTTTTTTCCTTTGATCTACAAGCTGCTTAGAAGTTGAAGGGGATAATTTGCATCCTTTATCTGCACACCTAGCTTACTTTCACCTCTCTATTGGGATTCCCCAAATGTTCTGTCTCAATAGTATCCTTCAAAGATACTCCACATCAAACCATGTGCTCCTGAGGGACTGTCTGCTTCCCCTCCTCCCCATTCTAGTTTAAAAGCTGCTGTATCTCCTTTTTAAAAGTTAGCGCCAGCAGCCTGGTTCCATACAGGTTAAGGTAGAGACCATCCTTTCGGAACAGTCTCCCCAAGGGAATTGCAATAATCTAATTGAGTTATAACCAGGGAATGAACCAGAATGTTGAGTGCAGATGGCGAAAGTAGTGATTGTATGGAACAAATTAACCAAAGTTTGTAGAAACTGCAAAATCTAAAATCTGAGTCAAAGATGACTCCAAGAATGCGAACTGTCTCTCCCACAAGGGGATAGGTAGTAGTGTATTTGTTATTTGTGAGAAAAGCAAATATTGTTCCACCAACTGAAGTGGCCAAATCTCATTAGGCAGTTGCTATTTGTATTATATTATTGGAGGAAAAAGCCTCTGTATTCCCGCTTCAGAACACTGTAGCGTCTGTTAGACCGGGATGGAATCTTCATCAGCTAAAAAACCTCCAAACAAACTTTAATTAACAAATGAATCACATCAAACAAACACTTATCTTTAGTGCTGTAAGTGCTGTTTGGTTTCACTCTTGTACGCCCATTTTTTAGCCGATGAAGATTCCATCCCGGTCTAATAGACGCTACAATTTTCTGAAGCAGGAATACAGAGGCTTTTTCCTCCAATAATAAATACAAATAGCAACTGCCTAATGACATCTGGCCACTTCAGTTGGTGGAACAATATTTGTTTTGAATAATTGTGGCAGCATCCAATTTCTGTTTAAATTTATGAGAAAAGAACAACTTTGGATTTTGAAGGGTATAACACTAGGTTGTTAGCTCAAAGCCAGTCTGTAATTATTGTGAGCTTTTGATTCAAGATAGTGAGTTCGGGAGAACAGGAATCTGAAGAGTAGAATATCTATCATCTATATACACATACATTGTTAAACCTAAAGTTTTAGCCAAATTAAGAGAGGAGTTAGGAATACATTGAAAAGTGTTGGTGATAGGAGTGATCTCTGGGGGACCCCTACTCCAGGTTTGAATACTGTCGATGTGGATCGATTCAAGGTTATGGTATATTCGCATTCTGTAAGAAAAGAAGTAATATCAGAAACATCAATGGAATGGAGATGGTTGAGTAGAATGGAATGGTTGACCAGATCAAAGGCTGCCAAAAGATCTAATGACAGAAGTACTGATTTGCATTGATCAAGAGAAAAGTGGTAATACGAAATCCCCCCCCCCCCCCTTTCCTTCTTTCCCCAGTGGATCTGGTTCGATTGCACTAGCATGTAGAAGGGCACAGATTTACTCTGCAAGTACTTGCTTGTGCAGAGAGCTGATGAACAATGCTTTCAGTGGGCAATGGATGAAGGAGAGAGGCAAATTTGGGGTGGAGAGGGAGAAAGATACAGGATGGGGGGAGTTTTGGAAGACCCACCTATTAACTGTAAGCCTACCCAAAATAACAAGTCTGGCTATGCCACTGATCTGAAATATTCAAATTTACATACTTTAGAGAAGTTTTTCCCAAGTCTGGTCCTGGAATACCCTTCCCTTGCCAGTCAGATTTTCAGGATATCCAAAATGAATAAGCATGAGAGATTTGCATATAATGGAGGCAGTGCATGCAAATCAAGCTCATGCATATTCATTGTGGATATCCTGAAAACCTGACTGGCAACGGGTAGGCCAGGATGAACTTGAGAAACACTGCTTTAGAGTGTGGGGAGCTTCTGACACATCCATGCTCTGTTATGCCTTGAGAAGTAACAAAAAAAAATCCTTGGGGAGAAATTCAGACAATATATTTCTAGGCATTTAAACTAGAAGGCGGGGGTGGCATATGGAAGCAGTTCACTTCAAGTGGTCACCCCCAGCTAAAGCTAAAGACAAGATGCGTCAGTAGAAAAGAAAGCAATAAAAACAATCTTAACAAATCACTTCTTACCAACACAGCAAGAACTGAGACTAAACAAGAAACTAAACAGAAAATAAAAATGCCACTGAAATGTAGATGGAAAGCGATGACCACAAATGCTCGCAGTCTAAGCAATACAGTTCATGACCTTCAAGCCCTGATGCTGGAGGCAGACTTATACGTTGTTGCAATCATGGAGACATGGCTCAATGGTTCCCATGAATGGGATACAAACATACCAGGCTATAATCTATATAGGAAGGACAGAGATGGTCATAAAGGTGGAGGAGTACCTCTGTATGTGAGAAATGATATCGCAGCGACTGAAATGACAGGGACCTGGGGAAAGGAAGAAGCGATATGGATCACCTTAAAAAGAGATAATAGAACCTCTGTCCATGTGGGTGTAGTCTACAGACCTCCGACACAATTGGAGGAACTAGATAAAGATCTGATCGCAGATATTCATAAGTTGGGAAAGAAGAGAGAGGTGCAGTTGCTGGGAGATTTCAATCTGCCGGATGTAAACTGGAAGGTTCCATCTGCGCAATCAGAAAGAAGTAGAGAGATCGTGGATGCTTTTCAAAGTGCTTTGCTCAGACAAATGGTGATGGAACCCATGAGGGAGGGGGTGACGCTGGATCTGGTGCTCACAAATGGGGATAGTGTGTCAAATGTACGAGTGGGTGCCCACCTGGGCAGCAGTGACCATCAAACAGTCTGGTTTGATATGACAGCTGAAGTGGAGGGTGGCCACTCAAAATTCAAAGTCCTGTATTTCAAGCATGCTGACTTTAGTAAAATGGGGGAATACCTGAGGAAGGAGCTGATGGGTTGGGAGGACGTACGAGAAGTGGAAGGACAGTGGTCCAATCTGAAAGAAGCTATAAAATATGGCCACAAACTTTTATGTAAGGAGAGTAAATAAAAGCAAGAGAAAAAGGAAACCGATATGGTTCTCCAAGCAAGTGGCTGAGAAAATAAAAGCTAAAGAGTTGGCGCTCCTGAAATACAGAAAAACTAAAGAGGAACACGGAGAGGAATACCGGATAAAATTGAAATAAGCCAAGAGAGAGATACGTCTGGTGAAAGCGCAAACAGAAGGCTAGAAATGTAAGGAGGGGTGACAAAAATTTCTTCATGTATATTAGTGAAAGGAGGAAGACTAAAATGGGAATTGTGAGACTGAACGATGCTGCGAACCACTATGTAGATAATGATGAAGAAAAAGCAAATTTGCTAAATAGATACTTTTGTTCTGTCTTCACAGAAGAAAATCTTGGAGAAGGACCGCGATTGACTGGCAAAAGTGCATATGAGAACGGAGTGGATATAGCACCGTTCACGGAAGAGTGTGAACAACTTGAAAATCTAAAGGTGGACAAAGCCATGGGACCGGACGGGATCCACCCTAGAATATTGAGGGAGCTCAAAGAGGTTCTGGCGGGTCCTCTTAAAGATTTGTTTAATAAATCCTTGGAGACGAGAGAGGTTCCGTGGAATTGGAGAACAGCGGATGTGGTCCTTCTTCACAAAAGTGGTGATAGGGAAGAAGCTGGAAACTACAGGCCGATAAGGAATAGGGAATAGAAATCCACGGGAGACGTATGTGTTAGGTGGCGAGAGTCTGATAGGTTCAGACGGGGAGAGGGACCTTGGGGTGATAGTATCTGAGGATTTGAAGGTGACGAAACAGTGTGACAAGGCGGTGGCTGTATCTAGAAGGTTGTTGGGCTGTATAAAGAGAGGTGTGACCAGCAGAAGAAAGGGGGTGTTGATGCCTCTGTATAAGTCGTTGGTGAGGCCCCATCTAGAGTATTGTGTTCAGTTTTGGAGGCCGTATCTTGCTAAGGATGTAAAAAGAATCGAAGCGGTGCAAAGAAAAGCTACGAGAATGGTATGGGATTTGCGTAACAAGACGTATGAGGAGAGACTTGCTGACCTGAACATGTATACCCTGGAGGAAAGGAGAAACAGGGGTGATATGATACAGACGTTCAAATATTTGAAAGGTATTAATCCGCAAACGAACCTTTTCCGGAGATACGAAGGCGGTAGAACGAGAGGACATGAAATGAGATTGAAGGGGGGCAGACTCAAGAAAAATGTCAGGAAGTATTTCTTCACGGAGAGAGTGGTGGATGCTTGGAATGCCCTCCCGCGGGAGGTAGTGGAGAGGAAAACGGTAACGGAATTCAAACATGCGTGGGATAAACATAAAGGAATCCTGTTCAGTAGGAAAGGATCCTCAGGAGCTTAACCGAGATTGGATAGCAGAGCCGGTAGTGGGAGGCGGGGCTGGAGGTTGGGAGGCGGGGATAGTGCGGGGCAGACTTATTCGGTCTGTGCCAGAGCCAGTGGTGGGAGGCGGGACTGGAGGTTGGGAGGCAGGGATAGCGCTGGGCAGACTTATACGGTCTGTGCCAGAGCCGGTGGTGGGAGGCGGGGTTAGTGCTGGGCAGACTTATACGGTCTATGCCAGAGCCAGTGGTTGGGAGGCGGGGCTAGTGCTGGGCAGACTTATACGGTCTGTGCCCTGAAGAGTACAGGTACAAATCAAAGTAGGGTATACACAAAAGTAGCACACATGAGTTGTCTTGTTGGGCAGACTGGATGGACCGTGCAGGTCTTTTTCTGCCGTCATCTACTATGTTACTATGTTACTATTGGAAAAGTAATGGTGCTGAAGGAAAAGATAGTGAATTTCCTGGAAGCCAATAAGTTACAAGATCCGAGACAACATGGTTTTACCAAAGGGGAATCGAGCCAAACGAATCTCATTGAATTCTTTGACTGGGTGACCGGAGAATTGAATCATGGACGTGCTATAGACGTAATCTACTTAGATTTCAGCAAAGCTTTTGACACGGTTCCCCACAGGAGGCTCTTGAATAAACTTGACAGGCTGAAGACAGGACCCAAATCTGTAACAGAGTGGACACCCCGGAGGGAGTGGAAAACATGAAAAAGGATCTGAGGATCTGAAGGCGACGAAACAGTGTGACAAGGCGGTGACCATAGCTAGAAGGTTGCTAGGCTGTATAGAGAGAGGTGTGACCAGCAGAAGAAAGGAGGTGCTGATGCTCCTGTGTAAGTCGTTGGTGAGGCCTCACCTGGAGTATTGTGTTCAATTTTGGAGGCCGTATCTTGCTAAAGATGTAAAAAGAATTGAAGCAGTGCAAAGAAAAGCTACGAGAATGGTATTTAGTTATTTATTGCATTTGTATGGGATTTGCGTTACAAGACGTATGAGGAGAGACTTGCTGACCTGAACACATATACCCTGGAGGAAAGGAGAAACAGGGGTGATATGATACAGACGTTCAAATATTTGAAAGGTATTAATCCGCAAACAAACCTTTTCCGTAGATGGGAAGGCAGTAGAACTAGAGGACATGAAATGAAATTGAAGAAAAATGTCAGGAAGTATTTTTTCACGGAGAGAGTGGTGGATACTTGGAATGCCCTCCCGCAGGAGGTGGTGGAGATGAAAACGGTGATGGAATTCAAAAATGTGTGGCATAAACATAAAGTAATCCTGTTCAGAAGGAAGGGATCCTCAGAAGCTGAGCAGAGATTGGGTGGCAGAGCCGGTGGTGGGAGGCGGGGCTAGTGCTGGGCAGACCTCTACGGTCTGTGCCCTGAAAATGACAGATACAAATTCAAGGTCAGGTACACACATAAAGTAGCACATATGAGTTTATCTTGTTGGGCAGACTGGATGGACCATATGGGTCTTTCTCTGCAGTTATCTACTATGTTACTATGTAGAGCCCCAGCTTAAGAGTTACCCTACTGCATCAGACCAAAGGTCCACCTAGCCCAATATCCTGTTTCCAACAGTGAACAATAAAGGCCACAAGTACCTGATGCAGTTCCAAAATTAGCAAGATTCCATGCTACTTACCCCCAGGGATAAGAATTGGCATTCCTCAGGTCTACATTAAAAACGGTATATAGATTTTTCCTCCAGGAATTTTTCCAAACCTTTTTTAAACCCAGCTATATTAACTGATTTTATCACTTGTTCCAGCAATAAGTTCCAGAGTAGAGAATGAAACAGGGACAAAATCTGTCCATGTCCCCACCCCATGAGCTCTGTCTGATCCCATCTGTACATGTCTTGGACAGTTATGAATTTATATTTAAATCATTTTATTAAAATTTCCTTCATTTCACCATGTAAAGGCAGAGGATTTTTCACCTTCTTTTCTCATAAGAATTTGTGGTTATCTTCTATTTAGTACAGCCTTTAAGACATTTCTTTTTAAGAAATGTTATTAATTTGTGATAACTGAGGGGTTTTGGGGGTTTTTTTTTAGAAAGTGGCTTAAACATAGTAAATACTGATGTCTGCTCCGTTTTTTTTCTTTTGTTACCCGCAGTGGTTTGTGGTGTTTTGCAGGTTATATGACTGTAGTAATAATAATATTCTGAACAACTTTCATTTTATAAATCACAAACAATACAAAACAAAGAACAACAAATCCCTGTCTCCCCTCACAAATATCCCCTCTACTATTGGGAAAACTGAACAAGCCAAATTACACACACACAGAATACAAATGCCAAATATATAATAACTGACCAAAAATTATATTAAACCAAAACCCTAAAAAGCCACACCAAAGAAATAAAGGATGTATTTACAGAGCAAAATATAAAGATCACACATGTTAGGGATGGTGTTAGGGGGGGTGCAACTAGGACAATTGAACCCCTGGCCAGAGAGAGCCTGCACTGGAAGCTGAAGAAGGTATGGCCTGATTGTGGGCTTTGGGGAGCCCCTCCCAAATTTTTGCGCTGGGCCCCTGCCATGTCTAACACCAGCTCTGGCAGGATACACATTTCAAATCTGACATTTTAATCACAAAATAGAAAATAATTTTTTCTACCTTTAATTAGTTTATTTTTCAAATCATACTGGTCCAGACCTGGTTCCTATTTCACTCTGTATTCTCAAATCACTTGCCAGGGTCTAGTGCCAATTTGACATTTCTTCTTTCTCCGTGCTCACCATCCATTTCTTCAGCTACAGCCCCCCCCCCCCCCTCCCTCCAGCGCTGCCTATGCCCCCTTCAGCTCCCTCCCTCCAGTGTTGCCTCTGTCCCCTTCAGCTCCAGTCTTCCCTCTGCCTGCCTTTCCCTGTGCAGGGTCCTGAAACAGGAATTTACATCAGAAGGCATGAGCCAGCAGAGGAGGGAAAACCCTGGAGCAAGCCTATGAGAGGCTTTTTCGTGGCTAAATAAGGTAGGAAGATGTGGAGGGACGGGGAGGGGAGGGAGGGGAGAAGGAACGAGATGCTGGACCCATGGTAATCGCAGGTTTGTTTGGGGGGTTTTTTACCACTCCCGTGGGGCCATAAAAAGTTTGCTCCCGCACCCATAGTAAATGTGTTTTTGTTTTTTTTTTGTTTTTTACTGTGGATTTACCACGGGTCCCCATTCCTGTGTCATTCTTTATTCCTGAGTAAAACTACATGTAGAGTGAAAAATATTTTCTCCTTTTAAATGTGCTACTATTTAACTTCATGAAGTGTACCCCTAGTCTTTGTACTTTTTGAAAGAGTAAGCAAAGAATTCACATTTACCCATTCCATTCAGAAATTTTACAGACCTCTATCATAGTGGTTTTAACTATGGCTGCTTAGGTATTTGGATACTGCCGCTGAATTTTGGCGCACCTAGGTGACTTCAAGGAGCTGCCTATACCTGGATAAGGGCCCCACAAGGCTTCCCTATCCCCTGCCTGTTCCTCCAACCCCTTCCAACAGTCATAACAGTCTGATCACTAAAAACGTTTAACTCCTAACCCTTATTCACTTGTTCAGAACTCTTATTTTATCATCCTTGCTTTAATATTCCTTTATCTCTTATTTGTCTTGTTTGTCCTAATTAGATTGTAAGCTCTGTCGAGCAGGGACTGTCTCTTCATGTTCATGTGTACAGTAGCTCTTTAGAAATGATAAGTAGTAGTAAGTAGTAGTAGTTCTCATATGAGTGTCATTTTGGTCGCCTTTCTCTGTGCCTTTTCCAATTCCACTATATCTTTTTTCACACTCAAGATGTGGTCTTACCATGGAGCAATAAAAAGGCAATGATAACAACTAAATCCTTCACCTTGGTGTTAACTCCTAATGTGGAACCCATTAACATGCAACTATAATTTGAGTATTCTTCCCAATGTGTATCACTTTGCACTTGTCCACATTAAATTTCATCTGCTTGTTTGCTTAAGCACTCTGTGTGAGGTTTTGGACTCTTATTCAGACTTTGGCAGGGAAATCAAGTCCTCATTGGATTCCTCCCTATCCAGCCTGACAAAGTGGACCTTTTAGCTCAGACCTGACCAGCAGTGCATCTAGCATTTGAGGGGTTTCTTGTGGCTGGACTTAGGTTCACCAACAACTAAAAAGAGGTTGTCCTTTTGGGACCAAACAACTTTCAGCGACACCCTGGAGCAAATTTCACAATCAATGTTATGATTATTATCCTTACCAAGACAAATACAGCACATCTTTGATGGCCAGTAATGGAAGGATTTCATGTGCACTTGGGGGAAAATGTGAACTAGTTGGACTGTTTCTCTTGACTCAGTCAAACAGACCATGTGAAACTGGAACTTCACCTAATGCCTCATTTCAAGATGGAAAGTTGGGTTTTGTGGGTGGAGAGAACCAGCCTATTCAGAATATCTTTTAAAATACATTTAAATGGACTAGTGAACTAAGAGGAAAAAATATTAAATCTTCAGACCAAGGCTAAGAGTAAAAGCCTGCTGGAGTACATCCAACCAAACATCAGAAAAAAAAATAGAGAAGCTGTGTAGCTGCCACAGCATGGTAAATTACATCTATCAGCAGAAAAAGTTTCACCTATTTTCTAGAAATATCTGGAGTTTTGTTCCGAGTCACATGACCTCCTTGCACACTAAGGCAAACCTGCTAGCCTTCAGAGAAACTTGAGAACAGTCAAAAAAAATTATACAGAAAGTCTTATCAGGCAGGGGTAGACTGGGCCCTTTTTGAAGGGTCACACCCCCTCCAACTTCCCATCTGACAGATTACTGGTTCTGCATCTGTCATAATATTTTTAAAACATGCTTTTGACAAAACCTTGATGTAGAAATATAGAAAACCATTAAATCCTGCTAAAGGTGCATCCAGGGTATACAGTTGGAATGATCTGCATGTCATTTTGCTTTCTAATGGGCAGATGATCAAAAGCCCCATGCTGTTCCAAACAGTGCTCTAAAAATAGCACTGGAAAAGCGTGGAGCTTTACCGCCCCTATGATCAGAGATAATAGAAATGCACATTATCTCTGATCATAGGGTAAAGTGCAGAACGACTGTGCCCTAGCATGTGCTCAGGCACAATCCTCTGGCACTTGGTTTGACAGGTCCAGGCTGTCAAAGGCCCGGACCTGTCAAACACAGGGGCTGAAGGTCCGTGAGACCCCCAGACCCCCCTGCAAACACAAGGCCCTGGTGGCCAAGTGCCCCTCCCCCCCAACACAAGCCAGTGGACCTCCTGCCCCCCCAACACAATTTCACCCCTCAAAAAAAGCCCTGGTGGCCCAGTGGCCGCAAACTCAAGCACCCCCCCCCCCCCCCCCCCCAAAAAAAAGCTGGTGGTCTAGCAGCCTCCCCCGGTACCTTAATGGTGGAGGAGGGAGTAGAGAGTAGTACACGCTCTCCTCTTCCAGTGCCGCCTTGAAAATGGCAGCACGCAACCCTGCCAAGTAAATCCTGGGATATGCAGGGCGGGACTTCACCACTAATTAAGGCAGCGCTGGAAGAGGAGAGCATGTACTACTACACTTCCTCCTCCACCATTAAGCTACCGAGGGTGGGCCGCCAGATCACCAGGTTTGAGGAGGGTTGCTTAAGCTTGCGGCCACTGGCCACCAGGGCTTTTTTGGGGAGGTGAAATTGTGCCAGGGGGCTGGAGGTCCGATGGACCTCTAGCCCCCATGTCGCCAGCTTGGGATGGGGGCTCCTGCAGTGGGGGAATGGGATGGAGGGCCTGCTAGCATGCAAATGCATCCTGGACAGGGCTCTCCATTCCTCCCTAATGCTCTGCAAACCCTAACGCCAGCTCCTAGCTGGCATACGTTTTGCCACATGCAGCGCACCAATGTTTCGTGCGCTGCCCGCTGATCACTGGGGAGGAATAGGATTAGAATGCATTTGCATGCACTTGCACACTACTTGCGGTCAGAGCCAACGAGCGCGTTGTTTCACGTTTGCTTCTGATCATCGTCCCATCAATGCTGCTGAGGCTCAACCTTTTTTCATTTGGACACAACTGAACGATGATGCTCACATGTGACACATGCATACATGTCCTTCACAGACACTTCGGTCTGATACAGTATAGCAGTTATGTGTTAATGTACATATGCTCTGCGTTCACAAAAATCCAACCTCTCCTCAACAACAGATGCAGATCAGAACTAGGAAATTTCCCTATGAAAGCCACCAAACAAAATAACATTCTGATTCTTATTCATCTGAGTAGCAGCAACACAGATCTCTCCACTTCCATGCACATTATGAAATACAAAACTTGAAAAAATCCTTCCACCACAGAGGGACTCCTTACAAAGGAAATTGCCACTGACAGCACAGGAGCTGGTGGCTTTGGACATCCAACCTTTCCAAAGGGATGCCTCTGGATACTCCGCGATTGATAGTAGTCACGACAGATGCCAGCCTAAAGGGCTGGGGAGCCCACGGTCAGGGCAGTATGCACAGGGCCTTTGGTCGCAGGGGGAGACACCTCCTGTTTGATCAATCTCTTGGAAACCAGGGCGATTCGACTGGCGCTCCAAGTGTTTTGTCCCCTGCTGATAGGCAAATAATGTCAGACAATGCCACAGCAGTGGCCTATGTCAATTGGCAAGGAGGGTCAAGAAATCGTCAGTTGGAGCAGGAAACGGCTCAGCTCATGAGTTGGGCAGAATCACATCTGGTTGCTCTCTCAATGGCACACGTGGCAGGAGTGGAGAATATTCAGGCAGACTTCCTTAGTCGCAACACTCTGGATCCCAGGGAGGGGGGCCCTTAGCAACACTGTGTTTCAAGCAGTGGTAGAGAACTGAGGTCATGGATCTCTTCGCCTCCGCGAACAACACAAAGGTGCCGATATCCTTCAGTCACCGAAAAGATCTAAAGGTGCAGGAGGCAGATGCTCTACTTCAACCCTGGCTGGAGGGTCTTCTTTAGGCCTTTTCCCTGTGGCCGCTGATAGGCCTAATTCAGAAGAAAGAGATGCACAGGGGGTCACGTGATCTTTGTAATGCCGGATTGGCCCCGCAGACCTTGTTATACCGATCTTCTGTGTCTGCTCATCGGTTCTCCTCTCACGTTTCTGGGGGATCTTGGTCTCTTGGTCCAGGGCCTGGTGGCTCATCCAGACCTGCGTTGATTTTGTCTTACGGCTTGGCTCTTCAGCGGGCGCAACTGACAAAGAGAGATTACTCTGCGAGTGTAGTGGCCACAATGCTGGTCCCGGCATCGCTTCACTTCTCTTGAATATATCAAGACGTGGAGAGAATTCGAGGCATGGTGTGATGAGTTGAGTATCTCTCCTTTTCGTGCTTCAGTGGCGCAGATCCTGGACTTTTTACAACGAGGGTTTGAAAAAGGCTTGGTGATGTCTTCGCTTAAGGTTCAAATTGCGGCCTTGTCCTATTTTAGAGGTCATGTTCATGGGAAATCTCTAGCTTCTCATCTGGATATTGTTATGTTTCTACACGGAATGGGGCTCTTGCGTCCTCCCTCTTGGATGATTTTTCCTTTATGGGACTTTAATCTGGTCCTCTTGAAGTCTCCCTTTGAGCCTTTGGCGTCCTGTACTTTGAAGGATTTGACGTTCAAAGTGGTATTTCTGGTGGCCATTGCCTCAGCTGGGAGAGTGTTGAAGTTGCAGGCTGTATCTTGTCGATCTCCGTTTTTGGAATTTGCTAAGGACTGGGTAGTGTTGCGGCCAGTCTCTTCCTTTCTCCCTAAGGTTTTGTCGCATTTTCATTTGTTTCAGTCGGTGATTTTGCCTGTGCTCTGCTCTTTCGGAGAAGCAGTGTCTTTTGAAGTGTCTGGATATCAAAAGGGTTCTGAAGCATTATTTGAAAGCTACGGAAGAATTTCAGCAGACAGATCATCTGGTATCCTGATCGGGGGGAGCTTGGAAGAGGTTGGCAGCTTCTAAGCCCACTCTTTCTAGGTGGCTTAGAGAGATGATAGCTTCCGCTTACCTCCTGGCTGGCAGACCAGTACCCAAAGGGGTGAAGGCACACTCTACCAGGGGACAGGCGGCTTCTTGGGTGGAGCATTTTCTAGTCCCGCTTTTGTAGATCTGTAAAGCAGCAACTTGGTCTTCTTTGCATTCCTTTTCAAATCATTACAGACTGGATGTGCAGAGTCATCAGGATGCAATTTTTGGGGCGCATGTTCTAACAGCCGGTTTGCTGGGGTCCCTCTGAAGAAGATACTGCTTTGATTCTTCCCATCAGTCACATTCTGGGCTGGTCTGGAGGGACGCTAAGGAAGGAGAAATTAATTTTTACCTGCTAATTTGCTTTCCTTTAGTCCCTCCGGAGCACCCACATCCCTCCCGTGGATTATCCTGTTTATTCACTCTCCGAGAGTTAGTTTTTTGTCATGGAGAGCTGTGTTGTCCTTTTGCTGTTACATTGTTGTTTTCTTCAAATCATAAAAAAATGATAATGCTAATAAAATGTGCAGTACATATAGTATGTATGATGCGAATGGCACATAAAGCATGAGGCACATGCTCTTTGTTAGTGTGTTGCCGGTGGCTGCTCAGGTTCACAGATGCACAGAATATGGTCTTTTTATTCTTCTGCTTTATTACACTATACTGGATCTTTCTCTAGCTGGCAAGGGCTCTTATTGGCTCACACTCTAGAGTCAGAATTCTCAGTCTCCACCTGCTGGAAGGCGTGCACAACCATCATTCACATTCTGGGCCGGTCCGGAGGGACTAAAGGAAAGCAAATTAGCAGGTAAGAACTAATTTCTCTGTAACGAACATGTCATATGACAATAGCACTAATCCTATGATTCAAACAGCAAGAACCCTTCCTACGAATAGGCAGAACAACAACTATTACACTGGGCCCTAAAACACCAATACACCAACTACAATCAAAACAGAACACGTAGAACTGCTATTGAGTTCTACACAGAAACTACATACAGAATACCATACCTCAGTCATAGCCAAAACACAGACAGACCCCTCATCAAATACAGGATCACAAATTACAAATAGAAATATGAAGAAAAAATTGAACTGGGAACCCCAAGAAGTCAAACTCAGCATGTATTGCCAATACTGAAGAAATAAAAATAAATTTATGAACACAAAGCCATTTGCAACGCACATTTCACAAAGCTAACATATTGTAGTTCATAAATTCAAAATAAAACGTATTTTCAACCTTTGTTGTCTGGACATTTTTTTCCCATCATGCTAGTCCCAGTTTCTCTTTTCCTGCCTTCTGCTCTTTCCATCAGATGTCCATTCATCATTTCTCCCTTCTCCTCCTGTCTTGTTCCATTCTACTACTACTACTACTTAGCATTTCTATAGCGCTGCCAGGGTTACGCAGCGCTGTACAAGTTTAAACATGGGGAAGGACAGTCCCTGCTCAAGAGAGCTTACAATCTAAAGGTGACAAACTATACCTGTCTGACACACTGATCTTTCCCTTTTAGTTATTTCTTCCCTTTTTTTTCTTTTCTGCCTCTGTCCACTCAAGCTTCACCTTCTTTCTTACCTTCCAGTTCTCCATCTCTGGTTTCCTTTCACCTATCAACTTTCCATCTCCTTCTCTCACCCCATAGCGCTCTCATTTCTGGTAGAACCCCTCACCCAGCCTCCTATTCCATTCTATCTTTCATCTACTCCCCAATACCACATTTATATCCTCTATCCTCACTATCCTCCTCTCCCATATGGTTCCCAGTACTGCCCCTCCCCCATCAGCCTTGTAGTCTGATATCCCACTCCACCACTGTCCACACCCATGGTCCAGCATCTCTCCCTTCTGCACCCAGGATCAACATCTCTCCCTCTCTCTCTCCCTACCTCCCTTCCATGGGATCCAACATCTCTCCCCTACATCCCACCCTCATGTCCAACATCTCTCCATCTCTCTTATTTCCCTCCCTCCCTCTGTTGCCTTCTTCCCCATGCCTCCGGGTCCAACATCTCTCCATCTGCCTTCCCCATCCCTTATTCCTTCCCCTCTGTCCCAGCTCCAACATTTCCATCTCATTCCCCCCTCCACCCCAGGTCCAAAATGTTTCCTTTCTCTCCATAGGAAAAGCAAACAGGTTCAACAAGTTTCCATCTCTCTTTCTTCCATTCCTCCCTGTGCATAACATCTCTCCTTCCAGGGCCGGTCTTAGCAATTGCAGGGCCCTGTGCAGATCAGTTTGGTGGGGCCCCTCAGGCTCCTTGCCTAGCCCCGCCCCTGGGTTGAGGGGGTGGGGTCACTGTCCCTGCTACTTACCACCAGAGCTCGATAATGTTAGCCGGGGAGAAGAGGATGAAGAAGATTCCAGAGCTGAGCACAGGAGGGAGGCAGCATGGTGTCCTGCAGCCCTGGCCTCCCTCCCTGAAAGATGAGTAGTGAGTAGCCAAAGCCACAAGGCAGAAGCAAGCCTCCAAACTCCTAGGCTGCCGGCACTGGCAGCGATGTAAGCACCACCTTCAGCCTACCCCGGAAGCCTTCTCTGTATTTCCTGTTCCTACGTAGGCGAGATGTTGTACAAAGAAGGCTTCAGGGACAGGCTGAAGGCGGCGCTTACATCGCTGATTTGCTGCTGGCAGCCTATAACGGGCAAGCAGGCGAGTGGTGGAGAAAGGAAGGAGAAGAATACCGCATCAGGGAGAGAGACAAACGCTCATGGCAGCATCCCTTCATGATCGGCACCCATGGTGCACCACCCCCCACTGCCCCGCCCTTAGTATGCCACTTCACCAGCACCAGTGTGCTTTGCATTAAGGTAGGTTTGGGGAGGGCCGTGGGGCCCCTGGGAGCGCAAGGCCCTGTGCGATCACCCCTGCCTAAGACCGGCCTTGTCTCCTCTGTTCCCTCTTTCCCCACTGCCCTAGGTCCAATGTTTATCCATCTTCTTCCTTCCCTTCCCCCACCCCATGTGTCTTTCTACTACTACTACTACTACTATTTAGCATTTCTATAGCGCTACAAGGCGTACTCTGTCATTCTTCCTTCCTTTCCTCCCTCCCTGCATTTAACATCATGCTCTCTCTGTTTCCTCCTTCCCTATTGCCCCCTAGGTCCAGAATCATCTCTTCTTTCCCATTCCCACCCCACCCATCCATCATTTCTCACTCTGCTTCCCTTCCATCCCCAGGTCCACCACTACTTGTCTCTCTCAACTCTTCTCCCCCGCCCTGGTATTTCCTCCTGTATATAAGTTTAAAACCTGAAATTATGTGGCAGAACAGCCAGCAGCATCGATTCCCTTCAGCTGTCTGCCGCCAAGCTTGTGGCAAGCTCTCTGCTGCATCCCGCCCTTACAGGAAGTAGGGAGTTGTGTCAGAAGAGGATGGGACGAGTAGAGAGCAGGCCGTGAGCTCAGCAGTGGATAGCTGAAGAGAATCGCTGCTGCTTTTCTGCCACAAAAACAAAGGTTTTAAGGAAGGGGTCGGACACGTGGAGGGGGGGAGGTGCAGAGTTGAGAGAGACGAGTAGTTGAGAGTGCCAGACCAGGAAACAGAGGGGAGGCAGAGTGAGAAATGGACAAGTGGGGCAGGAAGCAATGAGCCCTCCAACTGCTCTGGGCCCTCAGGCACTGCCCTGTTTCCTAAATGGTTACCCCGCCCCTATCAGGAGATCTTTTGAGTAGAATCCAATGTGGTAGATTTCAGAGGTTGATCTGGACCTCCAAGAGTAGAAGCACACAAACAATTTAGAGCCTCTTATCAAGCCGCTGTAGTGGTTCTTGCGTGGCAATGCCGACGGAGCCCATTCAAAGAGAATGGGCATTGTTGGTATTACCGCACCAAGAGCCGCTAGTGCAGCTTGATAAAAGAGGCCCTTAATGTTTTTCAAAAAAATAAGATCCCTCTTTACCAATTTATAGGTATGCCCATAAATTTTGCTTACATTAGCTTACAAAAAAAAAAAATTTGTTGCTGTTTCTATGCAAATTTAAGGTACATGTACTGAAACATTTACAGTAAACAAACCTACCTCTTCTTGCATAATTGATGTCCAAATCTTTAAAATGCGCCATAACAAAATCTGAAGACTTGAACAAAATGCTCTCTACTATGTCTTCCCGCTTTGGCCCCACACTGGATTCTGCAGTTTTTCTATGAGCAGCATCAAGCACCAAATCACACTAAAAGTCAAATTAACATACACTTATTGTTCTTTCTTTTCACCGACTTGTACAATTCTTGTTCTGCATTAATAAGATACTTCATTTTATATAAAGTACGATGAAGGTGATGTTGATGACCTTTGCATTATCTCGGCCTATCAATAGGAAGCTCTGCTGTATCTCAAGATCATTCAGTTGAGAATGCCTTTTTGTGGACTTAATTTTGAGTGTCCTTGACAAATTGAACATTGTTTTAATTCATCCTTTTCTTCAGTTCACTTCATATAACATGTTTCTCATCATCACGTGTCTAACAAGTTTTCAGGACTGTCAACTCATGAAAACATATTTTTTAATGTCTACCAGATTTTTACTTAAAATTAAATTTTTAAAGGACACACATTTTATCACTGCCATTTTGGGCACTATTGGACTTCAGTGCCAAGACTCTTCATGCATCAAGCCACTGTCCCTAACTTCCAAGTAATACTGACCCATTTTTAAACCTAGAGAACTGTAGACAAGTCCAGTGACTCAAAGTTTTTACTGATATTGAAAACAATAATACTTGTCTATAAAATTAATTTAACACACTATTAGTAAATTTACTGAAGTTGGCAACCCTGTACGTGGTCAGGACTAAAAAAACATTTCCCCAATGTGGCCATGCCACATGAATGTTATCTTACCATAACATCACTTTGTATTTGTTCTCACCGGAGTCTGCAAACGCCTCTCCGGTACTATGTATGCCACATTGAGCCTACAAATAAGTGGGAAAATGTGGGATACAAATGTAACAAATAAAATAAATACCTGTTAATTTCCCTTTCCTTAAGTCCTGTAAAACCAGTTCAAACTAGTGGGTTACGACCCCCTGCCGACAGATGGAAAAGAAAGAGATACTGAACCCTTCCAGTGACATCGGCACAAGGGCTGGTACAGCTTGGAACTCTCCAATGCCAAAGCAGAAGAGGCAACTTTTCAAAATCACTTTGCACCGCAATGAGAACTATATATCAACCAACTACAAGTGCAACAATAACTATATACAATTTTTAAAAAACACACAAAACAGCAATAGAGCAGGTAGATCCCAAAATTATTCCTGATGCCATAGTCTTCCACGGTAGGCAGTGGACTGGTCTGGTATAACAGGACTCAAGGAAAGGAAATTAACAGGTATGAATAAAATTTACCAATCTTATCATCCTACAAGATCAGTCCAAACTAATAGAATGTGCAAAAGCAATATCTTAGTAGGAGGGGGAAGACAAGAATCAATAAATCAATAACCTACCAAAGGCCATGCCGCCCCTGGCTGGCACATCAATCTTGCAGTACTTCACAAAGGAATGTGCAGAAGACCACATCACCACCTTGTAAACGTCTGAGGGTAACCACCTATGTTTCTGCCCAGGAAGTTGCTTGAGCCCAAGGAGAATAAGCCTACAGACTAGACAAAACCACCTTCCAGCAAATGATATAGGCTGTCTCAATTGGAGCCTTAATCACCCACACTACGTAAGACGTAGAGGCAGCCTACCCCTGCACAGACCATAAAACAAGATGAACAGCTTTCCAACAATTGAACAGAGTTGTTAATTTACAGCTGATGTAACCGAACCTTGAGGAAATCTAACATATAGAGTTTTGTCAAGCCCTAGAAGCTCCTCCTAACCAAAAAAAGATGTTCTGGTTGAGAAAATCTGCCTGTACATTCTCCAGCCCCACAATTTGCATCATTGAGAAGGCCAAAAGATGATGCTCCAACCATTTAGAAACCTAACAGCCTCCACTGCCACACTATTAAAGCCCCCCTTGCTTGCTGACTTAAGCCACTGCCATGACATTGTCAGACATCACCCAAACCACCTTGCTCCATACTATGTGAAGGAACTATAGCAGTGCCAAGCAAATGACCCTTCTTTCCTGGTGATAAATGGGCCAAAACACTTCCGCTTGCAACCATCTCCTTGTGCAAGCCTCCTAAACAGTGAGCTTCCCCAGCTCAGAACGCTCATATCACGACCACCCACTCAAGAGATCCCACAGGAATCCCCTCTGGGCAGGTGGGAAAGAGGCCCAGGAAGTACATAAGTACATAAGTAATGCCACACTGAGAAAAGACCAAGGGTCCATCGAGCCCAGCATCCTGTCCACGACAGCGGCCAATCCAGGCCAAGGGCACCTGGCAAGCTTCCCAAATGTACAAACATTCTATACATGTTATTCCCGGAATTGTGGATTTTTCCCAAGTCCATTTAGTAGCGGTTTATGGACTTGTCCTTTAGGAAACCGTCTAACCCCCTTTTAAACTCTGCCAAGCTAACCGCCTTCACCACGTTCTGCGGCAACGAATTAGAGAGTTTAATTACGCGTTGGGTGAAGAAAAATATTCTCCTATTTGTTTTAAATTTACTACACTGTAGTTTCATCGCCTTGTCCTAGTATTTTTGGAAAGTGTGAATAGACGCTTCACATCCACCTGTTCCACTCCACTCATTATTTTAAATACTTCTATCATGTCTCCCCCTCAGCCGTCTCTTCTCCAAGCTGAAAAGCCCTAGCCTCCTTAGTCTTTCTTCATAGGGAAGTCGTCCCATCCCCGCTATCATTTTAGTCGCCCTTCACTGCACCTTTTCCAATTCTACTATATCTTTCTTGAGATGCGGCAACCAGAATTGGACACAATACTCAAGGTGCGGTCGCATCATGGAGCAATATAACGGCATTATAACATCCTCACACCTGTTTTCCATACCTTTCCTAATAATACCCAACATTCTATTCGCTTTCCGAGCCGCAGCAGCACACTGAGCAGAAGGTTTCAGTGTATTATCGACGACGACACCCAGATCCCTTTCTTGGTCCGTAACTCCTAACATGGAACCTTGCATGACGTAGCTATAATTCGGGTTCTTTTTTCCCACATGCATCACCTTGCACTTGCTCACATTAAACGTCATCTACCATTTAGCCGTCTAGTCTCCAAGTCTCGTAAGGTCCTGCTGTAAATTTTCACAATCCTGTAGCGAGTTAACGACTTTGAATAACTTTGTGTCATCAGCAAATTTAATTACCTCGCTAGTTACTCCCATCTCTAAATCATTTATAAATATATTAAAAAGCAGCGGTCCTAGCACAGACCCCTGAGGAACCCCACTAACTACCCTTCTCCATTGTGAATACTGCCCATTTAACCCCACTCTCTGTTTCCTATCCTTCAACCAGTTTTTAATCCACAATAGAACTTTTCCTCCTATCCCATGACCCTCCAATTTCCTCTGTAGCCTTTCATGAGATACCTTGTCAAACGCTTTTTGAAAATCCAGATACACAATATCAACCGGCTTCCCTTTGTCCACATGTTTGTTCAAAGAATTGAAGTAAATTAGTCAGGCAAGATTTCCCCACACAAAAGCCGTGCTGACTCGGTCTCAGTAATCCATGTCCTCGGATGTGCTCTGTAATTTTGTTTTTAATAATAGTCTCTACCAATTCCCAGGCACAGACGTCAGACTCACCGGTCTATAATTTCCTGGATCTCCCCTGGAACCTTTTTTAAAAATGGGCGTTACATTGGCCACCCTCCAATCTTCCGGTACCACACTCGATTTTAAGGATAAGTTGCATATCACTAGCAGTAGCTCCGCAAGCTCATTTTTCAGTTCTATCAGTACTCTAGGATGAATACCATCCGGTCCAGGAGATTTGCTACTCTTCAGTTTGCTGAACTGCCCCATTACGTCCTCCAGGTTTACCGTTAAGTCAGTAAGTTTCTACGACTCGTCCGCTTGAAATATCATTTCCGACACCAGCATCCCACCCAAACCTTCCTCGGTGAAGACCAAAGCAAAGAATTCATTCAATCTCCTGCTACATCTTTGTCTTCCTTGATCGCCCCTTTTACCCCTCGGTCATCCAGCGGCCCAACCGATTATTTTGCCGGCTTCCTGCTTTTAATATACCGAAAAACATTTTTACTATGCTTTTTTGCCTCTAATGCTATCTTTTTTTCGTAATCCCTCTTGGCCTTCTTTATCTGCGCCTTGCATTTGCTTTGACACTCCTTATGCTGCTTCTTGTTATTTTCAGACGGTTCCTTCTTCCATTTTCTGAAGGCATTTCTTTTAGCCCTAATAGCTTCCTTCACCTCACTTTTCAACCAGGCCGGCTGTCTTTCAGAGTTCCGTCTTTCTTTTCTAATTTGTGGAATATGTTTGGCCTGGGCCTCCAGGATGGTATTTTTGAACAGCGGAGGAGGATGTGGGTGTCAAAATCCTGGAGTGTGGGACCCAATAAGACAGCAACTCCTTCTATAGGGGCTGCATCTGAGCCCTACCCCAGGGCACTACCTCCAGTGTCGCTGCCATGGATCCAGGAACTTGCAAGTAGTTCCAGGCCTGGAAGACCTTCTACATGCAAAGATCTCCTTTTACAACTTCACTGTGCACTCTTTAGGGAGAAACACAGTCTACTGACTGGTACTGAAGCATGCTCCAAGGTATGCCAAGTCGTGGAAAAATACTAGATGGTGTCTTGGGATAATTCACTACCTAACCAATCCTCTCCATGAGATGGATTACTTCTGTCCTAGCTGCCCTTGAGTCCACTTCTGAATTGGCCTAGATCAATCAGTTGTCCAAGCAGGGTTGCACCCAGATCCTCTGCTTGCGGAGATGCATTACTACCGCCACTATGACCTTGGAAAAAATTTCTGGTGGCATCAGCCTGACTGGCATAGTTCTGAACTGAAAATGACTGCCTAGGATACAGAAGTACAGGAATCGCTTGTGAGACTCCCACATGGTAATGTGACGATATGCCTCTACCAGAAAAACATGCACTCGGATATAAAGTACCTAACTCACAAATAAGTTGATATGTGGCGTGTTAGATGGCACCACTCCCCCAGGCAACTTTTTCATATATTTACGATTCAGGGGCAAGCCCTGGCTGGCGTAAGGGCGTTCCTTCAGCGGGCAACGGTGATGGGGAAGAAAGCAATCCTGCAAATATGGCTAACAGAGAAACAGCCCACAGTCAGCCGCTGGAGATCACTGATGATACAAATGTGTGCTTTGGAAAGATATAGTATAACGGACCTTGCATCAGAAACAGGAGACCTGTTTTGCAGAATCTGGTCCCCCTACTGGGACATCCTGACACCAGTTGCTAGAAGTACAATTTTGAATGTTTGAGCTGGGGGGGGGGGGGGGGGGGGGGGGGGGGGGGAATTTGGAAATGTTGAAATATGGGAATGTTAACATACATGGTTGTAGATTGAAGATTGGCTTGTAAATATTGTTTTGAAGATTACAATATCTATATATATAAAACTCACCCTCAACGTTCTATTTGCACTGATGTCACTGAAGCCAGGTTCGTAAGTTCGAAGCTCTGAAGCCACAGAAAATCACAGTCTGTGGGCCCCGCCCTCGCGTCAAACGTTATGACGTTGAGGGTGGAGCACATTCTCAACTCCAACGTTGTACTGCACTGTACCTCTGCTCCGCCCTCGCGTCAAAACGCGATGACGTCGAGGGCGAAGCACACGGGGGCGTGCCAAAAGGGCCAGGGTCACACATTCGCACGGAGGCTGCAGGGGGGCCGGCAACACACGGAGACACAAAGGGACGGAGGGGAGCCTTGCTAGCGCCCGTTTCATTGCGATTTGAAACGGGCCTTCCTTACTAGTGATTAAATAAAAAAAAAATAAGTTGATGTTCTTTATGCAAAAGTTGCATATCAACAGGTCCTCCTCTCATATACAGAACACAAAAGCAAAAATCTTCAAACTTATGCCCTAGAGCAATAGAAGGTTCTACTAATGGTTTGTCTTGCAAATTTTGTTTGAATGCGCTTCTATGCTCAATCACCCTAATATTTATTTTTTCCTTTACATGTCACGGTTTTCATATTTATCATCCTGTATTTTTTATCTTTTGTTTATAAATGTAATTTTTGATTATTATTATTTTGTAGCCCCTGAAGTAGCTCCTTTGGGCAAAACACGGCCTGAGTCGGGCATTTTATTAGATTGAGATTCTGCAATAAAGATTTGTTTGGATTTACCACTGATCTGCTTTATTTCCACATTGGAGTTTGCAGATTGTCTGCCTCTTGCTTCTTTTGGCCACTGTTAGAAATAGGATACTGGGCTACATGGACCACTGGTCTGACCCAGTATGGCTATCAGAACCTGAAAAGGGGTAAAATGTTTTAGATGACTGTACTTTGAAACCAAACTACTCTCTTAGATGCAAAAATGGGGAATAAACATTATAGTGCGTCCGGTTCAGATGGCAGACTACATTATTGTAATATGGGGGAAAAAATCCATACAGTGCTTCCAGCTTCAGTGTGTTTCTCTCCACTTAGAAATGGGATCTTCAAATTCTGAAAAAGTTACCTTCTTCCATCACCCAGCAATGTATGTTTTAATATCAACTACTTAACTAGAGAAGTGTGGTAGCCGTGTTAGTCCACTCTTAAGGTTATCAATAGAAATCAAACAAAATAAAACATGGAAAAGAAAATAAGATGATACCTTTTTTATTGGACATAACTTAATACATTTCTTGATTAGCTTTCGAAGGTTGCCCTTCTTCGTCAGATCGGAAATAAGCAAATGTGCTAGCTGACAGTGTATATAAGTGAAAACATTCAAGCATTACTATGACAGTCTGACAGGGTGGGAGGATGGGGGTGGGTCGGAGGTATGCATGGGGACATCAAAGCATATCATTGATATTCTAATAGGATGGGTGTGGATAATTGAGGGGTGGGGTGATCAACAGAGAAATACAGCTTTATGGTTTATAATGGGCTAGGAACCCCAGATCCTTGTTAAGTCCTTTCTGTTGGATGTTAAAATATTCAATCATTCTGACTTCAAAGGCCTTACGTTCTTGTATGGTTTTAAAGTTACCTTTCAGGATTCTCACTGTGAAGTCACTGGTACAGTGTCCTGGTCCTGTAAAATGTTGACCAACAGGCGTGGGAACCCTACTGGTACCAGTATTGTTCATGTGATGTCTATGTAAATTGAATCTTGTCTTAAGCATCTGGCCTGTTTCTCCAATATAGCATCCTTCGTTACATTTTTTACACTGAATGATATATACCACATTGGAAGATGAGCAAGTGAAAGATCCCTTTATGTTGAATATCTTTCCTTTGTGGGTAACAATTTACATAGACATCACATGAACAATACTGGTGCCAGTAGGGTTCCCACGCCTGTTGATCACCCCACCCCTCAATTATCCACACCCATCCTGTTAGAATATCAATGATATGCTTTGATGTCCCCATGCATACCTCCGACCCACCCCCATCCTCCCACCCTGTCATAGTAATGCTTGAATGTGTTCACTTATATACACTGTCAGCTAGCACATTTGCTTATTTCCGATCTGACAAAGAAGGGCAACCTTCGAAAGCTAATCAAGAAATGTATTAAGTTATGTACAATAAAAAAGGTATCATCTTATTTTCTTTTCCATGTTTTATTTTGTTTGATTTCTATTGATAACTACTTAACTGAAAGGACTTATAAAGCACAGGCAGAGAGCATTAAGAATGAAAAGACAGCACTTCCTACAACAGTACCCAAGATATATAGAGAAAGGTATCAACCTATTTCTGCACATCCCAGTATACAGGAAAAGTTTTTTTTTTGTTTGTTTTAAAGCCCTTTACAAATCAAGAGAAAAGCTTGACTGGGGTCCAATTTAACCTATTGATCAGGAAGCACAACTTCCATTAAAATTCACTGATCCAAACTGGGATGATAGAATGAAAAATGGGCTACAGACCTTCTCTGTTGGAAATTACCTTAATTTGGAAAAGGATGCGTCAAGCTGATTTCTAACACAGTGAAAAGCACTACAAAGCTAAGTTACTTTTCTGTAGCAGATGTTCTAAAAGGACAGCAAATAACGAAGATACTTATCTGTAGCAGGTATTCTCTGAGGACAACAGGCTGACTGTTCTCACATGTGGGTCGAAGTCCGCGTCAGCCTGGGAACCGGCATTTTGCAAAATCAAAAACTAAGGTTTTAACAGAGTCTTCTGGCACACCTGCAACGAAAACTGACTTCCCGCCCAACGCGACAGCGCGTCTCCTCAGTTAAATCAAAAAGTGCAAGAAATAACAAATGACAACTCCAAAGGGGAGGTGGAAGGGTTTGTGAGAACAATCAGCCTGCTGTCCTCGGAGAATACCTACTACAGGTAAGTATCTTCGCTTTCTCCGAGGACAAGCAGGCTGCTTGTTCTCACATGTGGGGTATCCCTAGCGACCAGGCTCACTCAAAACAATGAGCATTGGACAATTGGGCCTCACAACGGTGACGACATAACATAGGTTAACCTGAAACTATATACAGCTAGCTGAGAGTGCAGCCTGGAACAGAATAAAAATGGGCCTAGGGGGGTGGAGTTGGATTCCAAACCCCGAACAGATTCTGCAGCACTGTCGCGTCAAGTATCCTGCTGAAGGCAGTAGTGAGATGTGAATGTGTGGACTGATGACCATGTCACAGCCTTGCAAATCTCCTCAATGGAGGCTGACTAAGTGAGCCACCGACGCAGCCATGGCTCTAACATTATGAGCCATGACATGACCCTCCAGAGTCAGCCCAGCTCAGGCATAGGTGAAGGAAATGCAATCTGCTAGCCAATTGGAGATTGTGCATTTTCCGATGGCGACTCCCCTTCTGTTGGGATCGAAACAAACAACTGGGCGGACCGTCTGAAGGCCTTCGTCCACTCCAAGTAAAAGGCCAATGCTCTCTTGCAGTCCAAGGTGTGCAAGCTGTTTTCGCCAGGGTGAGCATGAGGATGGGGAAAACATGTTAGCAAGACAACTGACTGGTTCAGAAGGAACTCAGACACCACCTTCAGCAGGAACTTAGGGTGTGTGCGGAGGAATGCTCTGTTGTGATGAAACTTAGTATAAGGTGCATGCACTACTAAGGCCTGATGCTCACTGACCCTATGAGGTGAAGTAACACCCACCAAGAAAAGGACCTTCCAGGTCAAGTACTTAAGATGGCAGGAATTCAGTGGCTCAAAATGAGCTTTCATCAGCTAGGTAAGAACATTGAGATCCCATGACACTGGTGGAGGTTCGACAGGGGGCTTTGACAAGAGCAAACCTCTCATGAAACAAACTACTAAAGGCTGTCCAGAGATAGGCTGACCTTCTACACGTTGATGATAAGCACTGATTGCACTAAGGTGAACCCTTACGGAGCTGGTCTTGAGACCAGACTGTGATAAGTGTAGAAGGTATTCAAGCAGGGTCCGTGTAGGACAAGAAAAAGGATCAAGGGCCTTGCTGTCACACCAGGCGGCAAACCTCTTCCATTTGAAAGAATAACACTTTTTCGTGGAATCTTTCCTGGAAGCAAGACTTGAGAGACACCCTCTGAAAGGCCTAAAGAGGCAACTTCTAAGTTCAACATCCAGGCCGTGAAAGCCAGAGACTGGAGGTTGGGATGTAGAAGCGACCCTTCATTCTGAGTAATGAGGGTCGGAAAACACTCTAATCTCCACGGATCTTTGGAGGACAACTCCAAAAGAAGAGGGAACCAGATCTGACGAGGCCAGAAAGGAGCAATCAGGATCATTGTTCCCCGATCTTGCTTGAGTTTCAGCAAAGTCTTCCCTACTAGAGGTATGGGAGGATACACATACAGAAGGCCTGTGGAGAAAGGCATCTGACGCTAGCCTGTCGTGGGTCTGAAGTCTGGAACAGAACTGAGGGACCTCATGATTGATCCGAGTGGCAAAAAGATCCACCAAGGGGGTGCCCCACTCTCGGAAGATCCTGTGCACAACATCTGTGTTCAAAGACCACTCGTGAGGTTACATTATCCTGCTCAACCTGTCAGCCAGACTGTTTTTTTACGTCTGCCAGATACGTGGCCTGGAGAAACATACCATGATGATGGGCCCAAAGCCACATCTGGACGGTTTCCTGACACAGAGGGCGAGATCCGGTACCCCCCTGCTTGTTGGTGTAATACATTGCAACCTGATTGTCTGTCTGAATTAAAATAATGCGGTTGGACAGCCGGTCTCTGAAAGCCTTTAGAGCGTTCCAGATCGCTCGTAATTCCAGGAGGTTGATCTGAAAATCCCTTTCCTGAAAAGACCAAGCTCCTTGAGTGTGTAGACCATCTACATGAGCTCACCACCCCAGGAGGGATGCATCAGTCGTCAGCACTGCTTGTGGCTGAGGAATTTGGAATGGACATCCCAAGGTCAGATTGGATCGAATGGTCCACCACTGAAGGGAGCTGCAAACCTCAGTGGAGAGATGGATTACATCCTCTAGAATTCCTGTGGCCTGGCACGACTGGGAAGCTAGGGTCCATTGAGCTGATCTCTATGTAGGTGTGCCATGGGAGTTACATGAACTGTGGAAGCCATGTGTCCTAAGAGTCTCAACATCTGCCGAGCTGTGATCTGTTGAGACGCTCGAGTCAAGGACACTAGGGCCAGAAGATTGTCTGCCCTTGCCTGGGGAAGATAAGCTCGAGACGTCTATGTATCCAAGAGCTCCAATGAACTCCTATTTCTGCACTGGAACAAGATGGGACTTGGGATAATTCATTACAAACCCCAGTAGCTCCAGCAGTTGAATAGTCATCTGCATGGACCATAGAGCCCCTGCCTCCGAAGTGTTCTTCACCAGCCAATCATCGAGATAAGGGAACACATGCACTCCCAGTCTGCATAGCGATGCTGCGACAACTGACAAGCACTTTGTGAAGACCCTGGGCGCAGATGCTAGGCCAAAGGGCAGTACACAATTCTGAAATCGAAATCGAAGGTACTTCCTGTGAGTTGGGAGCACTGAGATGTGAGTATAGGCATCCTTTAAGTCCAGAGAGCATAGCCAATCGTTTTCCTGAATCATGGGAAGAAGGGTGCCCAGGGAAACCATCCTGAACTTTTCTCGGATAAGAAATGTGTTCAGGGCCCTTAGGTCTAGGATGGGATGCATCCCCCCTGTTTTCTTTTGCACAAGGAAGTACCTGGAATAGAATCTCAGTCCTTCTTCCCCTGGTGGAACGGGTTCGACCGCATTGGCCTTTAGAAGGGTGGAGAGTTCCTCTGCAAGTACCTGCTTGTGATGAGAGCTGTAAGAATGAGCTCCCGGTGGGCAATTTGGAGGTTTGGATGTATCCTAACCGGACTATTTGAAGAACCCACCGGTCGGAGATTATGAGAAGCCACCTTTGGTGAAAAAATATTAAACTTCCCCCAACCGGCAAGTTGTCTGGTACAGACACTTTTACTGTGGCTATGCTTAACTGGAGCTAGTCAAAAGCCCATCCCTTGCTTTTGCTGGGGAGCAGCAGGGGCCTTAGACGCACGCTGTTGACGAGAACTCTTGGCTCCTTTGAGAGTGGAATCCACCACCACAGAATTAAGGGGTAACTGAGAACTCATCAACCCAGGTTCACCGTGGATCCGATATTGGGAATCAGCTTTCTTGGGAATCACGAGACCAGAGGGCACGACCAGTTCTGCATAAGGACCTCCTTCAGTACCTTATATAGAGGAGCCGTCACAGCCTCCCTAGGTAGAGAAGGATAGTCCAGGACCTCATCCCGGATGAAGGATGTAAAGGACAGACTCTCTGGTGGAGGGGAAAGTTCAGAGGGAATTCCATAGGACTCATCAGAAGAAAAGTACCTAGGATCTTTCTCTGACTCCCACGAACGTTCCTCTTCAATATCGGATAAGACCTCCTTCAGGGCACTCCGAGACTGAGCCTGCCTCGACGCTGAAGAACGTCCTCAATGGCAAAATCAAGAGGCCGATGCCCGCCTGGACAGCGGCGACGCTTTCTCCACCGACTTTGAAGGACAGTCAACCTGCCGCAGACGGCACCAAGGACGGGGACCTCACCACAGGTGAAGGGCTAGATGCCGCTGCAGCAGACGGTACAGAGGGCGCAAGCACCCCCGACACTGAAGCAGACTGGCGCAGCAATCCTTCCAGAAATTCTGGAATCAGGGCATGGATGCGCTCGTCGACAGCAGTCATCGGAGAAGGCTGCGGGGCCGGTGGGACAACTAGTGGCAGAATCTGTCGAAGGTTCAGGAGCAGGTTGATGCCCCTGTACAAGTCGTTGGTGAGGCCCCACCTGGAGTACTGTGTTCAGTTTTGGAGGCCATATCTTGCTAAGGATGTAAAAAGAATTGAAGCGGTGCAAAGAAAAGCTACGAGGATGGCATGGGATTTGCGTTACAAGACGTATGAGGAGAGACTTGTGGACCTGAACATGTATACCCTGGAGGAAAGGAGGAACAGGGGTGATATGATACAGACGTTCAAATATTTGAAAGGTATTAATCCGCAAACGAACCTTTTACGGAGATGGGAAGGCGGTAGAACGAGAGGACATGAAATGAGATTGAAGGGGGGCAGACTCAAGAAGAATGTCAGGAAGTATTTTTTCAGGGAGAGGGTGGTGGATGCTTGGAATACCCTCCCGCGGGAGGTGGTGGAGATGAAAACGGTAACGGAATTCAAACATGCGTGGGATAAACATAAAGGAATCCTGTGCAGAAGGAAGGGATCCTCAGGAGCTTAGCCTAGAATGGATGGCAGAGCTGGTGGTTGGGAGGCGGGGCTACTGCTGGGTAGACTTATACGGTCTGTGCCGGGGCTGGTGGTTGGGCGGCGGGGATAGTGCTGGGCAGACTTATACGGTCTGTGCCGGGGCTGGTGGTTGGGCGGCGGGGATAGTGCTGGGCAGACTTATACGGTCTGTGCCAGAGCCGGTGGTGGGAGGCAGGGATAGTGCTGGGCAGACTTATACGGTCTGTGCCACAGCTGGTGGTGGGAGGCGGGGTTGGTAGTTGGGCGGCGGGGATAGGGCTGGACAGACTTATACGGTCTGTGCCCTGAAGAGAGCAGTACAAATAAAAAAGTAGTACATATGAATTTATCTTCTTGGGCAGACTGGATGGACCCTGCAGGTCTTTTTCTGCCATCATCTACTATGTCACTATGTTAGGTACCGGGCTTACAGAAGACTGACGCATCGGCACCTCCTGTATAGAGGGGCAGCGGTCCTCTCGGCGCCGATGCTTCTTGCGTGCAGAGTCCCTCGACGCCCAGGAGCTCCCAGCACCATGTGTCGAAGGAAAATGATGACAGTGCTTCTTCGCCTTCTCTCGACGCCCGTCGAGACTCCTCGATACCGATGAGGAAGACATGGAATCTTCACGCCTCCTCAGGGCTGGGTCCGACGAAGGTCGGTCCCGGGGGGCCTGCATAACAGGAGGCCTCGAGGCAGGTGGAGACCCACTCAACGCCTCACTGCGCCTAGAGCGAGTTGGTCTCTCAACAGCCATTACCTCTCCTCCCAACATCGATGCTTCCCTCGATGTCAACACTGACAAAGATCTCGGTACCGATGTCAATGTCAAAGGACCAGACGGAGCCTCAAAATGTTTCTCTCACTGGGGGGAAGTGACGTCACCGGGCAAGATGGCCGCCTAGTCCCTAAGCTCCGCCATCCAGCGCCAATAAAAAGCTTTTAAAAGTAATAAAAAGTGGACTTCGGCCGACAACAAAGCTGAAAAAGGCTGCCGGATAATCCCCCCTACTCTCAGCTGCAATGAGTAAAACTCCCGCGACGCGGAAAAAGGAGAGCGAGCGGTCAGAAAAAAGTATGGCGGGAAAGACCGCCAAACGCAATGAATCGCCAGAACGGGCCACTCCTTCTGACTCTGATTCAGCTCTGTCTGCTGCCGAACATTGCAACCCGCCTTCCAAAAGAAGTATCGCGAGCGAATTGCGTGTATTCTTATCTAACATTCAAGAGGAGATAAAACAATCGAAGGAGGAAATCCTTGAAAGAATGGACACGCTGAGCACAGACCTTCGTGAATTGGGGGGAAGGGTGGAAGAGGCAGAACTCTGGCTGGAAGAGCAGGCAGAGACACTAACCAAACATACTGATCAGCTGCAAGATCTTGAAAAGAAAAATTTGGAACCTGCCTATAAGCTGGACGACTTGGAGAACAGAGGAAGCCGCAATAACCTCAGATTTCGCGGCGTTCCAGAAGGAGGCGAGACGGAGGACATACTGGTGATAGTGCAAACAATGTGTGCCACGCTGTTGGGTTATGAGGCGGGTGCCAAGCCGGTGGAATTAGAGCACACAGAGCTCTGGGGCCCCGTAGGAAACAGCAGGTGTGAGACATTATAGTGCGCTTTCATAAATTTGAAGTCAAAGAGCAGGTCATGGCGAGTGCGAGACGGGCACAGAACTTTGAATATGGAGGAGCTAAGATACTGGTGTACCAAGACCTCTCACTGTACACTTTACAACAGCGACGCCAAATGAGGCCTGCATTGGACGTACTACTTAAAAATAAGCAGCAGTACAGATGGGGTTTTCCCTTCTCCCTGAACTTTACGCTGAAAGGCAGTAAATATAGAGTGCGCTCGCTACAAGAGGCCTGGGAAGCACTGCATGCAGCGGAACTGGTGAGCACAACAGTCCCGCCGGGGGAATTAGCAACAACAACACGAGCTAAACTCCAAGGCTGGCAGCGAGCTCCAGGAAACGCGAGACGAGGCAAGTCCAAGAGATGAGAGACCCGGCCTACATCCAAACTAGGAGAGAAGTTGGAAACAACTGAGTTCTGGACATAAAAGTAGAGCCATACGGGCCATGTCAATCGAAATAAACCTGGACTGGGGCTGATAATTTATTTAATTTACAGCTTTGGGGAGTGGAATGAAAGAAGAGAGAATGAGTTATATATAAGCTGTACGAGACGTGAGCAGACATGGTAATGTATAAGAACAACACCCGAGAGGGTTACAAGGAATGTTGGGAGGGGGGACATGGTATTGAATGGAGATAGAAGAAGGAAGAGAAATGTGAAAGGCTTGGGAGGGTGGGAAGAGGGGCTGGGACGTCCTGAAGAGGGTGATTAACTTCCTAGTATCCCACTCAGAGGACTAGAGCCTCTGGTTGGTGTAGTATGGGGGGGATGATGGATAGGATCCTGGGGGAGGGATGGGGTGGGGGGAAGGGGGAGTGGCTGCTAAACTTTGATGATGTAACTGAGGGTCACACACGAATAAGTACGGGAGCCAAGGAATGCTATTGGCTTATATTTAAATAATAGAGCACAATGGGTCACGACTTGAAGATTATATCTTACAATGTAAAGGGACTGAATATGCCTCAGAAGAGGCAGAAACTGAATAGAGAATTGCATCAGCTATAACCACAAATAGTATTCTTGCAAGAGACACACCTGCGGCGTAAGCACGAGCATCTTTTACGATGCCCTGGTTACTCAGGAGTGTACTCTGCGCTTCCTCTGAAACTACAAAAAAGGGAGGGGTGGCGATACTGATTCACTCCTCCACACCGGTGCAGGTTAAACAGATTAAACGGGACCTGAGGGGCCGCTTTATTTATCTTCACATGACACTGAATCAGGTAGATATCACATTAGCATCGATATACGCCCCCAATAGTGGACAGGTGCAATTTTTCACTAAGGTTCGCAACTCCTTGATTGCTTTTGTTAGGGGGACCCTAATAATGGGAGGAGACTTCAATGCAGTGATAAACCCGGGGATAGACCGAACGGGGGCAACAAGGTTTGAGGGGAAAAAGGAGGCTCAGGCGCTAGGGTCATTGGTTTATTCCTTAGGGGTCCTGGACCTGTGGAGGTTGACACATCGGGCAGATAGAGACTATACATTTTACTCACCAGTGCATGAGTCATACTCCAGAATTGACTATATCTTCTTGGATGCTGCATTAGTAGAAAGGGGACCAAATGCTGGGATTGGAAGTATGACACTGTCAGATCACTCCCCAGTGTGGGTAACCCTGCCGAATATACAGGCCGGACAACAAGATAAGAGATGGACCCTAAACACTAGCATTCTGCAAGAGGACGAAGTGCTGGAGGGGTACAAAAAGATGCTAAAAGAATATCTAGAATTAAATGTAGATACAGGCCCAGCATTACATGTTGTTTGGGATACCCTGAAGGCAGTGTCTAGGGGTTATTTTCTACAACAGGCAAGCAAACGCTCAAAGGCGAGGAAGGCACTGATAACAGCCTGCCTGGTCAAAATACAACAATTGGAGAAGCAACATAAAATGAATAGATCGCAGCAGGTGTGGCAGGAGCTATGTATAGAGAGGATGAGGCTGGACGCCATATACTCAGAGCATTTAGAGGTACTAAGAGCTAGGCAGGGGGTACGCTCTTATGAGTTCACTAATAAAGCAGGGCGATTACTGGCTACAAAGATACACAGGCAGAGAGTAGATCGGATTTATCCACCAGGTACGGGATGGGAGTGGTAGCTTGCTGAATCAAACTGAGAAAATACGTCAAAGATTCGGGGAGTATTATCAAGCGCTTTACGAACAGGAAATTAACCCGACACCCGAGGCGGTACATGAGTTTCTGCAGGAATGCGAGCTTCCCAATTTGGCTAGACAGCATAGGGACCTGTTGGAAAAGCAGGTTACCCCACAGGAAATACAAGAGGCAATAAGTAGCTTGCCGTCTTACAAGTCCCCAGGGTTAGACGGTCTCCCTAATGAATTTTATAAGAAGTTTGCTCCCGAGTTAGCGCCGTTGCTTGTGGACCTGTTCAATCAAGTAGAGGAGGGGGAGGTTCTGCCGCTGACTATGAGAGATGCTTGGATAGCGGTGATACCCAAGCCAGAAAAGGATCACACCGAGTGTGGTTCCTTATAGGCCCATATCTGTACTCAATGCCGATGTTAAGATATTGGCCAAGGTACTGGCCAACAGGCTGGCGCCTATACTCCCGACTCTTGTGCACCCAGACCAAGTGGGCTTTGTGGCCCACCGAAAGGCGATGGACAATATCAGGCGTACGGTAGACCTAATGCACCTGACAAAGAGGAATCGGAGGCCCTTGTGTCTCTTGAGTTTAGAAGCAGAGAAAGCCTTCGATCGTGTTCATTGGTCCTTCACGTATAGAGTTCTGGAGGTTTTGGGTTTTGGAGCGAAGTTTATAGGTTGGATACGGGCGTTTTATACCTCGCCAAAAGCATGTGTTAAAATTAATGGAAATTATTCTGGGCTGTTTACATTGCATAGAGGAATGAGGCAGGGTTGCCCCCTGTCTCCTCTTCTATTTGCTATGGTTATGGAACCCTTTGCAGCACGGATACAGCAAGACCCGGGGTTCGTAGGGGCCCAAGTGGCAGAAAGAACGCATAAACTGGCGCTCTATGCAGACGACGCCTCTATATACGACACGGCCTTTGACTACATTCCCTCGGTTTATCCAACTTATAGACGAGTACTCAGTAGTCTCGGGATTCAAAGTGAATATGGCAAAGTCTGAGGCCTTGAATGTAACTATAGATGAGGAAACGGTAACAGAGCTGAAGTCATCATTCCCGTTCAGGTGGGCCCGGGGAAAGATTAGATACTTAGGGGTTAAACTGACGGTACCACTATCAGAGCTTTTCTCGGCAAACTACAAGGGGTTGATAAAGACAATTGCAGAGGACATGGAGAGATGGGGAGAACTAGAGGTATCCTGGTTTGGACGTATAGCTATTATTAAGATGAATGTCCTACCTCGCCTCTTGTATTTATTCCAAGTGCTGCCTGTGAAGGCGCCCAGGCGATTTCTCGCGTCCTTGCAAGATCGTATTGTGCGTTTCGTTTGGGCAGGAAAGCATCCCAGATTGTCGCGAACCTTATTATATCAAGAGAAGAGGAGAGGAGGATTGGGAGTCCCAAATCTTCATTGGTATTACAGGGCAGCTCAGGGAAAGGCAGCTGTAGAATGGTACCAAAACTATCCTGACAGACAGTGAGTCCACTTAGAACAGCACTCCCTTGGAGAGACACCGCTGGGGGCACTTATGTGGTTGCCAAGATCTTTTCGCAAACTGCAAGAAGGTGTATGCCCCTCAGTGGAAGTTACTCTCTACTACTGGGACAAACTATTTCCGGAGAGCAGGTGTGTGCTGTCCCGAATGACACCAATTGCTTATAACCCTTTGTTTCTGCCGGGGAATACTACGGGTGTCTTCACTCGGTGGTATGCAGAGGGAGTGCGAAGGTGGGGTCAACTGTATGATAATAATAACTCTGTACTAACTTTTGCGGCACTAAAGGCGGGGTTCCCCGTGGTGGAGGGCGAAGAGTTTGCATACTGTCAGTTGTCACATTTCCTCCATAATGCAGCAACCAGAAAGGTCATGCAGCGGCAATCACTCCCCTTTGAAGAGATATGTGAAAAATTAACTGGATCCCGAGGGCTCATTGGGAGAATATATAGATGTGTCAGCGTACAGGCTCCAGGACATAGTAGTCACAGGCGGGCGTGGGAAAAGGAGTTGGGAAGGACCATAGAGGAAGTAGAATGGGAGAGTATAGAAAAAAGGGTGGCGGGTATCTCTATACATGTACCGCTCAAAGAAAATGCAGTAAAGGTATTATATAGGTGGTACCTTACCCCGGATCGACTCCAGCGAATATACCCGACGACAACGGGGCTATGTTGGCGGGGATGCAGCCTAAGGGGAACCATGGGGCATATATGGTGGCGTTGTCTTAAAGTTAAGGCATTCTGGAAGGCAGTGCAAGATAGACTCCAGGGTTGGTTGGGATGCTTGATACCTTGGGTCCCTGAGGTGTTTCTTTTCTCTGCACCGGTGAGAGGACTGACATCTTGTCAACAGCAATTGCTGAGACAGGTGACAGCAGTGGCCAGAGTGACAGTAGCGTTGCATTGGAAACAAAGAACAGTCCCCTCAATTACAAGATGGCAAAACAAATTAAAATATGTGTGTGAAATGGAAAGGCTCATAGCCGCACGAAAACATCGGACAAGTCAATGGCACTCAATATGGCAGTTCTTTGTAAATGCAGTTAACTAGAAAAAGAGAGAGAATGTAGTTTATGAGTGTGGAGGACCAGAGAAAGCACTGGGGGAAAGGGAAAGGGGAGGGCTTTGGGGGGGTGGAGTCGGAGGGGGGAGAGAGGGGAGGGCGATAGGCAGGGAATGGGAGGTCACTTACAAATCATAATTAAAAAGTTGAAGTATATTCTGTATTTGATTATGCACGGCAAACTCTACTGTGTATTCTTTGTTATGTAATTGGCACATTGCTATGTGCAAATTTGTATTGAGAATGTGTTAGGTACGCTATGTTCAGAATTAACAATATTCAATAAAGACTTTTAAAAATAAAAAAAATAAAAAGTTTCTCTCACTGGGCTTCTCGAGACACTTGAGTCTGTTTCTTCATATGGAGACACAGACTACAAGTGGCTGGGCTATGGCCGGGCCTAAAGCACTGGATACACGAGTATCAGTACCTGAGATGGTCCGGTTGCACCGAGTACAACATTTGAAGCCACTGGGTGTCTTCGATAACATGGAAGGAAAAACGGCTTTGGCAAAATCAAATGACGTGATTGTGCCAAAAAGAAGAGGGCACAAAAAAGGGAGAAAACCCGGCCGCGTCAAAAATGAAAAACAAAATTTGGAGAAAAGAAACTAAATCAAAAAATAAAAGAAGCAACACTTTTCTTTTTAAACAAAATAAAGAAAAAAATGCAAAAAACCTTGATTCCCGGGCCTAAACGAGGAGCACAGGAGGAACCTACCGCATGCACCTCGTCACTGAAAAAAAGAAACTGAGATGATGTGCGACGGGTGGGAAATCAGTCCCTGCACGCGCACCAGAAGACTCTGGTAAAACTTTTTTTATATTTTGCTTGCAAAATGCCGGTTCCCAGGCCGACATGGACGTCGATCCACATGTGAGAACAAGCAGCCTGCTTGTCCTCCGAGAAAGTACAGATATTACATTATTCTTATATTCCGCAACATCCTCTTCAGTTCCGTGTGGATCACAAAGCAGTTAAAAAAAACAGATATGCTGAGGAACCATATCTGTATAGCTTGCTGGCAAGAGGTGGTAAGAACCTGTTCCCCCTAGCTTGTTCAGGTAATACACTGAAATCTAGTTGTCTATGTGAATGAGTATCACTTGTTGAAGAATACGATCTTGGAAGTCTTGAGAGCGTTCCAGACTGCTCGCAACTCTAGGAGATTGATATGATGTTGTTTTTCCAATGGAGACCAATAACATTGTGTGGAGAGACCATCAAGGTGAGCACCTCAACTCAACCTAAGCAGCATCCGTGGTGAGGACCTTGCTATATGGAAGGGGCTAAAACGGAATACTCCGGATAAGATTCTGCATGGCTGTTGAGTGATTCAAACATGAGCTGAAAGCAATCTCATAGCTTGGGACCACTGAAAGGAGAGTGTCCACTCAGAAATTCGGAAGTGGAGTCGAGCCAATGGTGGATCTGAACATCTGAGTGGCAAGATGCAGTATGTTGTTTGCCCTTGGTTGAGGAAGGAAAGCATGGCACTGAGTAGTAATGAGGAGAGCCACTATGAACTCTAAGGTCTGGACCGCTTGAAGATGTGATTTGGGGTAATTGATCACAAACCTGAGTTCTATAAGCCTTAAAGAAGACAACACGGAGGTATGTGCTGACTCCTGAGAGGCTACCTTGATTAACCAGTCGTCCAGGTAGGGGAAAACATGTATGCCCCTCCTGCGAAGTGCTGCAGTTACTACTATCAGATGGCTCATGAAGACTTGAGGAGACGCCAAGATGAATGGTAAGACCTTGAATCGATAGTGCAGAGTCCCACAGCAGAAGCAAGGAGAACGCGTGTATGCCTTCCTGAGATCTAGAGAGCACTAAAAAGGCAAGAGTTTGACACGCTGAGAAAATATATATTTTTTTTAACCCTCTCTGCTCTGTGGAAAACAAGAGACTGCTGGTCCCACACTCAAGCATCGGGTGGAAATGTACCGACGCATGCAAGTTGGGGGCACTGCCTCAAAGATTTAAAGTGAAAATGCACTTGGCAGTGATCGCACCAGGCTCCATGGATGTCACCCACATGTGAGATTATGTCTGCTTGTCCTTGAAGAATGATGACTACCAAACCTGTCCTGGAGGGACCCCACCATGCAGTCAGGTTTTCAGGCTATCCAGAAAGAACAAACGTGAAAAAATCTGCATACAATGGAAACAAGACAAATACCCTGCTTGTTGGTGTAATACATGGCAACCTGCTTGTCCGTTTGAATGAACACCGCAGCTCCAGCAGATTGATCTGGAGAACTGTTTCCTGGGTGGACCAAGCACCTTGAGTGTGAAGCCCATCTACAAGAGCTCCTCAACCCAGGGGCAATACATCCATCATCAGCCCTGAGGTATCCCTTCTAAGTCTGAAAATGCATAAAAAATAGGAGTAGAGAGAAAGTACCGCCACTCTGAGAACCATTTCGAGCAACAGGTAAGCCAAGTCATTAGAAGTTGCTTCATTAGGGAAGGCAAGCACGGGGCCAAAGTCAAGATTTGCTGTTTGGGTACCCACATTACGGCCCACAAGGGGATCCCCCCCCCCCCCCAATATACGCCTGTTCCATACAGAGCCACGGCTTAGGCTCACCTTAGTTGTATTGCCATATGATATAACTCAAAATTGGGGACTCCCGTGCCCATCCCCTTTACCATTTTCGTCACCCTTCTCTTTTTTTCCCCCTTTATTTTTCTTTTATTTTTTTTATTAGCATTTCAACATAAATACAAGCCCACTCTTCAATAGGAAATACAGAAAAGAGGCATATCTACTATAACAAAACTCACCCTCAACGTTCTGAGGACACTGACATCAGTGAAGCTAAGCCCCGACTTCCTTCAAAAAGATTCAAAGGTTCGTGGTGGTGAAGCCACCAAAATCGCTCTGGGCCCCGCCCTCGAGGGCGAAGCAATGGCAGAACAACAAAGGGGTTGGCAGGGAGGCGGGGGGGAATTGCTCTGGGCCCCGCCCTCGCGTCAAACGTCATGACGTTGGGGGCGGAACAATGGCAGAACGACGAAGGGGTTGGCCGGGGGGGGGGGTGTTGGCGACGAAAACCTTGCTAGCGCCCGTTTCATTTGCTCTGAAACGGGCCTCTTTTACTAGTAGTGTAATATAAACAAATTATCCATAAGAAAAATAAACCATGTGTACACAATTATTTCCTCACGACAATATCATACATAAATTTTCCCCACCATACAAAACATACATTCATACTTCTACATTTACATAAATATGCAATCCTTCCACAATGTGACATATTTTTCAGACTTGCAGCGAAAGCGCCATTTTGCAGATGCCTGTAGAGCAAGAGCAGCTCTGCACATGCAGCTGACATTATATTTAAGTTAAACCCCTGATGATGCCTTCAGGTGAAACGCAATTTGTGCGTAGGGTTTGACGGAGAAGTAAGCTGATATTATATCAACAGTCGGTGGTTTTCACAGAGTGACAGTTAGTTGGATTTTTATCCAGAATATTCAAACACAGGATTATCAAGGGTAGCATTTACAAATCTGTTTGAACATAGAAATTGGAACCGTGAACAAGGTTTGAAGGTACTCAGTGACGGACATTTCAACGGAACTATATAACAAGAGCCGAGTCAGGGCTGAAGATAAGAACATTGTTATATTGCACGGAGGAACTGCGACATAATTAGGGCTATTGACTTTTAGCGGGACTTTGATAAGAATTGAATACAGAGTATTTGTGTACCCTGGCAAGTCTGAAAAATGTGTCACATTGTGGAAGGATTGTATATTTATGTAAATGTAGAAGTATGAATGGATGAATGTATGTTTTGATTGTATGGTGGGGAAAAATTCTCTCTCTATATAAAACGCACCTCCAACATTCTAATGAAGCCTCACTTTCCCAACGTTCTAAAGTGAGGCGGCAGAGACCACTTTTTGAACATCAGTGTTTGCCCCGCCCACGCGCTGCTGATTGGCTGTGCCTCAAGTGATGCACACAAAGTACGGTTCCACCTCCCAAACACTCACATGGACTTAGAAACCACCAAGCCTTTGAATGGGACCGGTGCTGCAGAGGAGCAGGAGTGGGACAGCGAAGGAAATGCAGCGGCGTTCAGGAAAAAAAAAACAAACACACACGAGTCCCGCCCCTTCCTGAGGAGGGGGTAGCTACCAGCACGGGGACCAACCGCGAGGAAAGCGCGGACGAAGAACACCACTAAACAACCACTACATCGCGGACCTTACTCTGCAAGCTGTTCATGTGGTGAGTCTCCAAGCCGGCGTTCAGTGCCTACAACAGAGACTTCCAAACACATGCGCCCTCAGCCCCGCCCCCCCTACAGAACGCCACCCACATTCCACACTAAAACCAAACCAACCCCCCCCCCCCCCAAAAAAAAAACCCACCCAAACGGAAACCTCCGGCGCCCAACCCCCCCCCTAAAAAAACAGATCACAGCCCACCTGAGTGCCCAGCTGAAATCAGTGCCTACAAGGAGACCTCCAGACACATGCGCCCTCAGCCCCGTCCCCCCCTACAGAACACCACCCACATTCCACACTCGAAAAAAACCCATATCTACTCCTACTGCCTGCCTGCAACGGATCCCTCTGGTTTCAACAAAAATACAAGTGCCTACAAATACCACATCAGAGTGCCCTGCTGAATTAAGATTACTGTATCACACTCACACGCAGAGAATCACCCCCTACCAGCCACAAAAACCCCCCACATCTAATATGGACAATCAGCATCACTCACTAACACACATACATACAACCAAACTGCCCACCACCCAAAATGCCACACACTGCCATGGACAGACAACATCTTGCTTTCACACTCATACACACACACTCCCTCCCCCAAACCCCTTAATACAAAAACTGAAACAGTAAAAACCTACATCTCTCTCTTACAAACACCCACAGACTCCCATAATCCCCCCCCAAAAAAAAACACAAACACTCATACAGAACAACCCTACCCCACAAACACCCCCCTACAAACACCCCCCCACAAAATGGCACACACACCCACAGACACCCACAACCCCCCTCAAAACCACAAACACTCATACAGAACAACGCTACCCTACCCCACAAACACCCCTCCCCCCCAAAAAAAAATAGCATACACCCATAGACCCCCACAACCCCCCCTCAAAACCACAAACACTCATACAGACTTTACAACTTTAAAAAAACTCTTTTTCTTTTAAAAAAAAAAATATATCCCTTAATATCAAACAGAAAAAAAAATAAAAAAAAAAACCACATGCTAGCGCCCGTTTCATTTGTTTTGGTAACGGGCCTTTTTTACTAGTATATAATATTGTCATGAGGAAATAATTGTGTACACATGGTTTTGAAATGCACATAAAATAAATGCATAGAGAAATTTATAATAGCAGTGGTGGTTACTTATGAGCATATGGTACAAGTAAAAAAGTGACCGGTAATAAGCTGGAGCTCAGGATTTAGTGTAATTTTTAAGAAAAATAAACTATACACTTCTGCTCTTAAGTAGTCCACTAAAAGGACAGTAAGGAAGAGAACAAAGAAAACTGCAGGAAGCTGAAAAAACATGAAAAAAGAATCTAATTCAGGCTAACTGGTACCAGGCTATCACTTTAATCAAGCTTATCTATCCAAGAATCACATCAGAGACTTTGAAAAAAAAAAAAAAAAAAAGGTCAAACCACTGATTCCCCAGAGGCAAATTTCTTCACATTAAGAAAGGATTTCAGTTGTTAAGGAATGAAGAATATAACAGCACAGAGAGGGTCCAAAGTACAGACTAAAGTCCAAACAACAACAAAAAGCATCAAGAGCCATCAGAAAGGGGACACAGTTCCTTTAATCTTGTAAACCAATATTCCAGAGTGGACCCACTGAAGGCTCTTGGTGTTTTAAGGAATGAAGAAAATGTGGAGGGGCATAATCGAAAGGGACACCCAAGATTTTCTGAGGACGTCCTCGCAGGACATCCCCGTGAAGGGGCGGGGAAATCCGTATTATCGAAACACAATAGACGTCCATCTTTCGTTTCGATAATACGTTCGGGGAAGCCCAAATCTGGAAATTTAGATCGACCTTAGAGATGGTGGTCCTTAGACTTCGTCGTTTCTGATTTTCGGCGATAATGGAAACTGAAGACACCCATCTCAGAAAGTGGGAGGCGCCAACATTCGTAGTGCACTGGTCCCCCTCATATGCCAGGACACCAACCGGGCACCCTAGGGGGCACTGCAGTGGACTTCAGAAATTGCTCTCAGGTGCACAGCTCCCTTACCATGTGTGCTGAGCTCCCCCCCCCCCCCCCCAAAAAAAAACCCACAACTGTACACCACTACCATCGTCCTTATGGGTGAAGGGGGACACCTACATGTGGGTACAGTGGGTTTCTGGTGGATTTTGAAGGGCTCACATTTACCACCACAAGTGTAACAGGTGGGGAGGGGGGATGGGCCTGGGTCCGCCTGTCTGAAGTGCACTGCACCCACTAAAACTGCTCCAGGGACCTGCATACTGCTGCGATGGACCTGAGTATGACATTTGAGGCTGGCAAAAAATATTTTTAAATAATTTTTTTGAGGGTGGGAGGGGGTTAGTGACCACTGGGGGAGTAAGGGGAGATCATCCCCGATTCCCTTTGGTTGTCATCTGGTCAGTTCGAGCACCTTTTCGTGGCTTGGTTGTAACAAAAAAAGGACCAAGTAAAGTCGTCCAAGTGCTCATCAGGGATGCCCTTCTTTTTCAATTATGGGTCGAGGACGCCCATGTGTTAGGCATGCCCAAGTCCCGCCTTCGCTACGCCTCCAACACGCCCCAGGGAACTTTGGTCATCCCCGCGACAGAAAACAGTCGGGGATGCCCAAAATCGGCTTTCCATTATGACGATTTGGGCGACCCTGGGAGAAGGACGCCCATCTTCCGATTTGTGTCGAAAGATGGGCGTACTTCTCTTTCGAAAATAAGCCTGATATTGTGCATTATTAAATTTTACGATATTTACAAGGGAATCTTAAATGAAAAGCTGCACCTATAGAGACAGTTTCTTGACACATTGCAAGAAATACTTTACGTCTCTCCTAGGTAACCTGGGAAAGATCAGGAAAAATCCAACCCTTATGACTTTCAAACATCTTTGAAGCTTTCCTAAAGTATATCTGCATCAATGAGTTTAGGTCTTGTTTGAATACAAAAGAAACAAGTAAAGTAGCCCCCACAGCAACTGCAGACTGAAGAACTCCTGAAGAATCTAACCTATCTACTGAGCCCAAAGAGGCATCCAAATTAGGTCCCAAAGTTCCCACAAGTACCAAATCGTTTCTCATAGGTAAAAAGTAATTTTTTCCGATAGGTGGTAGTGCTTCAAGCAGGTAATCCAAAACTTCTACAATTCATTTATTACATTTGTATCCCACATTTTCCCACTTATTTGTAGGTTCAATGTGGCTTACATAGTACCGGAGAGGCCTTTGCAGGCTCCGGTGTGAACAAATACAGGGTGATATTGTGGTAAGATCAAGTTCATTTGGCACAGCCACATTAGGGAATCGGAGAACGGAAGAGTTGTGTTATGTATGTTACGTGCTTTAGTTTGGTTGTGTTGCAGGGATTAGGCATTTAAGTTGGATCGGTAGAGTATGCCTTTTTAAACAGGTTGTTTTTTTTATTGATTTCTGGAAGTTTAGATGGTCATATGCCATTTTCAAGGCTTTTGGTAATGCGTTGCACAGTTGTGTGCTTATGTAGGAAAAACTAGATGCGTAAGTTGTTTTGTATTTAAGTCCTTTGCAGCTTGGGTAGTGCAGATTTAGAAAAGATCGTGTTGATTCGGATGTATTTCTAATTGGTAAGTCGATCGTCTGTCATGTAACTCGGGGCTTCTCCGTAGATGATTCTGTGAACCAGGGTGCAGATTTTGAAGGCGATGTGTTCTTTGATTGGGAGCCAGTGTAGTCTTTCGCGAAGGGGTTTGGCGCTTTCAAATCGCGTTTTACCAAATATAAGCCTAGCTGCCATGTTTTGAGCGGTCTGAAGTTTCTTTAAAGTTTGTTCTTTACATCCCGCATAAATTCCATTGAAGTAATCTAAGTGGCTTAGTACCATTGATTGTATCAAGTTGCGAAATGTTTCCCTCGGGAAGAATTGCTTCACGCGTTTGAGTTTCCACATTGAGTGGAACATTTTCTTTGTTGTGGATGCCGTACCTTTTCTAATTCTGCTATATATTTTTTTTGAGGTGCAGTGACCAGAACTGCACACAGCATTTGAGGTGGGTTGCACCATGGAGTGATAAAGGCATTATAACATTCTCATTTTTGTTTTCCATTCCTTTCCAAATAATTCCTAACATTCTATGTGCTTTCTTAGACACCGCTGCACAGGGTTTCAGTGTATCATCAATGATGACACCTAGACTCTTTTCCTGGGAGGTGACTCCAAATATGGGGACTCCTACTCCGCCAGTATCATGCACACAAGCACTATGTAAAAGGGAAAGGCCTTGGGAGGGGCTCACTAGGCCTTCCAAGAGAGGATCCCCATTCATCCAACTGCAGCGCTGAGATCGAAAGCTGCAATGCTTCCTTGATGGCATCAATGAGGCAAGGCAGCTCTTCCTTCCCAAACAGCCGAATAATCGAGTGCACCTCCTCTGCTGCCTCGAGAGGTTCCCGCATCCGATGCAAAATCTTCCAGCAGGATGGATGTGTTCAGGGAACTGGTGCACTCAGGGGGAGGAGAGGTAAATCCCATCCCCACCCCCCAAGGCCCAGGAGCAGCACTGTCACACACAAGGGCTTCCTTAATGAGAATTAAATACCACACTCTGCATCTACTCTGGAGTGGGCCCCCCACTACCAGCCCTGATGGGGTCAAGTGGGAGCAGGCCCATCACAAGATCTTCCCTCCCTCAGGGACTGCTGCACCTGCTTGTGTAGTACCGACAAGGGAGCTGAGAAAATGGTTGACTTTCACTCCAAGTCTGTCAGGATCATGTGTCTCGCAAACTGGTCAGAGGCAGGAGTAGCAGCCCACAACTAAGACTCACCTAAGTCCCCACCCCTCCCAAGCTATTTCCATTGAAGGAACATGGCCCATTGCAAGCCAGGCAAAGGGAGCCAGCAGCTGTGCAGAGCTACTGGTTCTGGCAGGCAATGAAGAGTCTGTTGGTTGTCATACCCAAGCACATTGTCGGCCTGCCCAGGCTGGTGCACTCCTGCCTACAGCCAAGCACTCTCCAGGCACCCACAGTTTCCCTGGGCTCACATGGTGGCTGTTTTTTCCCCCTCACCCCCAAAGACTCTAAATCAGGCTCTCTCTTTTTCCTTTTTAAACTTCATTTCTCTGAACAGCAGGGAAATAAAGTTAAGCTAGGAAGCCCAAATCCTCTAACCTTTTTTTTTGTGTGTGTGTGTGTGTGTGACTTAGACTACCAGAGCTGCAGGGTGTCCCTGAGGAGGGCAGGAGGCAGAGCAAGGAGGGGCATGGGGACCCAAACCTCCACAAGCAAGGGCATGAGTGAAGCTGTTAGGCTTGATCACAGTGTTAGGCCAAAGAACCTGTGCACCGGGGAGCTAGGCCTAGGACCAGCACCAGCCCAAATATTCTTACCATAAGCTGAAGGTAGAGAAATAATGGAAAGCTCCAGCAGAGCACCAGCCTATATCCTGGTGATGTCCTACCATTTGCTGGTAGGAAAGAGAACACAATCCCACTTATCCAGACTGGTGTGGCTGGGACACTAAGGAAAATGTATTTAGATGGGTCTAACAGGCACTGAATGTATAATCTTTAATGGCAGAACTGTGCTATGCAGTACATTGCATTAAATACCAACTACCAGTTAAAAAAAAAAAAGACAACAACCAAACAATCTCAGTGATTACCTTAGGACTGTAGGTTTTAAAAACTCCTTCATATATACCACCATTTCTCACTTGTACTTCACATTTTGATCCCTATAAATGTAAAACAAAAAATGATATTTTCATTTTCTTGGCTCTGGCTATCTAAAGTACTGTTGTACAAAAACCAGATCAAGCTGTGGTATACCTTTCACAATCTTCACAAAGCATGAAAAAGTAAATGTAATATTACTCACATATTAAAGTTTTTTTTCCCCCCAGTTAGTCGCTTTCTGTGTTTAATGCAGGAAGGGGTTCCACTTTTATTAGCAGGAACTGAAGACTTATTTTCTTCAAAAATACTCTATGCAGTTCCATGGAGGTAGTAACAAATCCTCAGCTAAAGAATTCATTATGGGTATTTAAAAAAAGCCCCTTATATCCTATTCATTTTTCTATAGTTTACCATTAAAAAAACATGCCAGTGTAGTATAGCAATTATGGCGAACTGAACAACACTGGACAGTGCAATTCTGCTCGACACTCACTGTCAGACCTTTTGGTTAATACTTAACTTTATTGTACTCAACCTTTTAGACTGCAAACTCTTCATGGTAGATATAGTTGTCTTATAAATTATCCTATAATGTGTTATGTGTACTAGCTGTGCTGTACAAATATTTTTATTACTAGATTTTAAAACTGCCAAATATTTCAATACTCTCCATTCTACTCTTATTTTCTTGTATTTTGCCCTCTGTGAAACTGTTTAACTAGAAGTTCCACCTGCTACTCTTCTACCAGGCACCGATAGAGGTCAAAATGCAAAAATGATGAGAACAAGAATAAGAAGTACCCTATGAAACTACAGATATATACTGCAACTGAAACATTGCTATAAAGATTTAATTTTCCCCTGGGGGAATCAATAGAAATCAAACAAAATAATTTACATTATGAAAAGATATAGTCCTAACCACTTCCACACAAAAGGCACAAAAATCAGTTTTAAGTGTATAGCTTCAATGGTACCCTATCAAAAAATAAAAATAAAAAAGTTAGGACAAGTAGGAGCAGCAGAACACCTTTTTGGATGGAGGGGTAAAATAAACCTCTGGCCCTGCTGCCAAGCACTCTAGGTGGTGGTGCTATTATATGCAAATTGGTAGGGCATGGTATAGTATCAATGGCCTATGTGGCATAATGACACGTTTTCCCTCTTTTCATGTGTCCTTCCCCCACCTTCCCTGCACACAGAGCTAGAGACCAGCCCAGGGAACAATGGTGACAGTAACAGCACAAGCAGACTATTAAGATGCACAGAGCCATCAGCTCAAATTCCTCTGGCAGATGATCAAGAGCTGAGGGCTCCAGCAGTCAGCCCAATCCTGACCCCACCTCTACCAAGGGACTTAGGATTGGCCTTAACATTTTGTAAGCTTCTGTCCACAGGGAAAGGGACATTACATGATGGGGAGAATTCTTCAAGCCTCACTCCCGCCCACCTGACTTGCCAGAACTAAACTGTGTTATACAAATGGCAAGACAGATAAAAATGGACCCTCAACAACAGGTGCTACTGACAGTTGCAAAATGCACCTAATAGAAAATAAGCAAATAAATACAAATCTTGAAGTTTTGCAAAAGAAAGGTCTTTTTTTGGTTATGGTGCAATTAGTATCTAGAATTCTTTACCTTTGAACATTTTCTAATTTTGACTTATATGGAATTTAGAAAGATGCTGCACACACACTTTTTTGCCAAGTTTGTATGCACCAATTGTTAATTTTTGTATCTGTTATTTAACCAAAAATTAGTTCTTACCTGATAATTTTCTCTCATTTAGTTGCAACAGATTAATCTAGAGACCTGTGGGTTGGTGTCCATCTACCAGCAAGTGGAGATAGAGAGCACCAATCTGCCCTGTGCATATAGGACATGATGATGACTGGCAAGTCAATATATCTCGTACCAAAGCAAAGGAAAGGGAGCCAAAGCACTCCTTCACAGACATGCCTCTTACACAACAGCAATGAATGGAACCTTTAAAAAAAGAAGAAATACACAAAAGACAACTCCCCCACCCCCACCTCCGGAACCCAGCAGCAAAACCCAGCACAGGACAAAAAGAATAGGGTGGGACTCTGGATTCATCTGCTACAACTAAAGGAAAGAAACTTATCAGAAAATACAATTTTTCATTCCTTAGAGTCAGCAGCAGATGAATCCAGAGACCTGTAGAATGTAGCAGAGCAGTATCTAAACAGGGTGGGCAGAAGGAAGTCAGGAAGAAATAACTGCAGATCTAAAAGCAGAATCCACCTGGGCTGAAATATCTACTCAATAATGTCTGACAAAGGTGTGCATGGAGGGCCAAGTAGCTGCCCTACAAATCTTTCCCACATTCCCCATTCTTCAGGTTTCCTCCCAAGAGGACGTCAAAGCACGCATTGAACGAGCCTTCAGCCGCTTCGAAAGGGAACGGCCAGCCAAAACACAGGCCACAGAGATAGCCTCTCATAACCAATGAGCAACAGTGGGCTTCGAAGCAGCTTCTCCTTTGCGAGGACCCGCGAAAAGCACACGAGAAGATCCAACCGATGAAAGTCGTTAGTAGCTTCCAAATACCAAATCAGAGTACAGCGAACATCCAGACAGCACAATCAGTGAAATTCCTTCGGATACTGATTCACGCCAAAGGAAGGCAGAAACAATGGCTGATTAAGATGAAAGGTGGAAACCACCTTTGGGAGGAACGAAGGTACGTCTGAACAGTCAATCCTACGTCCGAAAAACAAAAGGAAGGGGTCTCTACAAGAGAGCACCTGAAGCTCTGACATCCTGCGGGCTGAAGAAATGGCCACCAGAAAAACTGCACTAAGAGTGATATCTTTCACTGTGGTGGAGCAAAGAGGCTTGAAGGGAGGAGCCTGAGGCACTCACAGAACCAGATTCAGGCTCCAACTCGGATAAGGTCAAATAAGTGGAGGCCTAAGACAGGCGACCCCTTTAAGGAACAGACTATATCTAGATGAGAAGCCAGAGGAAGACTAGCAATGTGACCGTGATAGTAGGCAAGAGCAGAGACCTGTACTCTCAGTGAGCTGGCAGCTAAACCCTTCTGTAGCCCAGACTGCAGAAAGGCTAAGATATGCAACAATGAAGTCTGAAAGAGTGAAACTGCCCCCTCAGAGCACTAGGCCTCAAAAATGCGCCAGAGCCATGTGTAAGCCGCCAAGGTGGATCACTTTTTGGCTTGAAGCAGAGTAGTGATAACAATAATAACCTAACTCAACTTCGTCCGCTCAAGAGCCAAGCCATAAAACCAAAGTGGGACGGATCCTCCATGAGGACTGGCCCCTGCCACAGAAGATCCGCGGTCAAAGGAAGGTGGAACATCGTGTCCACCACCAGACTGATCAGATCTGCAAACCATGGGTGTCTAGGCCAATCGGCCCGATGAACCTGAACCCATCGTAGGACCCTGCCGATCAATGGCAAAGGGGGGAAAACAAAGAAGAATCTTCTCTGGCCACGGTTGATGTAGAGCATCCAGCCCTTCCATGCCACGCTCCCTTCTTCTGCTGAAGAACCGACGAGCCTTGGCATCGACGCTCGTCGCCATCAAGTCCATGGCTGGAGTCCCCAGCGTCGAACAATCAAGTGAAAGACCACTGGCGAGAGTTCCCATTCACCTGGATCCAGAGTGCTACAGCTGTGAAGGTCAGCCTGTATATTGTCCACCCTGGCGATGTGGGCCATGGACAACTGCTGAAGGTGATCCTTCACCCAACAGTGGAGCAAGTCCACCTCCTTGGTCAGCAGAGGACTGCGAGTGTGACCCCCTGATGGATGATATAAGAAACTGCGGCCATGTTGTCCGAGAAGACCCAAACCAGTTTCCAGCAGAGAAGATCCTGAAAGACCAGAAGTGTCTTGCAAATCGCTCAAAGCTCCAATCAACTGATGGACCAGAACGCCAAAGGTCCTGTGTGTACTGAGAGAGACAATGTGCTCCCCCCATCCCGAGAGACTGGCATGTGATTAGCAACGTCTAGTCAGGAGCCAACAAAGGAACACTTGACGTCAAATTGCTGAATTGGAGCCGCAGGCACGCCAACAGTTGCCAAAGCAGTAGCCTCTCGTAGTCTTCCAACACATGGGACCAACAACTCAACAAGGACTGTTGTAGGGGTCACATGTGTGCACAAGCCCACAAGAACACTTTCAGGTTCGCTGTCATCGACCTCAAAACCTGGGTATAATTTCACAACTTGAGGGCAGGATCCCGGAGTAAAAGCCAAATTTGTCTCCGAAGTTTGATTTGTCTCCGCTGGGGCAAAAAAAAACCCCGGCCCTGTGCCACGTCGAAGAGCACCCCAAGGTATTCCAGGTGCTGGGAAAGGACGAGGTGACTCTTGGGCGCATTGATTATCCAGCCTAAGGACTGCAGAAGGGATACCATTGGAGACGTGGCTCACAAACTGCCCTGGAACGAGGGAGCTCAAATTAGTCAGTCGTCCAAACAGGGATGAACTCGAATGCCTTCCTGCCACAATGCGGCTGCCATTACTACCATCACCTTTGAAATGGTGGGCAGAGCCATGGTCAGGCCAAAAGGAAGGACCTGAAATTGGAAATGCTGATCCAGAATCACAAAGCGTAGAAACTTCTGATGATGCAGCCAGATGCGCATGTGTAAGTAGACCTCCTTCAGATTCAAAGCCGTCAGAAATTCCCCAGGCTGAACCACTGCGATGATCAAGCGAAGTTTCCATGAGAGTGATGAACTCAAAGAGACTTGTTCACCCAACGAAGGTCCAGGATCGGACGAAAGAATCCGCCTTTCCTGGGAACCACAAAGTAGATGGAGTAACGTCCTAGACCACACTCCACCTGAGGAATGAGGACCACAACGCCCAGTTGAAGGAGCTGCATTGGAGTGGAATAAACAGCCTGTCGCTTTTGAGGAGCAGTGCACGGGGATGCCAAGAAAAAAATCTCTTGACAGGGGAGAAAAACTCAAGCTTGTAACCGTCTCGAACAAGCTCTAAGATCCACTGGTCTGTTGTCAGTTTGGCCCATTCCTCATAATAGCAGGACAACCTCCATGTCTACTAAGGAGCAATCATCTGAAAACCTATCTAAAATGCTCTCGGACCACCGAAAACAAGCTCAACCTACCAAAGAACCACAGACAGCTGCTTGGACTGCCAGCACTGAAAAATCAAAGGAAGATTTTAGAAGAGACTCTATGCCAATCTTGTATATCTTTCAGAGCTGTGTCACCATCAACAGGGACAGTATTGCACTTAGTAACCGCAGAAACCATATAATCAACTACAGGAGGCTTAAGAAGAGCCTTGTCTGGATACAGAACTGGGTATAAGCGAATCATGGACCTAGAAAGACGAAAAGGAGCATCTGTCACGTCCCACTGTGCTTGAATGATGTCCCTGAAATCTTGGAGCACTGGAAAAGTTTTACCAGCCTTCCTAATGCCCTTGAGTAAAAGATCCACCTTATGCTCCTGAATTACCCCTGAATCCTTGTCAAAGTTTAATGTAGAAGTGACCAAAACTATAAGCTCTTACAAATCCTCCTTATGAAAAATCCTTACAACAGAAGGAACTTCACCAGGCATGAGAGAATCTGCTACTGGATCTGCAGGAGCTGCTTCCTCAGAAAAATCTGTTTCTTCTACTCCAAGACCTTCCTCTAGGAAAGGCATCTCAGGATCAAACTCCATATCAGCCTCTTCGTCTACAGCACAGGAAACTCTAGGTTGTTTGAGAGACCCCTCGGGAGAGAGCGCTGTAGAAGGATCAGATTTGTGCATCAAAAACACTTTATACATTTGCAAAAAACAACTCGGGAGGAAAGCCTCCTTAAACGTCTGCCCCCTGAGACATCCCCTGTACCAAAGACATGTCTAAGGACTGTTGTGCAGCTAAAGAAGAGAGGTTTGACGCTGAGAAGTATGGCTACAAAATGGCAGTGCTTCCTGCCAAAACCAAAGACCGAACAGCTGTTTGCACCGGAGACGAAAGCACGGATCCTGATACAGTTCCCGACTCTGAAAAAGTTGTTGGAACCTCCTTGGTGGTATAAAATTTGCAAATGCCAGACGCCATAAGCCCCCTGCGCTGGCATACTACACAATGCCGCAACTTCTCCGCGATTATATTTAGAGCATGCCTCTTTTTTTTCCCCCCACAAGAAATAGTAAAGAGTTTCCAAACGAGCAGAGGAACTACTAATTACCGCTGCAATATAAGTCGCAGGAAGCCCAAAACTGAGCTGCTTTGCTCATTTGGCAATTTTGTGGGGTTTTTTGTGGTTGGTTGGTTGGTTGTTTTTGGTTTTTTCACCACAGCGAAGCAATGCGGTTGTCTCTCCCTGTCCTTAGAACACCCTTCCCTCGAAGGGTCTGAGGTTAGTGCTAAACAGATAATCAAATTTTCAGTAAATTGCTCTAAGAAGAGAAGTTGGGAGGTAGTTGTGGGGGAAGGAACCCAGGCCACTCGAGTATAACACCCCCGCAGGCCTCAGCCTCCGTTATCAACAAAACTTGCCTGTTCTTTTTAACGATTTCACAGAAGAAAATAGAGCTGAAATAATATACATTTATATATACATTTTTAAAACAGAAAAGGGGAAGAAAATAGTTAAATATTAAACAAGAAGAACAGGAGACTGAAGGGCTCACCACCTTTCACCTGCTGGAGACTGAGAATACTGGATCTTACTATATAGCTAGATAGGGCTCTTATTGGCTGTCACGAGTCAGGATTCTGACGCCACCTGCTGGAAGGAATGCACAACCCATCAGTTATCTTTCTGGGTCGGTCCGGAGGGCCAATACATATATATACATACACACACATACATACATATACATATATATATATATATATATATATATATATATGTATGTATGTGTGTGTATGTATATATATGTATTGGCCCTCCGGACCGACCCAGAAAGATAACTGATGGGTTGTGCATTCCTTCCAGCAGGTGGCGTCAGAATCCTGACTCGTGACAGCCAATAAGAGCCCTATCTAGCTATATATATATATATATATATATATATATATATATATATATATATATATACAGTGGTGGAAATAAGTATTTGATCCCTTGCTGATTTTGTAAGTTTGCCCACTGACAAAGACATGAGCAGCCCATAATTGAAGGGTAGGTTATTGGTAACAGTGAGAGATAGCACATCACAAATTAAATCCGGAAAATCACTTTGTGGAAAGTATATGAATTTATTTGCATTCTGCAGAGGGAAATAAGTATTTGATCCCCCACCAACCAGTAAGAGATCTGGCCCCTACAGACCAGGTAGATGCTCCAAATCAACTCGTTACCTGCATGACAGACAGCTGTCGGCAATGGTCACCTGTATGAAAGACACCTGTCCACAGACTCAGTGAATCAGTCAGACTCTAACCTCTACAAAATGGCCAAGAGCAAGGAGCTGTCTAAGGATGTCAGGGACAAGATCATACACCTGCACAAGGCTGGAATGGGCTACAAAACCATCAGTAAGACGCTGGGCGAGAAGGAGACAACTGTTGGTGCCATAGTAAGAAAATGGAAGAAGTACAAAATGACTGTCAATCGACAAAGATCTGGGGCTCCACGCAAAATCTCACCTCGTGGGGTATCCTTGATCATGAGGAAGGTTAGAAATCAGCCTACAACTACAAGGGGGGAACTTGTCAATGATCTCAAGGCAGCTGGGACCACTGTCACCACGAAAACCATTGGTAACACATTACGACATAACGGATTGCAATCCTGCAGTGCCCGCAAGGTCCCCCTGCTCCGGAAGGCACATGTGACGGCCCGTCTGAAGTTTGCCAGTGGACACCTGGATGATGCCGAGAGTGATTGGGAGAAGGTGCTGTGGTCAGATGAGACAAAAATTGAGCTCTTTGGCATGAACTCAACTCGCCGTGTTTGGAGGAAGAGAAATGCTGCCTATGACCCAAAGAACACCGTCCCCACTGTCAAGTATGGAGGTGGAAATGTTATGTTTTGGGGGTGTTTCTCTGCTAAGGGCACAGGACTACTTCACCGCATCAATGGGAGAATGGATGGGGCCATGTACCGTACAATTCTGAGTGACAACCTCCTTCCCTCCGCCAGGGCCTTAAAAATGGGTCGTGGCTGGGTCTTCCAGCACGACAATGACCCAAAACATACAGCCAAGGCAACAAAGGAGTGGCTCAGGAAGAAGCACATTAGGGTCATGGAGTGGCCTAGCCAGTCACCAGACCTTAATCCCATTGAAAACTTATGGAGGGAGCTGAAGCTGCGAGTTGCCAAGCGACAGCCCAGAACTCTTAATGATTTAGAGATGATCTGCAAAGAGGAGTGGACCAAAATTCCTCCTGACATGTGTGCAAACCTCATCATCAACTACAGAAGACGTCTGACCGCTGTGCTTGCCAACAAGGGTTTTGCCACCAAGTATTAGGTCTTGTTTGCCAGAGGGATTAAATACTTATTTCCCTCTGCAGAATGCAAATAAATTCATATACTTTCCACAATGTGATTTTCCGGATTTAATTTGTGATGTGCTATCTCTCACTGTTACCAATAACCTACCCTTCAATTATGGGCTGCTCATGTCTTTGTCAGTGGGCAAACTTACAAAATCAGCAAGGGATCAAATACTTATTTCCACCACTGTATATATATATATATATATTTTTTTTTTTTTTAATTTTTTTTTTTTTTTTAAACTAGAGGCAGAAGGATCACGTGATGCTGGGCTAGAGAGTGGATGTCGCTGAGCTGAGCTCCTGGGTCCTCTCGCTTAACATCGGCCCCCGCACCACCTCAGCATTTTTATTTTAAGTTACTTACAATTTCTCTTGCTAAAGGTTTTCGCTAGTGGTTGAGAGAGTTGGTTTTCGGCAGTGGGCCAGCGATGTCCTCTAAACAGCCGAGGAGAGATGGAGTTCGATGCCGTACAGGGGAATCCAAGATGGCGGATGGGGACTCCTCGAGCCCGAAATCAATCAGTCCGCGTGGGCCGCAGAAATCGCGGCAGAAGTATCACTCATGCTAGAATCCTCAGTGGACACTAAGCTACAGAAGATTACTGACAAACTTGAAAAGATCGATGGTAAACTTGGGAATATCTACTTAACAGCGTCTCTTGGACGTGGATGATCAGCTTCAGCAGCAAGATACGCGACAGCAGGATATGCAATGGAAACTTGAACTTTTGGAGACAAAGTTAGAGGATTTGGAAAACCAGGCACGCCGGAGTAATGTCCGGATGATTCAGCTCCTGGATACTATCAAGGAACTGGAACTTCGTAATTTTCTGGAGGGATGGCTTCCTAAGGCCTTAAAATTGCAATTTACTACAGGCCCACTGCGCATAGAGCATGCTCATCACCTGGGGCTGGTAAGACCTTAGGATCCCCTTCCGAGGACTGCCATCTTTAAATTACTAAACTTTGCTCACAAGCAGGATATTTTCCGGGCTTTGCGCCGCAAATGACTTTTGTAATATGATAATCATCCTATTCTTTGTTTCCAAGATCTTTTGGCGGCTGTATCAGCACGTCGCAAGGAGTTCAGGGATGCTTGAACTGCTTTATACTAAAAAGATACAGTCTACATTGCTCTACCCAGCCCAGTTATGGATTCTCTATGACGGAAGTACATAAGTATTGTCATACCAAAGGTCCATCGAGCCCAGCATCCTGTTTCCAACAGTGGCCAATCCAGGTCACAAAAACCTGGTAAGATCCCAAAAATGTACAAAACATTTTATACTGCTTGCCCAGAAATAGTGGATTTTCCCCAAGTCAATTTAATAATGGTCTATGGACTTTTCCTTTAGGAAGCTGTCCAAACCTTTTTTAAACTCCCCTAAGCTAACCGCCTTTACCACATTCTCTGGCAACGAATTCCAGATTTTAATTACACATTGAGTGAAGAAAAATTTTCTCCGATTCATTTTAAATTTACTACATTGTAGCTTCATCGCATGCCCCCTAGTCCTAGTATTTTTGGAAAGCGTGAACAGACGCTTCACATCTACCCGTTCAACTCCACTCATTATTTTATAGACCTCTATCATATCTCCCCTCAGCCGCCTTTTCTCCAAGCTGAAGAGCCCTAGCTGTTTTAGCCTTTCCTCATAGGGAAGTCGTCCCATCCCCTTTATCATTTTCGTCGTCCTTCTCTGCACCTTTTCTAATTCCACTATATCTTTTTTGAGATGCGGCGACCAGAATTGAACACAATATTCGAGGTGCAGTCGCACCATGGAGCGATACAAAGGCATTATAACATCATCATTTTTGTTTTGCATTCCTTTCTTAATAATACCTAACATTCTATTTGCTTTCTTAGCCGCAGCAGCACACTGAGCAGAAGGTTTCAACATATCATCGACGACGACACCTAGATCCCTTTCTTGGTCCGTGACTCCTAACGTGGAACCTTGCATGACGTAGCTATAATTCAGGTTCCCCTTTCCCACATGCATCACTTTGCACTTGCTCACATTAAACGTCATTTGCCATTTAGACGCTTGTAATTTTTCACAATCCTCCTGTGATTTAACGACTTTGAATAACTTTGTGTCATTAACAAATTTAATTACCTCACTAGTTACTCCCATCTCTAGATAAATATGTTAAAAAGCAATAGTCCCAACAATGGGAACCCCACTACCTACCCTTCTCCATTGAGAATACTGACCATTTAACCCTACTCTCTATTTTCTTTTAACCAGTTTTTAATCTGCAATAGGACACTACCTCCTATCCCATGACTTTCCAATTTCCTCTGGAGTCTTTCATGAGGTACTTTGTCAAACGCCTTGTGAAAATCCAGATTCACAATATCAACCGGCTCCCCTTTATCCACATGTTTGTTCACCCCTTCAAAGAAATGGAGTAGATTGGTGAGGCAAGATTTCCCTTCACTAAATCCATGTTGACTTTGTCTCATTAATCCATGCTTTTGAATATGCTCTGTAATTTTGTTCTTAATAATAGTCTTTACCATCTTGCCCGGCACTGACATCAGACTCACCGGGCTAAACTTTCCCGGATCTCCTCTGGAACCTTTTTTAAAAATCAGCGTTACATTGGCCACCCTCCAATCTTCCGGTACCACGCTCGATTTTAAGGATAAATTACATATTTCTAATAATAGCTCCGCAAGCTCATTTTTCAGTTCTATCAGTACTCTGGGATGAAAACCATCCGGTCCAGGAGATTTGCTACTCTTCAGTTTGTAGAACTGCCCCATTACATCCTCCCGGTTTATATAGAATTCATTCAGTTTCTTTGACTCGTCAGCTTCAAATACCATTTCCAGCACTGGTATCCCACCCAAATCTTCCTCGGTGAAGACCGAAGCAAAGAATTCATTTAATCTCTCCGCTACGGCTTTGTCTTCCCTGATCGCCCCTTTTACTCCTTGGTCATCTAGCGGTCCAACCGATTCTTTTGCCGGCTTTCTGCTTTTAATAAACCTAAAAAAAATTTTATTATGTGTTTTTGCCTCCAACGCAATCTTTTTTTCGAAGTCCCTCTTAGCTTTCCTTATCAATGCTTTGCATTTGACTTGACATTCCTTAAGCCATTTCTTATTATTTTCAGTCGGTTCCTTCTTCCATTTTCTGAAGGATTTTCTTTTAGCTCTATTAGCTTCCTTCACCTCACTTTTTAACCATGCCGGCTGCCGTTTGGTCTTCCGTCCTCCTTTTGTAATACGCGGAATATATTTGGCCTGGGCTTCCAGGATGGTGTTTTTGAACAGTATCCAAGCCGGATGTAAATTTTTGACCATTCTTCTCATTTTATCATAGTCTCCTCTTTTAAAGTTAAACGCTAACATATTTGATTTCCTATGTATACTTACTTCAAAGCTTTTTAAACTTTGGCATCCGAGGCTCTACAATTTGCTCAATGTGTGACCCAGCCTGCACTACCTACTTGACTTTATCGGCAGAGCTTTGATGTTTAGCTTGACGTCTGTGAAGAAGTCTTGGGAACATTGCTGAGCGTGACTATCATTGTGGACTATATGTGGCCCTTTGAAATGGTGTATATATATTTTTCTTTTTGCTGAGGGGTGTGGGGGGGGGGGGGAGCTCACCGTGATCTAGTCCTGGAAAGGGGCTTGTGTAGTTCTTTGGGAGGGGAAGGGAGGGTAAGGTGGAGTGAGAAGTGTGGTGTATGTGTGGGGGTGCTTTGGTTATTGGTTGTGTGGCATTGTTATTCCTCAGGCTCCTGCTCATTCCTATTGATTGGCTGAAACACGATACAATTTCTCTGGCTCCCTATTCTTGCTGTTGGAATTGGGGGGCACCCATGGAAAGAGGGGGGGGTGTTCCCTTGTGTTCCTTTCTTTTGTGTTCTTTTTGGTCAGACAGTTTAATTACTGGTACACTGGGGTTACTTAAATTAGTTTCTTGGAATTTGGGAGGGGTTTCCTCATCAAATAAGAGAACCAAGGTGCTACAGGCTTTGCAACATCAGAAGGCAGATATTGTTTCTGTGCAGGAGACCCATTTATCTTCAGCAAAGCATGAAGAATTTCAGAGACAGTGGGTGGGGAGGTCTGGTAGATGCTCCTGCAGACCATCGTAAGGCAGATGTGATGATTCTCTTTTGCAAAGATTTAAATGTGCAGATAAAAATCAACAGTGCGAGATCCCCAGGGGAGGTATATTTTGGCAACCACTGAGATGGCAAAGCTTTGTAATGTTTATACCCCTAATGCTTTTGATAGAACATGAATTGCTCTTTTGACTCCTTATTGGGCTGGGAATGTAATACTGGGAGGGGATTTTAACCTGGTGTTTGATCTAAGTTTGGACAAGTCTACGTCGAGTGGTCAGCACTATGGGAAATATCCTAGAGCCTTGTCTCTGCTCTGCAATGCATTGGATCTCATAGATATGTGGTACATTTTGCACCCCATGGATAGAGATTATACCCATCTTTCTCGGGCCCATGCTTCCCAATCTCGTAAAGACTATTTCTTTGCCTCTAGCACCCTGTTTCCCTATATTCCTGAGGCAGAGATTGGTCCTTATGAGGTAATCGGACCATGCTCTGATTTGGTTTCAGCTGGAAATGAAGCTGGAGGCTGGGGGCAATTATCACTGGCAATACCCGCTGGAGTTTTATGGAGACCAAAAATTTCAAGCGTTTTTATTGCAGCAATGGGAGGATTACGAATTTCACAATGGCATACACAAACATCAACCTGCCCTTTATTGGGAAACAACAAAGGCTGTATTACGGGGAGCCATCGTGTCCTACAGAACTCGAGCCCGGAAGCTTAGAGATAGAGATACTTAGATTGGAAAAATTGATACAATGTCAGCGTATTAAATACAGAAGTGCCCCTACTGAGGCTCAGAGAGTAGCTTTGCTGACATCCCAGAGGGAATTGAATGAACTTTTACATCAGCGGGCGGTAAAATCACAGCTTTATAATAAATATCAATTGTTTTGTTATGGTAACAAGGCTGGGCCATTGTTGGCCCGCCTGGTTAGGGGAAGGAGAGGGCCAACTCGGGTTTTTCAATTGCGAAACCCGGCTGGTGGGAAGCACCACTCCGATGTGGATATAGCAGATCGCTTCCCCGAGTTTTATGAATCCCTCTATGCGACCTCTGAGCAGGATGTCTTGGCTAGTGATATCTACAGAATTTAGATTTACCCAAGCTTTCACGTAGACAACTTGTATCCTTAAATAAGCCTTTTACAGAGGGGGACTTAACGCTGGCTTTGCAGCAAAGTGCAATGCATAAAGCCCCAGGCCCTGATAGTTATCGCACAGAATTTTACAAACAATTCTATGATCAGGTGAAGTCTCCGCTTCTCCATTTGTTTAACTCAATGGTCGTGGATGGGGCTATTCCGGGCACTAGGAAAATGGCTCCTGAGGATCCGGGCTGTTATAGACCTCTCTCTCTCCTCAATGCAGATGTAAAATTATACGCAAATATCCTGGCTAACAGACTGGCGCGGGTGCTTCCGGACCTAGCTGATTAGGCCCAGGCGGGTTTTGTGAAGGGGCAAGTGGCAGCTAAAAATGTGTTCCATCTTGGCCTCCTTTGAGGTGTTAGTTGTGCGGCGGCTGCCCTCTCTCCTAGTTAGCTTTGATGCTGAGAAAGCGTTTGACAGAATGTTGTGGCCCTTTTTGTTTGCAGTAATGCGGCACTATAGCATGGAAGGATTCTTTGAAGATGCGGTTCAGGTCCTTTACACTGATCCGCAGGCATGTGTGTGGGTTAACTGAGCACTTTCCAAGCCGGTTTTTATTCATAGAAGCACTCGGCAGGGGTGCCCGTTGTCTTCCCTTCTGTTTGTGTTATCTTTGGATCCCCTTATTCGCGAAATTACCCAACATCCAGAAATCACTGGTATCTCAATAGGTAATTCTGAATTCTTTCTCTCGGCTTTTGCAGACGACTTGTTAGTTCATCTTACTAAGCCCTTGCAATCCTTGCCTGCTTTGTTGGAGTTATTTCAAGAATTTGGTGACTTTGCTGGTTTCAAACAATTATTCCAAGACTCTGGCCTTGACATCAACGGAGGAGCTGTGGAACCAGTGGGGGCCTGGATTCCCACTTCAATGGGCACGAGGCTCCTTCTCTTATTTAGGTAATACAGCTTTCTATGAAGACATCTGAATTGTACCACCAAAATGTCACCCGTTTGTTGAAGGCTACAACGGAGAGGCTGAAGACATGGATGTCTTTGTCACTCACATTACATGGTAGGATTCAGCTCTTCTGTATGGTGGAGTTTCTGAGATGGCTTTTATGATGCAACTCTTGCTTCTCCATATTCTTAAGAAAGATCTTAAGGTAAAATTAGTTCTTACCTGATAATTTTTTTCCATTAGTCCCAACAGATCAATCCAGAGACTTGTGGGTTATGTCCCTCTACTAGCAGGTGGAGATACAGAGAACTTCAGAGATTTACTATATGTGGTTATGTGCAGTCACCTTAACTTCAGTATTGTCGATACCAAAGCAGTGGAAGACGAAAGAGGAAGTCCTCTCCTGCCTGCATAAAGCCCATGTAAGCTCCTCAACCGCTCCTTCGGGAGGGTAACAGAAGGTTTCCTTTATGTTTTGATTTGTTTTGCCTTTTTTTTTATTTTTTATTTTTTTGTAGCCAAAAATCAAATGAAAGAATCTGATGAAACTGAGGCAACTAGAAGAAAACACTCAACCCAGAACAACAAAGGGTGAGCCTCTGGATTGATCTGTTGGGACTAATGGAAAGAAAATTATCAGGTAAGAACTAATTTTACCTTCCATAGCGTCCCACAGATCAATCCAGAGACTTGTGGGATGTACCAAAGCAGTCCTCAAGTAGGGCGGGGTACTACAACCTCAGCAGACTGGAGCAATGATCCACAGGCCGCGGTTACATGCGCTGCCACGTCAAATCTGGAATGCCTAGCACTGCCATGCCAAGCCTGCAAAGCCTGACAAGGGAAGGACAGCAGATCAAGTGGGTGATCTGTACAAAAGCCATCCATGGCAGGACAGAGGAACAAGTGGCCTAACTGCAAAGGGCAGCCACGGAAGCGAGACGGGACACGGAAAAGGAAGTCAACTGCACTCTGGAAGAAAGCATTGCCACCCGCAATGGGAGAGAGTGTCCCATACAGAGGCCAGCTGAAGAAATTGCCTCTCTCAGCCAACGGCCACTGCGGCTCTTGAAACCAGATCCCCTTTCTTGTGACCAACCAGAGGACAACATGAGGGTATGCCGGGAGGCATTTCTACTCAGCAGGTCAGGAATCTGAAGAACCTACCACAGTATGGGTGTTTTGTAAGGAGTCACCACCTTCCTAAATACCTAGGGGTCTCCAGGTTCTGAATATGTCTGCTTCTGATCCTGCCACCACTACAACTGCTAATCTTGAGGGTGAGCACTAGAAGACCGCTACAGTCTTTAGCAGTGCATAAGGCTATGTAGGAAGTCACTTCTGCTCAGTGGGTCATCCCAGGCAGCTGCTCCCCTAAAAGGATTTTGAATAAAATGGCACTTATCACACTGATGCCTATTCTACAAAAGGTCTGCTCCTCCTGACATCAAAACCGCTATGCCCACATCTGCCAATCTAAAATTGGCGAGCCTTCCTATCGTACCTTCCTATGGTCCCGAGCAAAGCAAGAAGCAAAGAGTTGACTAACGGAACTTGCTGGTCACTTCCACATAATATAGGGAAGAGAAAAGGGCAGAATGGGATGGAAGGCAGAAACCACCGTATGCATAAAAGACAGGACCTCAAACGGATGAAGTCAGGAGTTCTGAGAACCTGCATGAACTGGATTGCTAAAGAAAACTAGGCTGCCCAGGACGATAGCCCTGGTGTCGTAAAGATAAGGGCGAGCCTGACCCGACCGAAAAGAACTTGTAGACATGTCCTCAGGAAGACAATGGATCTATAAGTCACCCAGGTCTTTCACCAACTTCATGGAGTCCTCAAACAATAGTTGCCTTGAAAAGTGAGCTGAACCAGCCATCATTAGAAGCTGTAATCACCACCCAGCAGCGCAACCACATCAAATGACAGGTTGTGACCGCCAAAAACGTCTGTTTGATGCCCGAAACAAATCATAGAAGAAAACTGGCAATTAAGCCAGCCTCGACTCTACATCTGGCAAGCGAGGAGGCGGTCGACTGCCTTCTGGAAGCCCACGGCACACCCTAGCAGCTGCAGATAGCCACCTCCAGGGAGAGAGAACTGAAATATCAGCAGAAATCACACATTGAGACTAAGTTGGCTTGAAGGGAAACATAGAGATGGGGACCAAAGCAGAGAACGAACCCCTGAAGTGGTCTGATACGGACTCAGGCCCATGGGGGAATGTCCAAGAAAGAGAACCTTGTGCCCATAACTTGAACGTATTCCCATATCCTGGACCTGGTAGGAAAAGTAAAACCTGACTTGGGTTGGCATCTGTTGCTGAGGAGCAAAAGAGAGAAAGGATTTCCCAAACCTATATGGAACAGAACTCCTCGAAAAGCCAAGATTTGTGAGGGAAACAACTGAGTCTTGGTGACACTGATTACCAATCCTAAGGACGGAAGACGAGTAGGTATCTTGGATGAAGTCTGCAGAGTCTCTTGATAGCGAGAGCCGCAAATCAGCCAGTCACGAGGTATGGATGAACCTGCAATCCATCCTCACGAAAGAAAGCTGCCACTACCACCATGACCTTGCAAACATGTCCTTGGCAACATGGAAAGGCTGAATGACATGGTCATAAATTGCTAAGATCCCTCTGCAGCAAGAAAAACTGGGAATATGAAAGTATGAATGCAAGTTTCCTTGAGGTCCAGGGAGGCTAGAAACTCTCCCCACCAGACAGAACTATTACACACTGCAAGATTCCCACTGTGAAAAGTAGAACCATAAACACCCTAGACTCTTATGATGTCCAAACTCAGCTGGAAGGAAGCTCCCTGGTTGGAACTACAAAGCAAAGGGAACAACTTCCCCAACTGCAACTGGGGATAGACTCAACTGTGCCTAAAGGAACAAACGTTGGCAAGGTGGCAAGAACTGCCTTAAAGTGTTTGAGCTTGCATGTAGACTCCAAGAAAAATCTGTAGTGAAGTCCAGGTTATAACTGTGCGATAGAAAAACTAAGACACATTTGAGCTGAGGCAATCTTGGTTCACTCCTCCTGAAATCAGTACAGGAGTCCTGCCTGAGGAGTGAACTGAGACTCCATCATTGGAAGATGCAGTAGGCATAGGTTGACTTGGAGTTGAAAAAGAGCTCATTCTACCAGCAGCCAGGTGGATTGTGGAAGTGGAAACCCTGAAAGGGTTTTCCTGGCCCCACAAAACCTATGACAAAACCAAGCGGATTAAAAATCATCCTTAAATTCATCCCCTGGCAATCTCCGAAACTTGGAAGTCCCTCAGGTCTTTACCCAACTGCCCTAGATCTTCTCCAGTCCCAAGATTACTTCCAAAAGGCAGGTTGCCAAATGTGACTTGGAAGCCACATCAGTGGTCTGATGCCTAAGCCAATGCTAACTTCTTGCAGATAGAGACAAGAATTGGCTGGTGTGACTGTGCACCTTAACTGCTACGCATTAGAGCTAACAAGTGCGGATGAGAACCAGAGACAGATGGCGTAGCAGAATATGGCTGTTGCACCACTGCGCACTACAGATAGCAAGCTACCTCTACACTGAAGTAGCTCCTGGAACACTCCTCATGAAATGTAGGTACCCCATACCATGAAAAGATGCCAAAAATACCATAGAAGCAATCAGAGGTACCGGGTACGCTGCAGATACTGGGGTAGCTGAGGCTAGTTTGCAAAGGTGTGGCCAGTATCAGTGTGCAGAGAGAGAGAGAGAAGGGAAATCTTTAGTACAGTAGAGTTCTCATAACTGTTCCAGTCATGCAAGAACTGCTTGGCCAGGCAAGCAGTAAGACAGAATGAAATAAAATATGCCCCATTGGAAACCTAGCTCAGCCCACAGTTTCTAATAGGATGAATAAAACCAGCCTTGAACCTGAACCTTCAAGCTGAAGGGCCAGCCACCTTCCTGAATAAAACTAGTTTGATGTAAACAGTACACACAGAGCAAATGGCACCAGGGCAGCACAGAGGGTGCAGGATTACCATGGAAACCGAGAGAAACCTGAGAGGCCTGCACTAGCCTCAAAATGTAACATTTCTCATAGAAACATGGAGTCAACAGCCCTAAGCCTGCCTAACTAAACAAACTGTACTGCCATGCTCTGAGAAAGGGGAAGAGGGAAAGTGAGAAAAACCTAGAGTAGGATCCCTAATCCTGATCCCTTTCTCCCTTCCATTAATGATGTACAAACACCCTGAACCTCAAGGAGGGTCCAGAAATATTCTTAGTGTAAATCACCTAGTGAAGCACAGGCATCTCTACCTGAAGACTTTCAGATAGTCAGTACTTTCCACAAGCTGCAGCTTAAGGCTCTTGCTGCCACAGAACAGCTGCAGGGGTCTAATGGGTCTCGACCTCACCCCTGGAAAGCTGTTGGAGACTCGAAGCTGTGAGAGACCCGAGGACTCCCACAGGAGTCTGCAAATCTCCCCAGGTCTCCTTTCTTAGAAGCCCTTAAATATCAAATATGAAGAAATTGGGAGTGGTCCACACCAGTTCCACAGTCACATTTCTGAAAAGCCTACACATAAAACTGCCTGAATCGCAAGCAAATCAGGCCCCAGGGGAGCGCCAGTGCTTTTGCATTGCCATGTGGCGCGGCAAGAAAGATGGTGCCCTCAAGCGCGCACGCACGCCCAAGAAAACAACTGCCCTGTGCCTGCAAAAACGAGCCGGGAAGGAGCACACCGCTCCACGGAGTTAGGCTGTACAGTGGATCTCCAGGATGGGAAACTGCAGCAGCTCAGTGGCTCCCACACTGGCAGCCGCTTTTGCTCTGCCCCACTGGTGCATAGGATAATGACTACTCACCCCCTCGCGAATCGCTGTCGCATGCCAAGTCGGTCCTCACACCATTCAGCAGGTACTGCAAACCGACATAAGCTTGCCACACTGGACAAATCAGACAGATTTTTTTTTTTTTTTTTTAAACAGTACTAAAATGGCATTTTTTTTTTTAAGGCAGCAGAGGACGCCGGAGCAAAAGAAACCTCAGACTCCTTTTAAAGTCAGGAGAGTGAGAACCACAAACCCCAGTCAGGCAGAGAGGAGGGGTTGAAGGGGGAGGAAGGGAGGGACCTGGCACCACCAGGTGTGCACCCAAGTCCCAAGACCGGGACACCTCAGACCCCAGAAGCTCGACTACACTCAGGGGACCAGGCCAGGAGCCAATCAATCCAGAGCTGCACAGATATGACCATCCACCTGCTAGATAGAATACTGACGTTAAGGTGACTGCACATGACCACATATAGTAAACCTCTGAAGTTCTCTCTATCTCCACCTGCTGGTGGAGGGAAATAACCCACAAGTCTCTGGACTGATCTGTGGGACACTATGGAAGCTGCTTTATAGACTGCTGGGGCACTTTTGTTGGGGAGGTAAAAAAAATCTAAACTTTCACTGTCATCTATGTTGGGTTCTTGGAGGGGGGGGGTCTGGGTTTGCCTGACCTCCGGCGTTATAATCAAGCTTGTCTCCTTTGCCATTTGGGAGATTGGTTTTTAGATAGACAGGATTATTCTTCACAACAATTAGAACTTAATTATTTTGCTCCCTGTTATTTTTATTTTCTGCTGCCTGCAGTCCAGAGTTCCTGTGTCCTTTAGGAGTAGTTTGGTATTGAGTCCCCTACGGATGCTTTAGAAAGATATGACTAGGTTGTGGGAAATAGACCCATCCACATCAGACTTGCTTCCAATCTGGGGGAATCTGCTATTTACGCCTGGTAATGAAAATGGCACTTTTTGAATTTGGGAGCGTATGGATATCACCCGGTTGAGCATGTCCTGACAGATGGAGGTTCAATGCTGAGCTTAGGAGCTTTAGGTATCGGCATAGAGATAAATAACTCCTACGCATATAACCAAATATCACATTATGTTGGCTCCTTGAGTATCTAGGCACAGCCATCGTTTGAGACAATTTTTCCGGTTGGTAATAGGTGACAGGCTTTCAGTCTCGGGCCTTCATAAGGCTCATTACCCTTGGCACGTTGAAGGACAAGGAGGTCATTCGGCTGCGGTGGGCACAAGATTTGGACAGGCCTACTCTTTCTTTGGACTTTGATGCCCTGACTTCCCGGATCCCCACGTTGGCTGTCAATGCAGACCTACAGGACTGCCAGTTTCGTATTTTACATAGGCATATTTCACAAAGGTTCAAGTCTTTAAAATAGGAAGTGTTGATACACCTTTGTGTGGAAAATGTCAGCGCACCCAGGGCTCTTTTTTCCATTCCCTCTGGGATTGTTTTTTAGTGCAAGCTTTTTGGAGGGCAATTTTTCAATATTTAGAACTTTTATTGGGCTCACGGATTCCCCTTATCCCCTTGGAGCTCTTTTGGACAAGTATGAACTCTTTGCATTGCAGAGTAGACCTGCTCAAGAACTGATTCGCAAGGCATGTATGATAGGTATTTTAAGTCTCTGGACTAGTGACTCCCCACCAGACTATTGGCACTGGCATTAACAAATTTCATGGGCTCATGTTGTTTGAGTGCCGGAGTGCACGTCTGTCTCCTAAAGGGTGGAAACGTTTCCTTTTTATTTGGGGGAAACATATACACTCTTTGCATACCCGGGGGTGAGGCCTAGTGGTAAACACACTATGAGAGTCCGGGAACATGCATGTAACACACAGCAAGGTGTGGTTATTATTGGATTATTATTGGGTTATTATTGGATTATTATTGGATTATTATTGGGTGTTTACCTGCACACCCATTTTTCTTTATTTTTTTTTTTTAAGGCTTGGGGTGGAATGAGGGGGGTGAGAGAGAGGGCAGTTGGGATCCTTGAATTAGTAGTGTTGTAACAATGTTAATTTAGGGGTTTTGTTGCTCCCCCAGTCGGACATCTGTATAAGTCAGTGGCCTCATGGGTTGTATGCCTTTATAGGATATCTGCATATTATTTCTTTGTTGTTTAGTCAATTTATTGGGCTGCTGATAATTTTCTGTGTTTTTCTGTTGTACGCGCTCTATATATACACCTTTTGTTACTGTCATTAACAAAAAGTTGAATACCTGGCGGGGAGGAGAAATAGGAAGTTTGGGAAGGGAGGGTGAATGGTGGGGTGATAATGGGAGTTGTCCATGTTTAAACAAAAGTTTTTTGATGATCTTTGTTCTAATATTGCCAGTATTATAATTAGTCTTTATGTTCTGAAGTTCATCAATAAAAATGATTTAAAATAACTAGAAGCAGAACAGTGAGGAAGGCAGGGCTGGCAGAAAAAAATTTAGGGAGAGGAGGGGGGGGAACCTGGGGTGACCGGATGTACCCCCTTAAAGCTGGCAACATTCTGCCAGAACACCTCCAGCTCTACTGAATTAGGCAAACTAGAACAAGAGCCGCTACAAAAGAAGCCAGGAGCCTGTGAACACGTCCGTCCGCCTGCTGGAGATAGAGAACACTGATTCCAGACAGCGTCACGTCCTATATGCACAGGGCAAATCAACGCTCTCTATCTCCACCTGTAGATAAACGGACACAACCCACAGGTCTATGGATTCATCTGCTGCTGACGCTAACAAATTTAAGATTATAGATTTGATAACACTGTTACTCGCTTTGAACCTGATTGATTAGGGATTTGAAAGGACACAAATCGTTTGCATAACATAACTTTTAATCTAAGGGCTGGCAGATTACTTCCTACTAAAATGTACTTTTGTAGTCCTCTGCTTTCTGGGTTGGCTAGGGATGCTGAGGAGATGGCTTTTAATAACTCCCAGGGCAGAGCATGCATCAGCCAACATTTAACAGTGATACCTACTGATCAGACTCAGGAATCATGACTGCAATTCTTAGGGAAGAATGATTGTGACACCCCCCACCACCACCACCAGGGCAGGAAAAAGTGGAAAGATCTGGGCTGGGGAGGAGAACATGTGTCAGCAATCATTTAACAGCGACATCTACTGAGCAAGACTCAAGAATCATGATTGCAATTCTGATGGGAGCATGATTGTGTAACCCCATGGTTGAGTGCCATCTCCATATTACAAATCTAAGGAGTGGAGAGGAATAAGAAAATAAGGTAAAATGCCACAGAATTGTAAAAGAAGGTTCATCATACAGGCTTTCAATCCCAGATCCAAATGATCTAAAAACAGGGATTCTCAACTTGGTCCTTTAGCCAACAGTCAGGCTTTTCAGGATGTCTATAATAGATATACATAAAAATGTGCATACACTACCTCCACTGTATGCAAATCTCTCATGGCATATTGATTCTGGGTATCCTGAAAACCTGACTAGCTAGATGTGTCCCAAGGCCTGGATCAACCACCACTTTGCTAAAAGAATAAAGAAATAAGAGGAATCTACCATGACAAAAAATGAATATAAAAGTTAAAAATTCCAGATAATGAAAAATAGTTATGTATATAGACATATCTTACAATCCATAAAATACAAGACAAAATGGCAGGAAGCTAATTAAAAATACTGAATACAAAAGATAAATATTGAAAACTTACAACAACGGATGTAAGTATGTGAACCATTCTCATGTTTGCATAGATTCCATCAAACGATATCTGAAGGGAAAAAAACAAACCAATCAAACTACAAATAGCAAGAACTTAGGCCTACTATAATTCACATGTACATAAAACTATGTCAAAGAGCAGGGCTGAAGAAATATTAGGTGCCAAGTCACCCAGGTACCTACAACTGAGAATCAGGCATTTGCTGATATGGCTGGGTCCAGTTCAAGGAGATGCCAAAGTCAGCAGCAGGAAATGAACTGAAAGGCTGCTGCCAATGCTTGAACTAGGGACTTGGTTGAAAATCTGCTGCCTGGAGTCAAGCCTGAAAATCTGCTGCCTGGAGTCAAGCCTGCCAGCAGAGTACAAGCCAAGAAATTGCTACAGTGGGGCCTTGGTCAAAGTGTAAAATGGCAGCCCACTAGTTACAGCAGTGGACTGAGAACCAGGATAGCCTAGGGGTAAAACTCTTCTGTTCCCAGTAAAGCTCTTTGTGACCTTGGGCAGCTCACTTCATCCTCCATGGCCTCAGGTACAACTTAGACTTAAGCCCCTGGACAGTGAAATAACTTCAGTACATGAAATGTAACATCTTGTAACCAGATTTGGAAAAGTGAATAATTAACCTAAAATCCAAATCCAAAATGTTATAGTCCAGAGTTGTCCTATGTTGCTAGGCCCTTACAAGAAGGAACAAATGAGAGCAGAAGGTTACACTGGAACTGAGGGGACAAGGGGGAGTATCTGTTAGCAAAAAGAGAGGAGAAGGGAAAGTACTTAAAGGAAGGGAAGCTAAAGGGCAGGAGTGGCAGGGTAGGAGTGGAACAAAAAAAATTAAATATATACTGAAAAGAAAGAACAGAGGGATAAAAAAGAAACAAAAATGAAGCAAAAAATTAGATTTCCTAACTTCAAAACTTTTCAGCTGGTGCCTCAGTTTCGCTTATGTTTCCTCCTCCCCACAAGTAAATCCACTCAGGACAGAGTTCAACATTCCTCAAATCAACACAGCATAAAAACAAATATTGTAAGACAAATATCTCCCATTTATTTGGTCATTTATATGGCTCAGGAATTTTTTCAGGACTTAACATAAGAGGCTATGTCAGAAATAAATGCTTTAATAGGAAATCTACTTTATTACCAAAATGGAACATATTTAGGGTCCTGTTTACAAAGGTGTGCTAGTGTTTTTAGCACGCGCTAACCGTGTAGACGCCCACAGGAATATTATGGGTATCTACACGGTTAGTGTAAGCTAAAAACACTAGCGTACCTCTGTAAACAGGGCCCTTAATGTTAAATTTCACACATACCAATAGTTCAGTCAAATATATTTATCCAAAAATGTAATCAACCAGGGATTGCAACCAATAATTATTACATATGAATCATGCCCATAGGCACAGATTTTACCCTAACTGTATGTGCCTCATTATCATATTTTCTTAAAACTCTACAAAGGGCTCAAGTTTGCCATAAAGTGCAAAGTTAAATAGAGACAGTTTATATCAGTTAATACTTAAAAGACAACTTTTATAATATCCAGTTGGCACCAACTCCTTTCTAGCTGGAAGCCAGTTTAAAGTTCAAAGTAATTTGCTGAACTAGCCTGTTTCCTTAAGCATATGGAGAACAAAGTGGCTTCATAATCTGCTTCCATGCACCAGAAGACTGCAACCTTGGGCACCCAAGACTCCTGCAATTCACAGTGGACTCGTGATTTGGCCACAAGTAACCCCAAAGGCTCCACTACTCAGTGCTTGCTTGCCCTTGGCAGACTTTCAGAAGTCCCATAGTGCCCAAAATGGATACTGCAAGGATGGAAGAGCCAACTGTGAATAAAATGTATTTGCCCTATTTAAAAATTACAAAATAAAGGTATTCAACCAGAAGAGCTGATGCCTTGCATATATATTTAGACCTTCCCTTTTGGCAAGCATGAGAATGGTCTTTTTAATCTATTCCAACTTTTCCATTCTTAAACCAAAATATTTTTTCAATGCATGAATCAAAACATCAATAACTTCAATTACAAATTATAAATTCTGGATACAAAAGTGTGCTCATTTTCTTGGTTTCATACACCAATGTTTTAATCTCGAGCACCTGTTTTATCAAATATTTAAATATACAAACTATGCTCAAAGACTTGATTCTAAAAAATATTTTAAATGTAACTTACAGATGGAGATGGCCCTTTTCCACTGCTACGACCTCTGAAATGAGTAAAACATACTAAAGATCATTTTTTTAAAATGTGACATTCATAAAAACTGTATTATATTATGTTAGAAACAAACAGGTGAACAAGAGGCACGTAACAATAAAAATTGTTTTCAATAATACTCAGTGTAAACACTATGGGGTCCTTTTACTAAGGTGTGCTAACTGGTGCACACTAAATCCTAAGAAGCTTATTTTATACCGATGCACTTCTTAGTATTTAAGCACGCACCTTAGTAAAAGGACCCCTATATATTTACTCAGGGTTCTGAGGGAAAAAGGAACGAAGTCATTAAATACAAAACACTATAACCTACACTACAGACCAGTAAAGGGCGATTTGGTAATCTTTGCTATTCAAAATGAATCCAGAAGTCCTTGTAAACTGCTTTGGAAAAAAAATAACTAGGAAAAGCATGCAGAGCATAGCTCATTAAATTCTTTCCAATCCCTCTGTGAGTGTGTACGTGCACGCAAGTATTGGGACTGGTGTTGGCGAAATGGAGAAAGTAGGTCTTACTGGATAATTTTCTTTCCATTAGTCCTTCCCACTATTCCAGAACCTGTGAGATAGTTGTGTCCATCAACCAATAGGTGGAGATAAAGAACTGAAAACTGAACTGAGAATAAAGAATGACATGGGGACGGGGACCCGCAGTAACCACGGGGATGGGGACAGAGCCCACGAGGATGGGGACAAACTTTGTCCTTGTGTCATTTTCTACTTTGAAGTCTGTTAATGAACTAGACTGTTATTTATGTTTGAGTGATGCAGGCAACAATATTTAGATTTTTTGGAAAAACAAGCAAACATGCTGGCCACAACTAGCAAAATTTGCAAGGGGGGGGATCCTGTACATCCTGCTACCAGCACATCTTCTAAGAAGACATCTTCTATTGCAGGAAGAACTGTGGAAGACAGGAGAGCTAGATTGAATCCTGAGATTGTTGATGACTTCTTATTCATCCACAGATTGAAAAATCATAACAGTGCTTCATAGGGCATATTTCTCCCCTCTAGGGCATACAGAACAGGTTGTATTTTGTACCCCTGGACATTTTAACAGGGTGGATTAGGATTCCTTGGGGAAGTAGAAATCAGCTATTGTTGGGGTTGGAAGGGTAGAGGGTGGTGGTGAGGAAGGTTGTTATAGCTGCTCACTGTTATTATTGCTTTCTATCTGTAATTTATACACAATAGTTGCACAACATATTGTTCCTTTTTATACTTTAATAAAAAGATTTAAAAATAAAATCATAATTGTTCAAGGGTTCTGCAGATGAGAACAGAGCCTGTGGGGACAGGAACAGAACCTGCGGAGACAGGGTAAGGACGGAGACAGATCCTGCAGGGGCAGGGATAGAGACAGAACCCACGGGCACCGTGCAGGGACAAACGTTGTCCCCGTGTCATTCTCTAGCTGAGACATATCTCTCTTGGCATCCAGTCCAGCTCCACAGTATTTATGTAGACAAGCATTAAGGAGAAACTCAGAATAAACACAACAACCTTAAACAACTCTTTAACCTAACACTAACCAGACAAGCAAACGTGTGGACCTCTCGCATTTCTGGACAACTTGTAGAGAACAAGAGATATGCAAGAAGCACCATGCAAGGCAACAGTCATTATCTGACCCATAACTTCACACCAACCAGACATCTCAGAAACCTTGGGAGAGTCTCTGGAATAGTGGGAAGGCCTAATGGGAAAGAAAATGATCAGGTAAGACCTCATTTCCGCTTCCATTACATAGCATCCCACTATTCCAGAACTTGTGGGATGTTTAAAAGCAATCCATAGAGTGGGTGAGATACTGGCGATGCAGCCCTGAGAACCGAAGCCCCAAAACTGGCTTCTGGACATGCAACATCATCCAATCTATACTGCTTAACAAAGGTATGCAGCGTTGACCATGTCACAGCCTTGCAAATATCCGCCAGACACAGTAAGGTAGTCTCCACCCAGGATGTTGATGTATACCTTGTATAATGAGCCCACAATGCCTGAGGAGCCTGCTTCCCCACAAGCAAATAAGCTGACGCAATAGTCTCCTTCAGACATCAAGCAACTGTGGGCTTGAAAGCCATGAGGCCAAGCCTCTGCTTACCAAAAAGGACAAGAAGTCTCATCTGTGACTTCCCAATATCTAATGAGGACTCTATAGACAACGAAAAGCTTCAAGGAAGAATACTGAGCCTCCTCGTCCTCTTTGTGAAAGGATCCCAGCCTCCATAAAGCAGAGAAAGGGATTCTGACAAGAGAGTCTGAAGCTCTGAAACCCTGCGTGCTGACACAACAGCCACCAAAAACGCTGTCTTTAGTGTAAGATCTTTCAACTCAACTGCAGAAGATGGACAACTTTGTCCATTGCCGCCACACTGTCCGAATAGAATGACGAACAAATGAGCCACTCATCGAGATACAGGTGAACTCTGAATCCCTGGTATGAAAGGAAGGCCACCACCAGCAACACTGTAACTTTGGTAAACGTTCTTGGTGCCGTGGTGAACCGAACATGATGAACCAGCAACACAAAATGTAGAAACCTCTGATGCAGCCGCCATATGGGTTATATGCAAGTAAGCTTCCTTGAGATTGAGGGCAGTGAGAAATTCTCCCGCTTGAACTGAGGTTATGACTGCTTTTAGTGTTTCCACGTGAAAGTGGGACTGTCGGAGGCAGCACTTTAGACCTTTAACATCTAAGACAGGACGAAAGGTGCCTCCTTTCTTTGGTGCAATGAAGTAGACTATGACTTCTCCCTGTTCCACCTGGGGAACTGGAACAATGGCCCGGAGCACCAGCAAGGAATCTACGGTGGCCTGAATCTCAACCACCTTGGTTCCCTTTCAACAAGGAGATTTAAAGAAAAGAGGAGCTACAGGGCAGGAGAACTCCAACTTGTAACCTGCTGTATGAATATCCAGAACCCGCAGGTCCAGTGTGATTTTGGCCCACACTTCCCATATTGCTTTCGTCTTGAAATAAGAAATTGAGAGCCCCCTGAAAACGGATGACCACAGGCTATTGGCCTTTCCTCTGGCAACCGATCTGGCTTAGTTACCCAAAGTTCTTTCACAAAGCTACTGAGATCTCCTCCAAATAGCCACTGCACTGAAAGGGCAGTTTAACTAGACATGATTCTGACACTGCATCCACTGCCCAATACCACAATCAGAGTTGCCAATGTGTCGTGACAACCAAAGACATACTGTAGGCCATACATGTCATAAATAGCATCCCCCAAGCAGACCAACCCTGCATCCAGTTGGGTGTTACGGCACCGGTCTTGTGTTGCAGACTGCCAATGCCACTTCAGACATGCTCTTGCCATGAACAAGCTGCACACTGTTACTTGAAGGCCCAAAGAGGCCACTTCAAAAGCTCAGTGAGCCTTCTAGCTTCCTATCTTGTAGGTCATTTAGGGTGATGTCCCCTTACAAAACCAAGGTGGTCTTCTTATTCACTGCCATAAAAAGGGAGCCCACCTTGGGAAGCTGCAATATCTTTCTCCTCCTCTCAATCGCCATGCCATAAGGCCAAAGCGGCAGGCGTCCTCCATGGCCACCGGACCCTGTGACAACAGGTGCGGAACCAGAGGTAACGGAAAGGGAGCCTCCAACAGCATCTGTCGGAGGTCCGCATACCAAGGCCTCCTGGGCCAATCCGAAGCGATGAGCACCACTTCTCCTGGATGCAGCCGAATCCGCAGGAGCACTCGCCCTATCAAGGGCCACGGAGGGAAGACATACAGCAAGCCCAGGGGCCAGGGTTGAGCCAAGGCATCCAACCCAGCAAAGCGAGGATCTCTCCGTCTGCTGAAGAAGCACGGGACTTTGGCATTGGAACTTGTCGCCATAAGATCCATCACTGGCTTGCCCCATTTGGCACATATCTGCAGGAATACATCGTCTGCTAGTTCCCACTCCGCTGGATCGATCTGATGCCTGCTTAGATAGATGGCTTGCACGTTGCTCTGACCTGCAATGTGAGCTGCTGACAGGGACTGTAGATGCAGCTCGGCCCAGTGGCAAATTTGTTCGGCCTGCGTGGCTAGAGCTCTGCACTGAGTGCCGCCTTGTCGATTTATGTAGGCCACTGCTGTCGTGTTGTCCGACATCACTCAGACAGCCAATCCTTCCAGGGTCACTTGAAAGGCCAGAAGAGCCAGAAACACTGCTTTCAACTCTAGGCGGTTGATAGACCACTCCGACTCGTCGGGCGTCCACAGACCCTGGGCATGCTTCCCCTGGCAATGTGCGCCCCAGCCCTTCAGGCTGGCATCTGTCACCACTAGGCACCAATCAGGGAGCGCCAGCGGCATTCCCCGCCGCAACATGCTGTCCGAGAGCCACCACTCCATACTGAGGCGGGCCGCAGGGAGCCAAGAAAGTCTGCACTGACAATCCTGAGATACTGGAGACCATCGTTGAAGTAGAGAATACTGTAGAGGTCTCAGGTGCGCTTTCGCCCATGGCACCACTTCCAAGGTGGCCGTCATCGATCCCAACAGCTGGACAATGTCCCAAGCTCGCGGGCGGGGCATCCTCAGGAGCAGACGGACCCGATTCTGAAGCTTGCACCGCCTTTGCTTGGGAAGAAACACAGCCCGAGGCTGTGTCGAACCTGGCCCCCAAATATTCTAGAGATTGGGAGGGGGTCAGGTAACTTTTGGCCATATTGACAACCCAGCCCAGAGATTGAAGGACTGAAACCACTCTGGCTGTAGCTAGATGACTCTCTTTTTCTGAGTGCTCTGATGAGCCAGTCGTCTAGGTACGGGTGAACCCGGATACCCTCTCGCCTGAGAAAGGCAGCTACTACCACCATTACCTTGGAGAAGGTTCGGGGAGCTGTGGTGAGGCAAAAAGGCAAGGCCCGAAACTGGAAATGTTTTCCCAACACCACAAACCGCAGAAACTTCTGGTGCGGGGGCCAAATTGGTATGTGCAAGTAAGCTTCTTTCAGGTCCAGAGACGTGAGAAACTCTCCTGGCTGTACCGCCTCAATGACGGAGTGCAGGGTTTCCATGTGAAAAAGCCGCACTCTTAAGGACTTGTTTAGCTCTTTTAAGTCCAGGATCGGGCGAAAAGACCCGCCTTTTCGTGGCACCACAAAGTAAATGAAGTAGCGGCCTAGACCTTGTTCTGCGGGAGGCACCGGGGTCACAGCCCCTATCTGGCACAGACTGTGCAAAGTCTCCTCTACCGCCGCCCGTTTGGCGGCAGAACAGCATCGGGACGCCACAAACACGTCTCTCACCGGGGCATCGAATTCTATTCGGTATCCGTCTCTGATCAGGTCCAAGACCCACTGATCTGCGGAGATTTTGGCCCACTCCTCGAAAAAGAGGGAAAGTCTTCCTCCGATGACAGGAAACGAGGAGGGGCCAGCGCACCATCATTGAGAGAGTCGCCCCTGAACTCCAGGGTTGCCCTTGAACCGGCAGCTGCAGAACGTTTGTCCGAGTGAAAGGAGTTTCTCTGCTGAAAGCAGGCACGAGAAGTGAACCCAGCAGCACGCCCCAGGCGGTAGCTTCTAGCTTCACGGAAGCGAGGTCTGTAAGAGGAGCGGACCGCCTGGCCCTTAGAGGAAGGCTTCGGCCTACCTTCGGGCAAGCGCTGAGGTTTGGAATCCCCCACGCCTTTAACAATGTTTTCCAGCTCCTCACCAAACAGGAGAAGGCCTTCAAAGGGCAACTTCACCAACCTTTGCTTAGAGGCCATGTCCGCCGCCCAATGTCGTAGCCAAAGAGTGCTGCGAGCCGCCACTGCTACAGCCATTTGTTTAGCCGAAGCTCTGACCATATCATAAAAGGCGTCAGCCAAAAAGGACAAGGCCGACTCCATCCGCGGAGCCACTTCAGATAAGGTCTCCACTCCATCACCGGGCTGTTCCACTGCCTGCTGTAACCAAGCCAGGCAGGCCCTAGCAGCATAACAACTGCATGCAGACGCCCGAACAGTGAGACCTGCCAAATCAAAGGACCGCTTCAGAGCTGAATCAAGCCTGCGGTCTTGAATATCCTTCAGGGCAACACCTCCTTCAACAGGGAGGGTAGTTCTCTTTGTCACAGCCATGACCAGGACATCCACTTTAGGCATTGCAAAGAAAGCCAAATGTTCCTCACTCAGAGGGTATAATTGCCCCATAGCCCTGGAAACCTTCAAAAGTCCCTCGGGGTCAGCCCATTGAGCCGAAATAAGCTCTTGGATGGAGTCATGCAAAGGAAAGGCTCGAGCAGGCTTTCTGGTACTAGCCATCCTTGGATTAACAGAGGAGGCCGTGCCACTCCCAGGATCTTCAATCGAGAGGGCTTGTAAGGCATCTGAAATAAGCGCTGGCAGCTCCTCGCGGTGGAAAATCCTCACCGCAGACGGATCAAGCTCCTGTGGCAATTCTGCACCCGACTCTGGCTCCTCAGCCCAAGAAGTTCTGCCAGACCCCTCAGAATCATCCTCATAGCCCAACCACGGGGGGGAAAAGGGGGGTACGCCACACTCAGAAGGGGAATTAGCCCTTCTGCGTTTATCAGGAGGATAAGAAACAGGCAAAGCCAACTCCAAAAGGTCAGGATCCACCGGGGGGGCAGGCAGAGGGTCCGAAGATCCCTGTGGAAGAGCTCTTTTAAGCATGTATGCCCTATGCAGCATTAAAACAAAATCAGGGGAGAAAACCGCTCCCTGACCGCCCGGATCCTGCCCAGGGCTATCAGCTCTATTATTAGCCTCACTCAGAGGACCCCCCCCCCCCCCCAGATTCAGGGCTCTCCGTCGCAACGGAGGCTGCACCATGTGGAAAATCCAAAATGGCGTCTGCTGCCAGCTCAGAGCGCGAAAGATCGCCGCTCGCCATGCTCGGGCCGGCTCTACCGTCTGTACAGCATGAATTACAGAGCCCCTCTGCTGATTTGCGCTTGCCACATTTAGAACAGCGCTTTACAGTCTCCGCAGCCATCGCCAAAAACGGCGGTAAAATTAAAAAATGGCAGTTCGCGCCAAAAACGTCCAGATCGCGGGCCCACCCCGGAGGAGTCAGAAAACACTCTTACCTCACTAGACCGAATATCACAGCTCCAGTCCTGCAGAAGAATCTCAAGAAAAAAACCTCTTTTCCAAGATCGCTGCGCTAAAGCACGACGTGACTAATTTTTTTTTTTTTTTTTTTTTAATGCTGTGAGGAAAGCAGAGGCAAAAGAGGTAAATAAAATCACTCCAGAGGCTCAGATAAGTGGGAAAGGCAGGGAAAGGCGAACCAATGTGCCTGCATCCACTGAGTGGGAAAGGAGAGGGAAAAGCAAGCTAATATGTCCACATCCACGGGGGCATAGGTAAGGCAGGGAAAGGGATGACCTATGTGCCTTCAAAGTGAAGCTGCTATAGCCTCTAATACCCCGGCTAACAACTGGCAAGCCAGGAGCCACCCCCAGGCAGATTTTTGATGGAGCTCGAAGAAGCTGCAGCCACCCTGCTTGGGGAGATAGAGAATACTGAAGAGGCAGTGGAGCTAGCTGGCCATGAGGCACTGTGAAAAGTTGAGTGCTCTCTATCTCCCCCTGCTGGTTGATGGACACAACCCGTACGTAATGGCTTCATCTGCTTGATGACAAGGAATATAGCTTGTAACCCTACTTGTAACCCAAATAAAATTAATCAACCAGGGAGAGATTCTGGGCTGGTCTGATAGGACTAATGGAAAGAAAGTTATCAGGTAAGACTTTTTCCTTCCTTAGCATCCTATCAGACCAGTCCAGGCCAATGGAATGTAGCAAAAGAGTGTCCCCAACACAGAGCGGGACTAAAAGTTTGAAACACTCAAAAAAGAGAAACTGGAATAGCCTTAAAGATTCTTTCCAGTGGAACCTAGTAAAAACAACAAAGAAGGACTCTGGAAAGACAAAGGGTATGGAAGAGGAGAAGGAAGCGAGTTCCATGATAAGTAGGAATAATAAAAAAATAACATTGATAGACCGAGGAAGAGATGCGTAAACCAAGAAACAAACCCAACTGGTGATTTTTCTTAAATAGATCTTTGAAGGCAACACCGTAAGACCACAGCACATCTACGAGGGAATATTGCAACTACAACAGAAGTCCTGGAGGAGTTCAATATCCAGAGATGTGAATATAAAGCTATCAGGAGCTGAAAAACCACTGTGCTTCCCCTTCTATATCTATGACAACCAGGAAATCCAAAGGGAAACTGATGAATCACCCTTCACTGAGAATAAAGGAAGACCAATGGGATCTAAATAGAATGGCTACTGACTGACCTGGTGCCAAAGAATAACCTATTCAGACATGAAAATCCAAATGTCAATCATAAGAGCAAGAAGAGAGGATAAGGGCCTTGAGACACGTCACGAAATATGAAAAACTCAGACAGGACAACCAAGAATGGGAGCCTATTAGGCTTAGAATAAAATCACAATATCAAAGACTTCCTAAAGTTATGTAACAACAGTGGCTAATGCCAGTGCTATCAAGTTAGCTATGCAAAACAGTTAGACAGTAGAATCATACAAGGTATGTGGTTTATATAGCCTAAGCCAAATGGGTGACCAGCGACACTGTACCAAAACGTTGGGAAGAACAGATGAGGCACATAGCCACCAAAACCAGAGAAGACAGTCTACCGACGCATCTAAGCACCATAATCAAATGCATCAAGAGATATTACGCATGTAGCCACCACAGTTGAAGCTATAGACATGGCTGGCAAAACTAGAGACAACCAGGTGTCTGCAGTAGCTGGTGACAGAGGCAGCTGCAATAGCTGGCATCAAATAGGTGGCTGCGGTGGCTGGTGACAGAGGCAACTGCAATAGCTGGCTTCATACAGGTGGCTGTGGTGGCTGGTGACAAAGGCAGCTACGGTAGCTGGAACCATACAGTAGCAGAGTGGTAGAGGTAGCTGTAGTAACTGGCATCATACAGGTGGCCACTGCATCTGAAGCCACAGGCTTGTATGCTGCAGCTGAAGCCATATCTACAGATGCTGCATGTAATATGATAAATAACAAGCACATGGATACTACACTCAGATACCCTACTTATTGATACCGTAGCCAAGGTCATGGGGTCAGGTGCTGCCTGGGAAGCTGCACAAATGTGAATCTAAAATGTCCCACAGACAGCTGGTATATCCGATGCCACATAGGCAGCTTTGCAACTGTGCCATATACAGAGCTTCCATAACTGAAATATACAGGCAACTGCTGAAACTGTGTAGTACAGGCACACATAGCACATACAGGGAGACAGACTAGTTGTGCTACACAGCTGACCTGGAACACTACAACATGTAGGCGACAGCTGAAGGTAAAAAAGAAATTCAGCTATTTCAGCTGCACAACACAGCCGACTGTGCAACTGTATACAACAGATGGTTGTCGCTGCAGAGATGGAAAATAGGCAGTTGCTTAAGCTGAGTAGAATTGTCAGATGCTGGAACTATGGAAATGACCAGTTGTTGCAGCTATGCAAAACAGGTGACTGTTGCAACCATACAACAGAGATGATGGGAGCAGGACCACATAGGTAGATGTTGCAAGAGATCTAGACCAGCAGCTGCTTAGGAAAGTAATACAAGTGGTTGCTGCTTCTGTGAAGAAACCCAAAGGTGAAATTCAGGTGGCCGTTACCATTGTACAAACAGTGGCAAGCACCACTGTGCAACCCAGGTGGTTGCTGCAATCTCACAACCTAGGAGGGCTTCCATCCCATGCAACACAAGTGGATGCAGAAAGCTTGCAACCAAAGTGGCTGTGAAGCACAGGAAGATATAGTAAGAATTATGCACCACATATGGAAGTGCACCACAGTTGAAGAATGGAAGAACTATGCAACTGGGTAACTGAACCAGCTCCAAAACATCACTGGCTACCAAACTTCTTTGGCTGTATTATTTCTGTGGAATGCGAAAAAGTGTGATTGACCACAGATGTAACCCAAATATGGAGCCAAATTATAGAGGAAGCAATTTTATTCAAAGACCCGACACAGCCCATGTTTTGGCGAATGCCTGCATCAGGGGTCTGTTACCATAAAACATACAAAATACCAGAGACTTATTAAATAAGCATGCTAAAAAAATTCAAAAACAAATAAATACAAGTGAAAAGTACAACATAAACGTTGGTCTTTTGAAGCTCTTTGCAGCAAAAATAGCAGATATTGGAATTATAACAGAAAAACATTTTGAATAAAAACATTGCTAGTTCTTAATGAATTGTTATGGTTTGAGAAATTGACTGGATTGCTAATATGACAGCAGATGTCCCTGTCTGCTTTTTTTTTTTTTCTTAAGGTAAAGGCAGTTGTGTTTTTTCGTTCTATTTACATTTCCTATCCGGTGAAAGCCATACAGTTCAGCTGTTGGCTGCATTATATCATTTTAGATGGGCACAATCTGCTTCAACATGAGTTACTCATCTGGCTTACAAGATTCAGCATGGCTGCATTATTTTTCAGTTACGGAAATAATACAGAGCATGCAGCTCAGAGGGAAACACCAACTCAAAAGTTGTGAAATGAGAAAGTGTGATCAGCCAGACGGAACCATGAGGTGGAGCCAAATTGCAGAGGAAGCAATGTTTATTCAAAGACCCAACACAGCCCATGTTTTGGCGAATGCCTGTGTCAGGTGTTTCTCACCATAACATACAAAATATATTTAAAAAAACAGAGCATAATACCAGACATTAAAAAAACATGCTAAAAAATAAAACACACCTATTTATAGAACATACCCCCCCCCCCCCCCGTTTACTAAGCGATGCTAGCGGCTGCCATGCGGGGCTGTGTCGGCATTAGTGCACAGCAGCCACTAGCACGGCTTAGTAAACAGGGGGTACATTATGTAAATAGGTGTGTTTTTGGACAATTTCAACAACACAATAAATCATGCAATGTAATCTTAACTCTACACATATGATATAGGTGACATAATCAAAATTGTTTCTGCTATAATTCCAGTATCTGCTGGGGGGTTTTTTTTTTTGTGAAGAGCATCAAAAGACCAATGCTTATTTGTACGTTTCACTGATATTTATAAGTTGGTTTTTTTTAGCATGCTTTTTTAACGTCAAGTCTCTGGTATTATGTCCTTGATATGGGCCCAAATGATTGGCTACGTTAGAAACCGGTTAAGTGGAAGGAGATAGACGACAGTGGTAAACGGAGTTAGCAGTGGTGTGCCACAGGGATCAGTCCTTGGGCCATCTCTTTTTAACATCTTTGCGAGTCATACTGCGGAGAGCTGTCAGGTAAGGTTTGCCTCTGTGCAGATACCACCACCAGTGGTTTTGGTTACAACTGAAACTGAATGCACTGAATTTCAACTTGGCCTCCCCGCCCAACTCCTTCCACCAGAAAATAGGTCACGGCTGCTGGGACCTTCTGTGGCAGTCATCCTGATTCACCAGTGGCAGCAAGCAGAAATAAGTGGGCTCCGTTCCTGGGTTTGTTAAGGTAGGCCCATGGAGGGCCTACAAGGTGGTCAGGCAGCGCAAGGGGGGGGGGCGGTGCAGCTTATTTTCTGAAGGGTGGGGGTGGGGCTTTGATGCACATACCAAAATTCAGTCAGCTTCTACCCTGGTGTGGATAACATGAGAAGGGATCTAGTGATGTTTTAAGAATGGTCCAGAAAATGGTAACTAAGAGTCATGCTAAAAAAAAAAAAAAGTACGGTCATACAGTTGGACTGCAAAAAAAAAAAAAAAAAGAGGGAGCAGTATAGGAACATAAGAATAGCTAGTGGTCAGACCAACTGTCCATCTAGCCCAGTATGTATCCTGCTTCCAACAGTAGCCAATTCAGGTCACAATTGGCTGACAAAATCCCAAATAGTAGCAAGATTCATACTACTGATCCCAGGGACAATAGCAAACTATGGACTTTTCCTCCAGGAACTTGTCGAAACCTTTTTTTTAAACCCAGATATACTAACTGCTGGTACCACATCTTCCAGCAACAAGTTCCAGAGCTTAACAATTCGTTGAGTGAAAAAATATTTTCTCCTGTTCATTTTAAAAGTAGTACCATATAACTTCCTTAAGCGTTCCCTAGTCTTTGTAGTTTTTGAAAGAGTACAAAAAAATTGATTTACATTTACCCATTCTAAAATACTCAGTATTTTGTATCCTATCCCCCCTCAGCCATCTCTTTTCCAAGTTCAAGAGTCCTAACTTCTTAAGCCTTTCCTCATATGAGAGGAGTTCCATCCCCCTAATCATTTTGGTCACCCATCTTTGAACGTTTTCTAACTCTGAGATATCTTTTTTAAGCTATAGCGATCAGAATTGCACATAGGACTCAAGGTGTACATAAAAACATAAGTATTAACATACAGGGACAGACCAAAGGTCCATCAAGCCCAGCATCCTGTTTCCAACAGTGGCCAATCCAGGTTACAAGCACCTGGCAAGATCCTAAGACAGTACATTTTATGCTGCTTATCCTATAAATAAGCAGTGGCTTTTCCCCCAAGTCCATTTTAATAATGGCTTATGAACTTTTTTTAAGAAGTCATCCAAACGTTTTGTATGTAGTCGAACTATGGAGTAATACAGAGGCATTATAGTATTTTTTGTCTCATTTTCTATATCTTTCCTAATCATTCCTAGCATTCTGTTTGCTTTTTTGGCCGCCACCACACACTGGGTAGAAGCTTTCAATGTACTGTTCACAATGACACCTAGATTTTTTTTTCCTGGGTGCTGGCTCCTAAGGTGGAGCCTAACATCAGGTATCTATGATTTGGATTATTTTTTTCAATGTGCATCACTTTGCATTTGTCCACATTAAATCTCATCTGTCATTTGGTTGACCAGTCTTCCAATTTCCTAAGGTCTTCCTGCAATTTTTCACAATCCACATTTTTTACCAACTTTGAATAGTTTTGTGTCATCTGCAAATTTAATCACCTCACTCACTATTTCCATTTCTGTATCATTAATAAAAGTGATAAATGGCACCAGTCCCAGTACAGATCCCTGGAGCATTCCACTATTCACCCTCTTAAATTTAGAGAATTGGCCATTTAACCCTATCCTCTGTTTTCTATCCATCATCCAATTCCTAATCCACAACAGAACATTGCCTCCTATCCCATGACTCAAAGTCCCTCATGAGAGACTCCTGAGAAAATTAGTCAAATGCTTTCTGAAAATCAAAATACACTACATCAACCAGTTCACCTTTACCCACATGTTTATTCGCGCATTCAAAGAAATGAAGCAAACTGGTGAGACAAGACCTCCCTTGGCAGAATTCATGTTGACTCTGTCCCCTTAAGCCATGACTGTCCATGTGTTCAATGATTTTATTCTTTATAATAGTGTCCACTATTTTGCCCAGCACTGATGTCAGGTTTACCGGTCTAATTTCCCAGTAAGCCTGACGTGAAGTACTTCTGTGCATGAAATAAATGCAGCATTTGTGGGTGATTGTATCTGATGACCTTAAGGTGGACCAACAGGTAGAAAAGGTGACAGCAAGAATCAGAAGGGTGCACAGGGAAAAGAATGGCCAGCAGGAAAAAGGATGTGAAAATGCCTTTGTATAAGTCTCTGGCAAGGCCCCATTTGGAGTACTGTGTACAATTCTGGAGACAGAACATTCAAAAAAAGATAAACAGGATAGAGTTGGTCCAGAAGGCAGCTAATAAAATGGTCAGTGGTTTCTGTCATAAAGCATATGGGGACAGACATACAGACCTCAATATGTATATCCTGGGAGAAAGAAAGGAGACAAGAGATATAATAGAGACATTTAAATATCTCTGTGGCATAAATCCACAGGAAGCGAGTCTTTCAATTGAAAGAAACCTCTGGAATGAGAGGGCACAAAATGAAGTTAAAAGGGTAATTCAAGGAAATACTTTTTTATGTAAAGGGTGGTTGAGTGGCCTCTTGGGGTGGTGTAAACAAAAGACTGTATCTGAATTCACAAGAAAGCATGGGACAAGAACGTGGGATCTTAAAGTAGCCATTCCCAACCCAGTCCTTGCGGGACACCTAGTCCCATCAGGTTTTCAGGATATCCACAATAAATATGCATGAGATAGATTTGCATGCACAATTGCATGCAAATCTATCTCTGAGGACTAGGTTGGGAATGGGCTGTCTTAGGTAGAGGAGAGATAGTAGATGGCATGAATGATATGATAAAGCCTTTATCTATAGTCATGTTTCTAGTTATAGTGAATTAGTGTACATATGCTGCAGCTGTTGAACTACTTCTCCCATAGAAATCTATTGTGGCTTTTCTGGAGGGGGATAATTTCTCTTCCCCCACCCCATTCAGAAACTTCACAGCACATGAATTTCTTCCTGGTCACCTCCTCCATTCCTGTGACTAGAGCTGTTTTCCAGTCCTTTGCCTCTACTTCCTTCCCACTAGCTGGATCCTGCAGAACTGCAGACAGCAGTTTTAAAGGTAGAAAAATGTCCAGACATGTTACTTATTATTCTACTTTCTGGACAATTAATGCAAAATTCTGCTGACTTCGGAAAAAAGCCACATGTTGGCAATACTAGCCTTCCAAGTTCTGAACGCATATCACAGGGAGCCCCTAAGCATGTGGGCACAAAATACGTGCAAAGTTTGCCAACAGCTTAATCTAGCCTTGTCCATAGCAACAAATGGTACTTGGCAAGACACATGTTAAGTTATGTTATAACCAATAATAGTTCTATGCGGATCACATAATCAATAAAAAAGAAGAAACAGGAACAATCATCCTCAAACACAATAATATAACCTAAATATATAAAAAATATTTTACAAATAAGTATGTTTTAAGATTCTTCCGAAACGTAAGATTAATGTGATATACCGCGAATCGATACCGACAATGAATTCCACACAGACAGCTTGATAATATATAGAGGTGTTAAATACCTTAAACTTTTTGATCAATTTAGGCGATGGAAAACTAAGTAACATTTGATTACGAGTCTTACTATGAACACCATTAGAAAGAAGTGAAACCCAATCAACTATAATGAAACCTCACCATACAAAATGTGATGAAGTACAGAGTTTAAAACGCACTATGGCATGCACAGCAATCAGTTTAACCTTTCAAACAATGGAGAGACAGAGGCTCCTGCTTGCTTAAATCATTTTAATTATTAGTCAGACTGTTTTTATGTTGTCTCATATTTTAGTATATTTGATTTTCTTTGCCATTTCTTTGTTTTTTTGCTTCCAACAAAGGGAAGCCGGAAAGAATTGTAAAAAAAAAAAAAAAAAAAAAAAAAGTGTTGAGAATGTCTGTGTGTCTGGGAGCAAAAATTACTCTCCAAAAACTTAACAGAATGGGATGAAACTTGGTATAAGGTAAAAGCCAGTAAAAAGATAAGTCTGAAAATGAACCAAATCGGACTGAGGGTTCTAGAGAAATAGCCCCTCTCACCCCCCCTCCAAAAAAAGGCCCAAAATATTTCTATGGAAGAATGAGTTCCAGCTTCTGTATCGGAGAAACAGAGAGAGATCAAATGAATTGTTTGCTTCAGTTTTCAACAAGGAAAATGTGGGAGAGATACCAGTGCCAGAAACGGTATTCAATGCTGATGAGTCAGAGAAACTGAAACAAATCTCTGTAAACCTGGAATATGTAATAGAGCAATTTGACAAACTGAAGAGTAACAAATCTCTTGGACTGGATGGTATACATCCCAGAATACTGATAGAAATTTTAAAAAATGAGCTTGCAGAGCTATAGTTAGTAATATTTAATTTATTTTTAAAAGCAAGCATGATACTGTAAGATGGAGAGTGGCCAATGTAACGCCAATTTTTTAAAAGGGTTCCACAGGTGATCTGGGAAATTATACACCAATGAGCCTGACATCGGTACTGATCAAAATGGTACAGACTATTATAAAGAACAAAATTACAGAGCATATACGAAAGCATGGATTAATGAGACAAAGCCAACATGGATTTAGTCAAGGGAAATCTTGTCTCACTAATCTACTACATTTCTTTGAAGAGATGAATAAACATGTGGATAAAGGTGAGCCAGTCAATATTGTATATCTGGATTTTCAAATGGCATTTGACAAAGTACCTCATTAAAGACTTCTGAGGAAATCAGAAAGTCACGGGATAAGAGGAAATGTCCTATTGTGGATTAAAAATTGGTTAAAAGATAGAAAACAGAATAGGGTTAAATGGTCAGTATTCTCAATGGAGAAGAGTAGATAGTAGGGTTCCCCAGAAGTCTATACTGGGACAGTTGCTTTTTAACATATTTATAAATGATCTAGAGATGGGAGTAACTAGTGAGGTGATTACATTTGCTGATGACACAAAGTAATTCAAAGTTGTTAAATCACAAGATACAAATGCCAGAAGCCATTTAATGTGAGCAAGTGCGATACAAGTTCCACAATCCTAATCACCACCCAAGGAAAAGGATCTAAGTGTGGTCATTGATATGGTTGAAACCCTCTGTTCAGTGTGCAGAGGTGGCTAAGAAAGCAAACAGAATTTTAGGAATTATTAGGAAAGAAATAGAAAACAAAAATGAGAATGCTATAATGTCTTTGTACCTCGAATACTGTGTGCAATTCTTGTCACTGCATCTCAAAAAAGATATAGCGGAATTAGAAAAGGTACAGAGAAGGGCAATAAAAATGATAAAGGGATGGGACAACTTCCTTATGAGGAAAGGCAGATTACTCCTCTTTTACGAGCACATCCATCTCACCTGAGATCGGTGAAAAGATGTTCAGGGAATATTCCCTGGAATTTGCGCAAACCATGGCAGACACCTTCATGATGTCCCCATGTAGCTCAAAGCTCTTACCTTTCCACGTTTGCCCGACTTGAGCAGTGGAGTCCGTTCCAGTTGCAGGGTGAGGTCAGGGCCACTATTTATTTTATGGTCCCAAAAAGGGATTGAATGCGTTCCCCTCACGGGCTACATTTTAAGTTCTCTGCTCTATCTTTGCTGCACTTCCTGGATTCTTTTGTCCTCTCGGGTGCTTCTCTGAACTTCTTATTGTGGAGCATCACAAATGGCGTCTGCACTTTTGTGTGCTTAGCCATCATTTCCAGTTTCAGGCTCCTCCCTTTGGGCTGTGGGTGGTATTGGCAATCCACTTGAGGCGTTAGAGTCTCCAGGAGCTTCCATATTTGAACATTTGGATGATCCAGGCCAGCTCAATGGAAGAGGCTGGGGAGGGTGGGGTCTGGGCTGGGCGATGAATTTCTGAAGAGTCACCTGCTCCCGACCCAGATCCTAGAGTATCTGGGGAGTCTGCTTCGACCTAGTTCGCGAGATGGTTTTGCTCCTGGAGGTTCAGGCAGCAAAGCTTCAAATCCAGTAATGCAGGCTCTGTGAGCTCCCGACTCCCAAAGTTAGATGCAAGCCTGTGGGCTCTTGAGCTCTTTGATAGCAGCCTTGGTGTTGGTCTTGTTGGTCAGGTGTATTCGTTACTCAGGATTTCAAGCGCTTTTTGCCTCTCTTGGGAAAGGCACAAGCCATTCTAGAATGGTAGGGCTGTGCAGTTGTCCTCCTTCAGGCGGTATCGCTGGAAGCCTCACAGTGAATGGTTGCTGCCATCAGTGTGAGTCACCTCAGCTGGCGAGTATGTTGCCTGTGCCAGGTGACCCAGGGGGCCTGTACGCCCTGGATTCATCTTTGTTATTAAATCCCCTACGGATGCAAGCAGTTCACCTGGCATTAAGTTTTTTTCCTCTGCCCTAGGGAAGGGCACACCGGGTGATGATAGACAGCACCAGAGTGGTGGCCTGCATAAACAAACAGGGCAGCACCCAGAGCCAAGTGGTGATGCTGGAAGCTACAATCCTCTGTGACTGGGCAGAGGGGCATCTACAGACTTTAACAATGGTGCACTTAGCAAGTAAAGACAATGTCCAGGCGGACTTCCTCAGCCGCTCCCAACTGGATCCGGGGGGGGGGGGGGAGGAGAGCTAGGGGCAGAGGTCTAGCTAAATCAGGACCATTGGGGGCTACCAGTGTTTGACTTGATGATGACTAAGTCCAGTGCTCAAAGTGATGCTTCAGCCGCCAGAGGGAGGCAGTCTCACAAGGGCCAGTTGCACTGGTTCAGCCGTAGCCGGCAGAGGAGCCTCTGTACATCTTCTTCCTGAGGCCTCTGATAAGCCAGCAGTTGTGCAACATAGTGCGTCTTCCTCGTCCTGTCCTGCTGGTAGCCTTGCCAGACATGATATGCAAATATACTCCACTTATGGGTGGCCAAGCCGCTTCCTCTGCCCAAGGATTTCAAGATTTATTAAGGATTTAATATCCTGCCCATCGTAAATACATCTGTGCGGCTTTCAGTCTAAAATACAGGGGGGGGAGGGTAAATAACAAAACATAATTGAGGAAAGGAGGGTAGAACTACAATTCAAGATAGGAAAGAAAAAAGGGTAAAAGGGGAGGAAGGGTTTGTCTAGACTATCTGGTCGAACAGGCCCACCTGCTGTGCACACAGGATGCAGACATATCAAAATCTTCAACAGCAGATTCCCCTATGCCCCACCCACCCAAAAACCCACCAAAATGAGAGAAAAAGACAAATTAAGCTAGGCACTATTAAAATTTACTGTTGGTGAATTTCTAGGTGGGGATGGGCTCCTCATTGCCTAGGGCAAGAGACATATATATATATATATATATATATATATATATATATATATATATATATATATATATTTATTTATTTATTTATTTATTTATTTATTTATTTTTAACCTAGGCAGTGAAGAGTCCATCCCCCACACAGAAGTCCACCGCCAGACCAGAGTACTCAAAATGCTGGCTGGTGGTTGGCTTCTGGGTGGGGGTGGGCTCTTCACTGCCTAAGGGAAAAAATGGTATATTTTAATCTTTAAATATACCTTTTTGTGCCCTAGGCAGTAAAGTGCTTAACCCATCCAGAAGCCCACCACCACCAGCCAGCATTTTGAGTACAAAAATTACATGACATTAAAAAAAAATTTTTTTTAATATGTATTTAAATGTTATTACCTGCTGTGCTAGGCAGCTGCTTACAGTTGCATGTGCCATCTGGTGTAGCACCCAGGCTCCTTTGGCTGATTCAGACTGTGTTGTGGGGCCACGGGGGAGTGCTACTGCTGCTGGCTGCTGCTGCGACTCTGATCGAAGATTCAAGTGACTCACTATCGAGAACCCAAGAGAACCCAACCGGCACTGAATCATCTAGACCCAGACCCGACCGGCAGGGCACCAGGCAGGCATACCTGTGAACTAAGGAGCTGTGCCCACAACACAGCCAGGCCAGCAGCAGCCTTTCCCATGAGGCACTGTCTGTGGCCCGGCCACCGCCATCATGCCATGCGCACTGCAGGCCTAGCCGGGGGGGGGGGGGGGGGGGGAGAGCAGGCAGTGCCACACGGCCATGGCGCATGCAGCAGCTGAGCTTATGCTTGTTTAGTGCGAGAACGAGGCTCAGCAATCACGGCCGTGGTGTGGGATGGAAGGCAGCACTGACCGAGGAAGAGGAGGACAAGAAGTCTCGAGATGCCAAGACTGCTAAAAAGCAGGTGGTGGGACTGGGAGGTAAGCTGAGCGGGCTGCCGCCATGATGGCAGAAACTAAGGCTCAGACCCGCTCAGCTACTGCTGTGCACTTTTCGCCAGCATTTAGAACTGGGTGGACCTGAGTGATTGGGTGGGCCTGGGCCAACCCAGGCCCACCCATAGCTACGTCCCTGGTTACAAAGGGACCTTCTGTGCTTTGGCAGATGCATACAAGAACTTTCCCAGAGCACCAGCAGGTTATATCGGTGAGCTCACTGGAAAAGCCTAGCATTTTCTCTACCACCATCTGCTGGTAGGAGGGGATAACACCCACATGTTCAGAATGATGCAGCCAACTAAAGGAAAAGAAATTATCTAGTAAGACAATTTCACCTTACTAAGCATTAACACTGTTTAGGTATTTAAGTATCTTATCGTATCCCCCTGTTTCTCCTCTCCTCTTAGATTCCCAAGCCCTCAGAAATGCTACTAGAGTGAATCCATTTATTACCACCCCTGTTATTTATCATAACAATTCATCATGACTTCATAAGAACATAAGAGTAGCCATACTGGGTCAGATCAATGGTCCATCTTGCCCAGTATCCTGTTTTCCAAACAGTGGCCAAGCCAGGTCACAAATACCTGGCAGAAACCCAAATCGTGGTAACACTCCATACTACAAATCCCAGGGCAAGCAGCTGCTTCCCATGTCTGTGTCTCAATATCATCCATTATCCTTTCCTATGTTTTTAGTCTCATGCATTAATCCAATGGTCTCTAATGTTTCTCAAACATCACACTAACATTATTTCGCTTCTGTCTCACCTAGAATGTAAACTGCACTGAACCCTGGAAAGGGGATATTAGCAGTATAAAAATTGATTTGAATTGAATTAATTTCAAATGAAGTCTATTGTAGACCCCAAATCATTTGGGTTGTTTTTCACTGAGCCACCTCTAACCTACTTGGGATACAGCCTCCAAAATTTAATACAGTGCTCCATACAAGGCCTCACCATCAACCTGTAGAGGAGTGATCACTTCCTTTTCACTGCTGGTTATACCTCTATGTATCCAGCATTCCTCTGGCTCTAGTCATTGCCTGGCTGTATTGTTTTGCTACCCTAAGATCATCTGGCACTATCACCTCAAGGTGTCTCTCCCAATTAGTGCACGTCAGTTCCTTACCCCACTCCCATCCCTTTGAATGTTTGGACTCCCCAAATGTATGACTATTTTTTGCAGGCTTATCACTTCTTATTCTGTCTACGTTCTCAAGGGTGTCCACTTTGTTGCAGCTCTGATTATCATCAGCAAAATGTCAAACTTTTCCTTCTAACCCTCTGCAGTCGTACTCACAAAATGTTTGAACAGAACTGACTCTAGGTTGGACTCCTCAGGAATGCCACTAAAGTGAATCCATTTTTTTTATCCCTGTCATTTATCATTCAACCAAATCCCAAGATCGCCAGATCACTGCCTCTTGTAATTTTGCTTAAGTTCATAGAACACAAAGATAATTACATTTATACAATAGTGGGCTATAAATTTACAAAATAAATCAATCTTGCTAGCTGTCATATATAAATATCCCTTGTTCCCAAAGTGTTGGTACCAGAATTAACTAGTACTTTTATGAACACCCTTTGAGTTGATGCAAGGCCAAACAAAAGGGTCCCAAACTGTAAATGCCAACTGTCCTAGCAACAAAGCAAAGGGACTACTGGTGACATTGCATAAGCAGTGGGAATGTGACAAGAGGCATCCTACAAATGCAATGAGCATGTAGAACAAAAACCTTTGATTGCTTAAAGGATGGAAGGTAAAGATTCTGTATGAAAAGATTACTATACAATGAATTTGTTCAGTCATCAGAAGTCCAATATGGAGCAAAATATCTGATTTTTGACACTATGAAACCCAGATAAATATAACCCTTTAAAAATATCTTCTTCTAATAGAAGACATCAATATTCCCACCTTTTCTCTCAGGATTCTGGAGCTAAAAGGCCTTGGTGTGGGCAAGGATCAAAGCTATTTTGTAACCTTTTTTTTTTTTTTTTACTACACTTAAATACTTGTGTACTTCGCTGATGCATTCCGAACTGTGCATTTTTGGCTGGGTCACCACATTTGCCAAGATTCAAGATCTAGAGACATTACTGCAAATCACTGTTATTTGAAAATATCTTTATTAAAGTTTTGCAACAGAAGAAGTTATCTACTATTACTACTTATTTCTAAAGTGCTACTAGACGTACGCAGCGCTGTACACTTGAACATGAAGAGACAGTCCCTGCTCGACAGAGCTTACAATCTAATTAGAACAGAAGTTATCAAAGAAACACAAATGCAAACAATAAAAATGCCGGTGGCATATGAACACAACTTTAAAAATCTCCTATCACAAGAACCCCCCTCGCTTGCAAATCATTGTTATAACTTGTAAGCTGGTACTTCTTGACTGCTGATCTCATATATCAGTGGTATTTGCAGCTGGTGGATATGCCTCCAGATGCCAAAAATGAAAAGAGATTGCACAGAACTGGCAAAGCCCATTCCACCAGCCATAAACGACAAAACAAGCTGCAGGTGGAGCCCAGCCAGCTGCAGGCATCTGAAGAAATGCAACCTGCCAGTCACCAAAGGGTAAAGAAGCAGCTCCAAGGCGACTAGCAGAGCACATATTTCCAGATTCCAAAAAGAAGAGAGAGTCCTTGGGCCACTGTGGCTGTTTGGGAAGGAAGACAGGCAAGGAGAAAGAGAAACAGCACATGAGAGGAGAGACAAGAATAGCTGACATTTTCTTTCATGAGGAGAGAGCAAAGAACAAGGGAGATGGTTTGCATAGGTATAAATCCTTGCTTCTTCCCCCACCAACCAACTCAGTACCTTTTTTTGATTTTTATGAAAAATCAGCACTGATGGGCTGATGTAAAAAGGTCATACAGAGCCACATGCTCTGGGTGCATGGTTTCTACCAAAACTTAACAAAAAAAAATATTCTACAATGCAGTAATCAATGAGCATGCAAATTACTGCCACATAAAATATGCGCCGTCGGAAAAAAATACTGCACACACCATGTACATCCCAATAAAATCTGCGACCAAAATCATCTAGAGTTTTGGGAATTATTTTTGATACCACTCTTGTCTTTTGTACCACAAATTAACAATGTAGTAAGACTATTTTATAAATTAAGACAGTTTAGATCAGTACATTCCTATCTTTATAGGAAACACTTCACTTTCTGGTACAGGCGTATATACTGTCGCAGCTGGACTGTTGTAATTCAGTTCATATGGGATTACCCCAGAAGCAATTATACCAACTACAGTTACTACAAAATACTGCTGGCTAAGCTGATTTTTGGACATCGGAGATATGGTAAGTGACGCCACTGCCAGGATTATTTACAAGTTGATGTGTCTGATCTTTAAATGGTATGAGCTCAGTTTATCCATATGATTTGTTGCATTGTTCTAGCTTTCCCAGGACATCTAGAATTAGGGATAACAATCTTCCTTATATTTCTGTTAAATATCTTACTTCTAAACGCAATCATGAACATTCTTATTCATATCCAATTACTCACTACTAGAATTTATTACCATTAGAGGTGTTCAGCGCTGCGTGCATCTGGTAGCGCTATACAAATGCTAATAATAATAATAATTAAGCCATGAAGTTTTTTATGGTTCATTTCATAAAAACCTGAGCACATTTCTATTCCATGAATATTTTAGTCTTAAATGTCATATAGACAATGGAGAAATTAGGCCTTACCTGCTAATTTGCTTTCCTTTAAGTCCCTCTGGACCAGCCCAGTGATTGACTGATGGTTGTACACGCCTTCTGACTCATCTGAGATAGCCAACAAGAGCCCATGCTAGATAGAAGAATCCAGTAAACAGTACCAAACCAGAAGAAAAGAAAGCTACACTCTGTACACCCAGGAACCTGAGCAGCCAGTAACACAAAACACGCAAGGTGCCTTACTCTCCCGTAGGCACCAAGGCATAGCTGGAGAACGCATGAAGAAGAAATTAGATCTTACCTGCTAATTTTCTTTCCTTTAGTCCCTCCGGACCAGTCCAGGAACTGACTGGTGGGTTGTATACTCCTTCCTTCCAGCAGGTGAAGACTGAGGATTCTGACTCTAGAGAGCCAATAGGAGCCCTGGCCAACTAGCCGTAGATTCAGTATCAAAGTAACAAAGCAGAAGAAGAAAATCGAGAAACTTGTTCTGTGCCATCAGGAAATTAAGCAGCCACTCTATGTAAGATATAATACAGCAAAGGCAAAATCGCAACACCACCGTGCCGGACAGCCCAAGAATAACTAGGACAAAACAATGTCCTTGTTGCAAAAGAACTCTGTTTACATGAACAGGTATTAAGGTAATGATTTATTTCTTGTTAAATAAATTGTAAAGAATGAGAAACCACAAAAACAGCTCTGAATATAAAACCAAACAGTAATGAAACAAGCAAAACACTCTTTCTAAATATATAAACAGTTCTGGGAGGGATCTGGACCGGTCTGGAGGGACTAAAGGAAAGACAATTAGCAGGTAATATCTAATTTCTCCTTCCTTAGCATCCCTCCAGATCGGTCCAGGAACTGATTGATGGGAAGTAAAGCAGTAAATCTAAGGAAGTGTCAGGTCTCTCGGGGAAATGTGAGCCCTTGGGCCGCTGTCATGGAGGTGGCAGCAGCAGGCAAAACCACCCAACAGGAGACAGGCAACCCTAAGACAGGCTGAAGTAGACAGGACTGGAGTGACTGGCTGGAGCTGAAGAGGAAAGCAACAAGGAATCCAGGAACAACGTCCTACAGCAGGGTTCAGGCTTGAGTAGCAGGATACAGGATACTCAATACAGGCTTCTCCCACAGGATTCGGGAAACTTGCACAGCTAGACTGGATCCGGGTTCACCCAAACACTAGGCAGGCAGGGTGTCCATGGAAGCCTAGCTTGGCAGGAAAGAGAACACAGGAGCTACATACAAGCTAAGCTCAAGGGAATGGGAATGACAGATACGCTTGCCAGAGGAAGGGTTAGACTGGAGCTACAGTAGCAAAGATAGAAAGGAGAGAATGGCTGCAGCATCAGCCGCTAACCAACCTCAGACAGGGAGCAGGGCCACTGCACAGGGATATCAGAAAGGCTAGAAGCCCACAGAGAATAATATACACAGAAAGGCTGAAAGCCTACAGGTCAGAGAGATACACCCAGAAAGGCTAGAAGCCCACAGAAGGGCTGGAAACCCCCAGGCCGCAGTAATACACGCAGAAGGCCTAGAAGCCCACAGATAAAAGTGAAATACACAGATAGACTGGAGGCCCTCAGAGCAACGGGCACAGAAGGACTGTAAGCCCACAGAACAACAGACACAGAAGGGCTGGAAGCCCACAGAACAATAGACACAGAGGAGCTGAAAGCCCACAGAGCAAATATCCTGAGCAGGAAAGCAAGAAGCCCACAGGTAAGTAGTAGACTAGGCAGAAAGCCTACGAGCAATAATACCCTGAGCCAGAAGGCAAGGCCCACAGGTGATAGTAACTAGCAAAGCAGAAGGGCTGGAAGCCCACAAGAAAAGACAAGGAAAGCTAACTGTGCAAACAGCACACTAACCTCGGGACCTAAGGCACTGCGGAGGCATTGGCACAACGTCTCACTCGGCCGGACCTCAGGGACCTGGGTAGGACCGTCCCTCGGGCTGAACTCAGAGGCTTAGCTGGAGGCTTCACTCGAACAGGATTCGAAGGCTCTGTTTGAAACCCTCCTCGGACTGGACTCGGCGCCGGTGGACTGGAATCCCAAATAGGAACTAACCCGCTATGGTACCGCAGGCTGCTCTGCTGAGGAGGCCTGAGCGGAGGAATTCCCCGGTGTCTTCTTTCGGCCTCAGCTTCAGGAGTCTGAGGCGGTACTCACAGAGTGAGATAGCAGGATTCATGTCAGCAACTGGGCTATGGCGGACCAGACGCCACCAGAGACGCTTTCTTTCAGCTGCTGCTTCAGGAGTATCCTTCAGGGCTGGATCAGACAAAAGTTTATCTCGGTACTCCCGAAGCGTCATAAAAGGACCTAAAATAGAAACTGGGCTGGCATAAGGATCAAAGTCAAAATCAGAAACTGCACCCGGATTGTCCACAGGGAACAAAGCTATGGGCAGGAAGCCCACCTGGACAGCTGATCTTGCCGGACTCATGGCCTTTGCATTCTGTCGCGTTCTCGAGGGCCTTGGCATTCTATCAGGTTCTCGAGGCAGAACTGAAGTTTGTGAGCCCTTGGGCCACTGCCGAGGAGCGGCAGCAGCAGGCAAGACCACCCTGGAGCTGGGAATACGGAAGGACCGGACTGGAACTCTGGATTGGAAGTAGGCAGCTGGAACCGGCAGGACAGGATCCGCTTCACCTGCGCTTGGCCACCGTTCCGCTAGAGTTGAGCTCCAACGTGCAGGTGGCTGGCAGGACTTGCAGGACAGGGCCGGAACTGGAGAACCAGAGGACCCACCCTGGATCTAGGAAACACGAGGAAGACTAGACTAGGAACTAAACAGACAGTGTGCTGCTGCACAGCCACTAGCAAGACCCAGAAGACAGACCAAGGAACACGAGGCGTACAGAAACTAGCAGGAGCAAGGACTAGGGCAGCATACACACTAGGCAGAACGGGGATCCGGGAATACCCACAGAGTAAACCCTCTAGCTAGGTGCAGACAGGATACTGGAATAATCACCCCGAAAAATACACACTAGCTAGACAGATACAGGATATACACTCAGGATATACAAGCAGGGTAGGCACACAGGCTAGGCTAGGCAAGGCAGGACTCAGGGTAGAGAGCAAACCAGGAATAACAGGCCAAGGGTCTTGGGCAGGCAGCAGAGCAAACAGGGTAACCAGGAATAACAGGCCAAGAGTCTTGGGCAGGCAGCACAGAAAACAGAGTAACCAGGAATATCAGGCCAAGGGTCTTTGGGCAGACAGGAGAACAGACAGAGTAAACCAGGAAGAACAGGCCAAGGGTCTTGGGCACGCAGCAGAGCAAACAGAGTAAACCAGGAATACAGGCCAAGGGTCTGAAGCCACCGCCGTTCCACACACCGACTAGGGAACTCACAAAGGCTGAGGCTTCACATACAGACAGAGAACCAACCCGGACAAGGGCTTCACCCCAAACACAGGGTAAGCCTGGAGCAGAGACTTCACACCAAACACAGGGTAAGCCAGGAAGGACCTGCAGTCCACAGACAGAGGCTTCACCCCAACTCAGGGTAAGCCAGGAAAGACCCGCAGTCCACAGACAGACAGTGGCAGGGAAGACCCTCCCACGGAAGGACAACAGACACAGACACACAGAAAGAAGCTGGACAGGAACCCAGAGAGAGGCTAAGCAGTAGTGCAGCAGACACTTACTAACCTGACCTAAGAGCATAACACTTATGCAAAGGCCCTGACTGCAAGCACAGCACTTCCTTATGAAGGCTCTCACTGATGAGTCACCAGCAGCAGGACAGAAGCAGGAAGTACACTGACCCCAAAGAGAGGCTTGACACACATAGGAAGTGAGCCCACAGGAAAGACAGAGAGGGGCCATCTTGGAAACTGGAACAGAACAGATGGAAGCCATCTTGGAAACTGGCCAGGCAGGGAGGCATAGCCTACACAGGTGAGGTCTAGTGAGATAATCAGCACAGAGACTAGAGACAAGACTAACAAACACAGACAGAAGCCAGCAGAGCTGCTGACCCCCAGAAAGAAGGTAAGGCTGAGGGTGGTCACGGCCACAGATGTGACAGGAAGGGACCCCAGCAAACCTGCCGTGAGAACCCTAGCTCCAAAAAACGCTTCTTGACGGCACTGCACGTCTAATCTGTAATGCTTCGAGAAGGAATGTAAAGAAGACCACGTAGCCGCTTTACAAATGTCCAAAGGAGGAACCAAAAAACGTTCCACCCAAAAAGCTGCTTGCCCTCTGGTTCCTTGAGGAACTTGTTTGCCTGAAAGAAGGTAAGCGGATTCTATCGTTTCCTTCAACCATCTAGAAAGAGTTGGCTTAGAAGCTGCTAGACCTTTACGGGATCCCCCGATAAGGAGAAACAGACGATCTGAACGTCTGAAATCTTCCCAAACTTTCAAATACTGTCTGAGAACCCTTCTGACATCAAGAAACCACAGTCTGCGCTGTTCTTCTGAACCTGAGGAAGAACCTAAAACTGGTAAAACTATCGACTGAGACATAAAAAAGGGAGACTACCTTAGGAAGAAACGAAGGAACTGGACGCAAAACTACACGCTCCTTAGAGAACTGCAAAAAAGGCGACCTACAGGAAAGAGCTTGTAATTCCGAGACACGTCTAGCCGAGGCAATATCTACCAAAAACACCATCTTGAGCGTTAAATCCTTAAGAGAACAATCAGTCAACGGTTCAAAAGGAGGCTTAGTAAGAGCCGACAAAACTAGATTAAGGTCCCAAGCCGGAAAAATAATTCTCAAAGGAGGCCGCAAGAGACCTACTCCTTTCAAGAAACGAGAAACATCTGGAAGACTAGCTAAGGACTTGCCCTGAAAGCAACCTCTAAAACACGATAAAGCCGCCACTTGAACCTTAAGGGAAGCAAAAGCTAAACCCTTATCAAATCCATGCTGCAGAAAGTCCAGCAACTCTGGTACCATTGCTCTTAAAGGAGAGATGCATCTATCAGCACACCAGGCCTCAAAGATCCGCCAAACTCTAACATAATTCAGAGAAGTGGAAAGACGACGAGATTGAAGCATAGTGGAAATAACTTTCGAAGAGAAACCCCTCTTTATCAAACGCGCCCTTTCAAGAGCCAGGCCACAAAATGAAAAATCGGCCCTTGAACTAGAAGGCAGGGAAGATTCGGCAGGCAAAGAGAAGGAACCGCCAGTGAACGCAAAAGATCTGCGTACCAGGTCTGCGAGGCCAATCTGGAGCTACCAGTATCATCCTTCCCGTGTGAACCTCTATGTGCTGAATAAGTCTGCTCAAAAGAGGCCACAGAGGAAAGGCATACAGAAGACACGGAGGCCAAGGCTGAAGTAGAGCATCCACTCCGTCCGCTCGAGGATCTTTCCTGCGACTGAAAAAAAACGACTTACCTTGGTGTTGACATGAGTGGCTAAGAGATCCATGACTGGCCACCCCCACTGATCTACTATCATCTGAAAAGCTTGTGATCCGAGAGCCCATTCTCCGGGGTCTATGAGATGTTGACTGAGAAAATCTGCTTGCATGTTTTCCATTCCTGCCACGTGGGACGCCGAGAGAGAGACCAAATGAGTCTCCGCCCACAACATGAGAATTGATGACTCCAGATGTAATAAACTCCTCCTCATTCCTCCCTGCCGGTTGACATATGCCACCGCTGTTGCACTGTCGGATAGAATGCGAACCAACGTGCCCTCTATTAGGGATGAAAACACCAGAGCTAGTCTGATCGCCCTGGTTTCTAGAAAGTTGATCAACAATACCGTTTCCAGAGGAGACCATAGACCTTGAGCAAATCGGCCCAGCCCTTGAGACTGGCATCCGTAGTTATTATTGTCCAGCTCGGCAGGTCCAATGGCATGCCTTTGGTCAAGTTGGACATCCTCATCCACCAAAACAAGCTGCTGCGCTCCAGCATCCGCAAAGGCAACTTCAGATGTAACGGACCTGTCTGAGGCGACCACCTGGACAGAAGAGACGCTTGAAGACACCTGATGTGCGCTCTGGCCCAAGGCACCACTTCTATTGTCACTGCCATGGAGCCTAATACCTGCAAATAATCCCGAGCACAAGGGACCTGCTAGCGCAACAAGATCTGAATCTGAGACTGAATTTTGAGAATTCTCGTCAGAGGAAGAAATATTGTAAGAAGGAAGAGGCTGTCCTACCCTGGTTAGGCCCTAGAGGGCGTAGTTCCCCTAAAATGTCCAGGGAAAAGGGCTGGGTGAGTTGCTGAAGGGAGCCAGAAAGGGGAGGTATAGCTGGAGGTCGCTAGGACCGGGGCGAGTCCTGGAGGATAGCTGGAGGTCGCTAGGACCGGGGCGAGTCCTGGAGGATAGCTGGAGGTCGTTAGGACCGGGGAGAGTCCTGGGGATAGAAACAGGTGCAGCAGGTTATGGGCTGGGGCCTGTTTGGCTATTAACTACTTATACTCCTCCTGAGTTGTGAAGGGAGGAAGGAGAGCTGGCAGCTGAAGAAGGGGCTGGTAACTGAAGCAGAGGAATCCCCATGAGAAGTACTGGCTGTGCCCTTTGGACTGGTGGTAGAACTGTGTGTTCTGAAGAGGTACTGTGTGTCCAAGGGGAAAAGACTGGGTGTCCGGGGACTGTGGGTCCGGGGACTCTGTGTCCGGGGACTGAGTTAGTACTGAGCCCAAAGGCCTGTGTGAGAGGGCTCAGGGGGGAAGAAATCTATGAATGTTGAACTGTGCAAGAAGAAATGTTAAAGGAAGATTGCACTGAGTAAGAAATGAAATGGTTAAGCTGGAAGAACTGTTGAAGCTTGTAGCTTGTGAAAGTGTTTTAAGCTAAAAGAAGTGTGCCCCAGAGGCTGGAATAAAGTTGTGTATGAAAATAGCCTGAGAGGTGAAACCTGACTGTGTTTGCTTTTTGAGAAGCAGGTCACCCTGAGCAGAAAAGGGTGGTAGATTAATTTGCATAAATCTGCATACTGAGAACCAGCTCACCCTGAGTGAAGAGGGACCTGGGATCCTGAGGTGGGAGCTTCATCATCATCACAGTAGCCTCAAGATTTTTCACAATATACGGCCCCGTGCCGTGTCGAACAAAACCCCCAAGTACTTTAGGGTTTGAGATGGCACTAACTGACTCTTTGCTAAATTGACTACCCATCCAAAGGACTGCAGAAAGTGCACAACTCAATTTGTGACTTGAAGACTCTCCTGGTATGACTTTGCCCGAATCAACCAGTTGTCTAGATACGGGTGAACTAAAATACCTTCTTTTCTGAGGGCCGCTGCAACAACTACCATGACTTTGGTGAATGTATGAGGAGCCATGGCCAAACCGAAGGAAAGCGCCCGAAACTAAAAATGCTGACCCAAGACTACAAAGTGGAGAAATCGCTCATGCTCCTGCCGAATTGAAATGTGCAGGTAGGCTTCCGTCAAATCTAGAGCTGTCAAAAACTCTCCCGTGCGGACTGCTACTATTACCGAGCGCAGAGTTTCCATTCAACAACTGGAAACCCTGAGTGCTTGACTGCCTGCCTTGAGGTCCAAAATTGGACGAAAGAACCTTCTTTCTTTGGAACCACAAAATAAATGGAGTAACGGCCTAGCTTGAGTTTTGACGGAGGAACCGGACAAACAGCCTGCAGCTGAAGTAGTCTTAATAGAGTGTCCCGAACTGCTCCTGCCTTTAGACGAGACCGGCAGGGAGACTCTAGAAAGGCATCGGGAAGAGGACGAGCAAATTCTAAAGCATACCCTTCTCAAATAACCTCCAAGACCCACTGATCTGAAGTAATTTGGGCCCATCTCTGAGAGAAAAGAGCTAAACGAGCTCCTATCGGAATCAGAGGAGAGGCCCTCACACCTTCACTGGGCTGGACGGTTAGATGATTGAAAAGAAGATGCAGATAGGAGGAAGTGACGTCATCGACTGCAATGGTCGCTTGAAAAATTAGCTCCTGCTCCCCTTCGAGTTAAATTATACTTTTATTCCAGCCTATGCTCCCAGTAGTACAGCGATCGAGTGAGCTAAGATATATCAAGGAATCCATATTTTTCTTTTGTGAGATGAATCGGCAAGCAGATCTCTCCCAGTTTGGGTTCACAAGCGCAACTGCAAACCGCGTGGCGAGCCCACAGTTGGAGGCCATGCAGCAAGACCAACAACCAGGGGAATCGTCCCCGCCAGACCTGTTTGGATCTCCTATGGTTATTGCGAAGTCAGTTGCTATGCCTTTTGCTGAGTTTAAAGAGTGGCTAAGGGAGCTCAGCGGAGATCTTAAAGCAGTACGAGCGGACTTGGCTGCCCTGGGAGCGGACTTGCGGGGGGGAAATTCGAGAGCTCGGGACAAGAATGGAGGAAGTAGAGACTCGAATGGATGATCAGACGGAGGAGTTAAGTTCGATACATCGGCGATCCGATGAAGTGCAAGCAGAAGTTCAACAGCTTGCGGAAAAGATTGAGAACCTTGAGAATCGGGGCTGGAGGCGCAATTTGCATTTTCGAGGATTGCCCGAGGTTCCGTTGTATCAGGACTGTGAAGCAACGGTGCAGCAAATTGTCAGCTCATTGCTAGCAGAGGCGGGTGCAACGATCGAACCTGCGGGGATCCTGTTGGAGCGTTCTCATAGAGCCCTGGGTCCCACGCGAGGAAATCTCTCCAAAGACATTATAGCCTGCTTTCAGGACTTTAAGCTAAAGGAGCAGGTGTTGCAGGCAGCTCGCAAAGCTCATAACTTTAAATGGGACACATACTATCGAAATCTATCAGGATTTGGCTGCAGCAACCCTGAGACATAGAGCTGCACTGAAACCAGTTACCCTTAAGCTCCGAGAACTGGGGATTAAATATCATTGGCGGCATCCGTTTGCCCTGGTTTTTTACAGCGATGGCCACATGCAACAAATCAAATCGATAGAGGATGCTCGAGTGATTCTGCCAGAGGGAAGTACTGCGGAACCTACTACAACCGTCAGAAGTTCAAGAGCGACATCTCTGCCTGCAAGTCCACGGTGGCAGTGAGTTGAAAAAGGCCACACGCGTCTGCAGAGCCAAAAATCTGATGGACAGCTGACCTGACTGCATCAAATGTGCTGGCTATTAGTCAGGCCATCTGGTTTGTTTGATATATGAGTGGAACTAGGCCTGAGAAATTTAACCTATTTCTGCTGTTGGGAATAAAATGCGTATCTTAAACTAAGTTTTAAAATATTTGAGGCAGGAGGGAAGCAGAGAGAATATGTCACTTCTTTCCATTTGATACCTCTCTGTTGTGATCTAAGAGAGGATCTCAATGCTATGGGTGTGGTGGTAGGGATGGGAGGGATTAGGGATGGGGTTGGGGGAACAAGACGTTAGAGAGTTTCTGATTGTTCAATGTAATCCTGTTAGTCAGAGGGAGAAGCAGGAGGGATTTTGGTATGTTAAAGATAATGGGTATCCTGAAATTGTATTTCTCTTAATAGATCACAAATGTCTGATACAGTTTTGGTAAGTTTAAATGTGAGAGGCCTTAATATTCCTATGAAGCATCAATTGATGTTTAGGGAGTTGGTACGCTTGAGGGCAGATATTGCCTTCATTCAAGAGACATGCTTAAAACCGACTCATGAGTCATTATGTAAGCATGGACATTATCCTTATTTTGCTTCTAATAAGGAGGGTGGTAAAATTAGAGGGGTTCTCATAACCTTTAATGACTCGCGGCCTTGGAAAGTGGATAAAGTTGTCAGAGATAAAGAGGGACGGTTTTTATTACTAATTACTTAACTAGGGGGTCAAAAATATACGCTATTGAACGTATATGGGTCAAATGCTGATCACAGAAATGTTTTCCATCAGCTGGACCAAACATTGTTGAAGCATAAAGTAGGTCGATTGCTCAATTGGGGGGGGGGGGGGGGGGGGGACTTTAATGTAACTCTCGATCCCCATTTAAGACAACTCCACTAGAAAGGGTACTATATGTGAAGAGTGACCGCGACTTGTTCCATGCTTTTTTGGAGCAATGGGAGATATCAGACTTTCGGAGGCAGAATAATCCTGTTCTTCGGGAATACACCTATTTTTCACAGGTCCACCAGTCTTTCTCACGCATTGACCTCTGGTTGGGGGATGTTGAGCTGATTCACGTAGTTCTGGAACATCAAATCGTCTGCCGCATATGGTCAGATCACAGCCCAGTAGTATTAAAGCCGAGTTTCCCGATGGTGCAGAGAGCCCGGCCTGAATGGCGTCTGGACGATTCCATCTTATCAAAGCTGTCGTATGTTGTACCAATAGAAAATCATATTAAGGAGCACATTCAGTTCAATGATAATGGGGAAGTTTCACTGGGTGTTTTGTGGGATGGGTTGAAGGCAGTACTGCGTGGACATTTCATAGCCTTAAAGTCCCATATACAACGAGAGCACTGAGCGGCAGAGCATGACCTGAGGAGGAAAATGTTAACAGTAGAAAGGACATTGCATCGTCAGGCCCCGCAACATTCACCCAAAGAGTTAGAGCAATTACATACGTTGCAAAATGAATTACACGAGCTGCAATTAGCTGACATAGCTGAGCAACTGCAAAGTGTTTGGCAGTGTCAATTTGAGTTTGGCAATAAATCTAGTAAACGTCTAGCTCACAAGCTTAAAAAGCAAGCCACTCACAATCATGTGTCTAGCCTCAAAACTGAGGATGGCACAATAACCTCTGAGTTATCGCAGATACAAAGGTCGTTTCAGAGGTTATATGAAAATCTTTATACGCCGGATGTGCACCCCTCTGAGGAGGGTATCTGGGGGTTTTTGGACCAGGTTACATTGCCGGTACTTTCTGCAGGGGCTCAACAACAATTATCTCGTCCGGTTGATCTAGAGGAGATCCTCCTGGTGATCCGTACTCTCTCCCCCAGCAAGGCACAAGGGCCGGATGGTTTCACTAACAAATTCTATAAAACCTGTGCTAAAATCTTGGGTCCGTTGCTATTGCGTCTATTCGATTCCTTTAGTGAGGGTCAGCCCATACCAACAACATGGAATTTGGCAACCATCTCAGTTATATTAAAGCCAGGTAAGGACCCCCTTAACTGCGGCTCTTATCACCCCATTTCACTATTAGGGGTTGAACTATCTTCCGGCTTTGATACATGAAGATCAAGCAGGCTTCATCAGTGGCCAGCAGACTTTTGATAAAATACGGCGGGCACTACATCTCATATACTATGCTAGGGGGTCATTCCATGTCAAGTGGTCTGGTGGTCCCTGCGCGACCATCACAGATTTCGATGAAATTTTCTGTGAACAATTCATACATGTCCCCAATGAACACTGGTAAAGGTCATGAGCGATTTCTATGAAGAAAACTTTTTAAGGGGTTTGAAACATGCTCTTTCTAATGAAAATGATTAAAAAGAATTTCCAGAAGGAATTTTTTTGTAAAAGTGGGCTAACAATACCCTATTTTTGGCGTTTTTGCAAAAATCATCAACTTTACATTCAATTTGTGAACTAATGGAAAATATTAGGAGAATGAAATTTTATATTCGAAAACTTTGTGTTGATAAGTTGTTGTGTGCAAAGTTTCACATTTATCACACCTTTAATTCCAGAGATATAAAAAGCCAACCTTTACAATTTTTTCATGCCGCAAATTTTTCAGACCAAGTTTGCTCCAAGTTTTCTTCATGGAAATCGCTCATGAAGATTTTTTTTATTATTTTGTTTAATAGAGCGCAAAAAGTTGTATAAGATGGCCAAGTTTTGTTTCTCTCAACAAAATATTGCTGGAGATACAGTGTCTCAAATTTGCTGAAATCTTGGAGTCATAACATAGAAGGCTGCAGTATGGGGTCAAACAGATTACTATATCTCAGCAAGTATTGCATCGGCGAACGTAAAACTTTACCAATGTTCATTGGGGACATGTATGAATGTTCACAGAAAATTTCATCGAAATCCGTGACGGTCGAGCAGGGCACTTCTCTGAAATCAGACCACTTGACATGGAATGACCCTAGGGCGACTAAAGTCCCTATGGGTTTGTTATCATTGGACGCGGAAAAAGCCTTTGATAGAGTGCACTGGCCATTTATGTTTGCAGTCCTTGAAAAAGTGGGCATTGGGGATCAATTTTTATCTTGGCTACGTCTCTTGTATGAGAGGCCTTGCGCTTCAGTGAAAATTAATGGGCAGAGTTCTCCCTCCTTTTGTTTAAAAAGGGGCACAAGGCAGGGATGTGCCTTGTCGCCTCTGCTTTTAGCACTGGCGGTGGAGCCCTTGGCCTCCTATATTCGAGAACATCCAGAGGTCATGGGGTTGTCTATCTGGGGTTTGGAGTCGCGAATCTTGTTATTTGCGGATTATATCTTATTAACACTGACCAACCCGGACACCTCCTTTCCCGCAGTGTCATCTATTTTACAAAGATATGAGCGAGTTTGGGGCTTTAGAATTAACATGGAGAAATCGGAAGCCTTGAATATTAGTCTCCCAGAGGCTCAGGTGATAAGGCTGTAATCTAAGTTTCCTTTTCGTTGGGCAAAACAATTCATTCGATACCTAGGAGTTAATTTGACGCGTGACTTAAGTGAATTATATGAAGCAAACTTCCCAGGGAAAACACGAGAGCTATTCTTGGAGCTGGAGCGCTGGGAGGGACTGACAATTTCTTGGATGGGTTGCATTAATGTGGTTAAAATGATTATTCTCCCCAAATTGCTATACTTATTCTTGGCTCTTCTTATTTCCCTCCAGGATAGCTTTTTTAAGGATATTTTCTTTTATCTGGAAAAAGAGTGCGAGCAGCGGTGATGTTTCAGAGGCGTGAGCATGGAGGAATGGGTGTGCCTTCCTTTGCCGACTACCATCAGGCTGCCCAGCTTCGTATTTTAGCAGAGTGGCTTCATGGGTCGGGTAAGATTTGGCAGCTTTATGAGCAAGGAGAGCTTGCTTCTTATCCCCTGCGAGCTATTCCCTAGTTGTCGGGTCAGTTATTGAGAAAGATTGCTCTTGAGGCCTCCCCACTTCTTCGCTGGCCCCTGTTAACTTGGGTGGGTATCTGAAACAGGTTTTTCCCAGGGCGAAGGTATTTTACAAATATGTATATTTGATTTGCTCCACAGTTTATGCCGGGGAGTATTGATCCCTGCTTTCGGTCCTAGGAGAGATGGGAAAATTAGGTTCTTACCTTGGTAATTTTCTTTCCTTTAGTCATAGCAGATGAATCCATTACGAATGGGTTGTGTCCATCAACCAGCAGGGGGAGATAGAGAGCACTGAAAAACCATAGTGCCTCATGGCCACCTAGCTCCATCTGCCTCTTCAGTATTTGAAGCTTCCAAAGCAGTGTTACACCGCAAAGGAGAACAACATGAACTTTCCTCCCAGTGGATGAACGCCCCAGAACAGGAGCAATAACACAAAGGAAGGACGAACTCAACCTCCTGTAACAGAACAGAAATCCTGAAGACTGTTTTCCAACTTCTCCCAATGAGGGAACATGTCTGCAGGAAAAACTGAACATACACCAACATCAATCACACAATGAATCACTGAGGGAGGGCTCATGGATTCATCTGCTATGACTAACGGAAAGAAAATTACCAAGGTAAGAACCTAATTTTCCCTTCCTTGTCATCAAGCAGATGAATCCATTACGAATGGGATGTATCAAAGCAATCCATAGATAGGGTGGGAACAAACCACACCACGCGCAAGCACTTGTGCTCCAAAATGTGCATCTCTCCTGGCAGCCACATCCAGCCTGTAATGTTGGACAAAAGAGTTTAGAAGCCCATGTCGCTGCACTACATACCTCTTGAAGAGAGAGTGCTCCAGTTTCAGCCCAAGAAGAGGAAATCGCTCTTGTGGAATGTGCCTTGAAGGCTTCAGGCGGAGACCAGCCAGACAGCAGTTAGGCTGAAAAAATAGCTTCCTTGAGCCAACGGGCTATAGTGGCTTTAGACGCTGGAGACCCTCTGCACAGACCTGATAACAGGACAAAAAGATGATCAGAGGTCCTAAAAGCATTTGACATGCACAGATACTGCAACACAGCCCTTCGCACATCTAGAAGGTGCAATTGCCCAAAGGCTTCCGGAAACTCCTCTCTGGAAAAGGAAGGCAGGAAAATAGGCTGGTTTAGGTGAAACGCTGAAACCACCTTAGGCAGGAAGGAAGGCACCGTACATACTATAACTCCAGACTCTGAGAACTGCAGAAAAGGGTATCGACAGGACAGCTCCTGGAGCTCAGACACCTGTCTCGCTGAAATAATGGCCACCAAAAAGACAGTCTTTAGGATCACATCCTTCTCTGAAGCTCGCCTTAGCGGCTCGAAGGGCGAACACTGAAGGGCCTTTAAAACTAACCCCAGGTTCCAGGCCGGACACGAAGCCCGCACAGGAGGACGGAGCCGAAGCACCCCTCTAAGAAACCGTGCCACATCCGGATAAGCAGCCAGGGAGAGGCCAGCAACCTTCCCTCGAAAACATGCTAAGGCTGCCACTTGAACACGCAGGGAATTGTAGGCAAGGCCTTTTTGTAAACCATCCTGCAAAAAGTCAAGTATCGGCGAGACAGAAGTCCGCATAGGTGTAATAGTTTTAGCAGCACACCAAGCCTCAAATTGGCGCCAAAGTTGAAATTTGGTTGGCCTCTAACACCAGGGCATTAATCTACAGCTCACTGATAAAATATCCTCCTTCCTAGGGCATTTAAAAAAAAACCCTGCTGGGTCTGCATTGCCCATCCTCTTCACCCCAATTAGTAAAATGCCTACTAGTCTAGCAGGCCCTTTCCTCCCTTCCCCCCCTGAACCAACCTCCTACCCCCAACCCACAATAAACCTTGGTAGTCTACTGGATCCCCCATTCCCTATCCTTTCTTCCCCTCCTGCCCCTGGCAAACAATAAATTACTGGAAGTCTTAAAGTCTTCCACCTCTCCCCCCAACCCAACATTAACAACAAAAAAAATCCCTGGTAAACAAGTGCAGTGCTTCTCAAATCTGTCCTGGTGAACTATCAGCCAGTCGGGTTTTTAGGACATACAGCCTTTTTAGGATAGACAGATTTGCATGTCACCTCCATCATATGCAAACCTCTCTCATGCATACTCATTAAGGATATCCTGAAAACCTGGATGGTGAACCCCAGGATTTGAAAACCACTGTTCTAATTTCCCCCCCTTCCTTCCCTAAACCTCCTTGACCCTCCCCACTCACCTCAAAACGTTAAGTCAGGAGCAATGCTTATTACCTTACTAGTAAAAAAGCCCCGTTTCTGATGCAAATGAAACGGGGGCTAGCAAGGTTTTCTTCAGAGTGTGCATGTGGGAGTGTGTGTGTCCCTGCCCTCTGCCCTCTCCCCCTCCCCTCTCGGAGTCCAGTCCTTCAGTGTTAAGTTTCCTGCTGTACTGTGTTTGTGTTACAGAGAGAGTGAGGGCGTCTGTCTCCCCTCCCCCCTCTGAGTCCTTCACTGTTAGAGAGAGAGGGATTTCGTGCTGTGCTGTTTTCCTTCACTCATGGGGAAACCGGATATCTCTGGCGCTTCACACTTCCGGCTGGAGGCTTCACGTTGGTGGTGCCTTTTATATATAGAGAGATTTGGCATACTGGCCCTTAGCAGTGTGTCAGGATGCACTACTAGGGGGGCAGACGCTCCTGCTTCTGTGCCATCATCTTAAAAAATCCCCCCCCCTCAAGTGCATCCTGGAATGCAACGAGCGAGGTCAGTCTATCAAATAAAGGGATTTTTCCCTTATAAAATCCATTTATTTTGCAGAATGACCCACATATGGTGTGTCCTATTTTTCAAGGTGGCAGCAGTGATCTCATCTATTCCTGCCTACTAGCATCCACGTATCATACGTCACTCTTTCACAGACCAGGTGCAGTGATACAGTATTGATCAGATACATCCACTCCACAAAATCCAGAGATGGCCCCTAGCCAGCTGTTAGCCCTCCATGATAAAAAATGAAGATACATACCTTTAGCAGGTATTCTCCGAGGACAGCAGGCTGATTATTCTCACTATTGGGTTGTCGTCTGCGACGGCCCAGGAGACCACAAAAAAACTTGGGAGCAAACGAAGTCGTCTTTGGAAAGCTCCATCGTGCGGACTGAGCACACCGCGCATGCACGAACGGCTTCCCACCTGCAACACCAGCGTCAGTTCCTCAGTTTAATAAAAATGCAAACCAAAAACAAGAACAACTCCAAAGGGAGGAGGGCGGGTATGTGAGAATAATCAGCCTGCTGTCCTCGGAGAATACCTGCTACAGGTATGTATCTTCATTTTCTCCAAGGACAAGCAGGCTGATAATTCTCACTATTGGGGTATCCCTAGCCCCCAGGCTCACTCAAAACAATGAACATTGGTCAATTGGGCCTCGCAACGGCGAGAACATGACAGACATTGACTTGAAAAGAAAAGCAACTAGGTGAGAGTGCAGCCTGGAAGAGAACAGAAATGGGCCTAGGAGGGTGGAGTTGGATTCTAAACCCCAAACAGGTTCTGCAGCACTGACTGCCCAAACCAACTGTCGCGTCGGGTATCCTGCTGAAGGCAGTAGTAGATGTGAATGTGTGGACAGATCACCACGTAGCAGCCTTGCAAATCTCCTCAATGGAGGCTGACTTTAAGTGAGCCACTGACACAGCCATGGCTCTAACATTGTGAGCCATGACATGGCCCTCCAGAGTCAGCCCAGCTTGGGCGTCAGTGAAGGATATGCAATCTGCAAGCCAATTGGAGATTGTGCATTTCCCGATGGTGACTCCCCTCCTGTTGGGATCAAAAGAAACAAACAACTGGGTGGACTGCCTAAAGGGCTTAGTCCACTCCACGTAAAAGGCCAATGCTCTCTTACAGTCCAAGGTGTGCAACTTGTCTTCACCAGGGCGGGTATGAGGACAGGGAAAGAATGTTGGCAAGACAACTGAGGGTGAGTGCAGAGGACTACTCTGTTATGATGAAACTTGATATAAGGTGCATGGCACTACCAGGGCTTGGAGCTCGCTGACTCTACAAGCTGAAGTAACAGCCACCAAGAAAATGACCTTCCAGGACAAGTACTTCAGATGGCAGGAATTCAGTGGCTCAAAAGGAGCTTTCATCAGCTGGGTAACATAGTAACATAGTAGATGACGGCAGAAAAAGACCTGCACGGTCCACCCAGTCTGCCCAACAAGATAAACTCACATGTGCCATTTTTTGTATATACCTTACCTTGATTTGTACCTGTCTTTTTCAGGGCACAGACCGTATATGTCTGCCCAGCACTATTCCCACCTCCCAACCACCAGCCCTGCCTCCCACCACCGGCTAAGCTTCTGGGGATCCCTTCCTTCTGAGGAGGATTCCTTTATGTTTATCCCACGCATGTTTGAATTCAGTTACCGTTTTCCTCTCCACCATCTCCCGCGGGAGGGCATTCCAAGCATCCACCACTCTCTCCGTGAAAAAATACTTCCTGACATTTTTCTTGAGTCTGCCCCCCTTCAATCTCATTTCATGTCCTCTAGTTCTACCGCCTTCCCCTCTCCGGAAAAGGTTCATTTGCAGATTAATACCTTTCAAATATTTGAACGTCTGTATCATATCACCCCTGTTTCCCTGGGTGAGAACAACGTTGAGATCCCATGACACTGGTGGAGGTTTGACTGCAGGCTTTGACAAAAGCAAACCTCTCATGAAACGAACTACTAAAGGCTGTCCAGAGATAGGCTGACCTTCTACACGTTGAGGGTAAGCACTGATTGCACTAAAGTGAACCCTGACGGAGTTGGTCTTGAGACCAGACTCTGATAAGTGTAGAAGGTATTTAAGCAGGGTCCATGTAGGACAAAGAAAAGGATCTAGGGCCTTGGTGCACACCAGACAGCAAACCTCCTCCATTTGAAAGAATAACACTTTTTCGTGGAATCTTTCCTGGAAGCAAGCAAGACTCGGGAGACACCCTCTGAAAGACCTAAGGAGGCAACTTCTAAGCTGTCAACATCCAGGCTGTGAGAGCCAGAGACTGGAGGTTGGGATGTAGAAGTGACCCCTCGTTCTGGGTGATGAGGGTCGGAGAACACTCCAATCTCCAGGGTTCTTCGGAGGACAACTCCAAAAGAAGAGGGAACCAGATCTGACAGGGCCAAAAGGGTGCAATCAGAATCATGGTTCCACAGTCTTGCTTGAGTTTCAGTAAAGTCTTCCCTACTAGAGGTATAGGAGGATACGCACACAGAAGGCCTGTCCCCCAATGAAGAAGAAAGGCATCTGACGCTAGTCTGTCGTGGGCCTGGAGCCTGGAACAGAATTGAGGGACCTTGTGATTGAACTGAGTGGCAAAAAGATCCACTGAGGGGGTGCCCCACGCTCGGAAGATCTTGCGGACAACCTCCATGTTCAGTGACCGCTCGTGAGGTTGCATGATCCTGCTCAACCTGTCAGCCATACTGTTGTTTACGCCTGCCAGATACGTGGCTTGGAAAAACATGCCGTGGTGGTGAGCCCAAAGCCACATCCGGATGGCTTCCTGACACAGAGGACGAGATCCGGTGCCCCCCTGCTAGTTGGTGTGTAATACATTGCAACCTGATTGTCTGAATTAAAATGATTTGGTTGGACAGCCGATCTCTGAAAGCCTTGAGAGCGTTCCAGATCGCTCATAATTCCAGGAGGTTGATCTGAAGATCTTTTTCCTGAAAAGACCAAGCTCCTTGAGTGTGAAGCCCATCTACATGAGCTCCCCACCCCAGGAGGGATGCATCCGTCTTCAGTACTTTTTGTGGCTGAGGAATTTGGAATGGACGTCCCAAGGTCAAATTGGATCGAGTGCAAAAGTCGGTGGAGAGATGGATCACATCCTCTAGACCCCCTGTGGCCTGGCACCACTGGGAAGCTAGGGTCCATTGAGCTGATCTCATATGAAGGCATGCCATGGGAGTTACATGAACTGTGGAAGCCATGTGCCCTAAGAGTCTCAACATCTGCCGAGCTGTGATCTGTTGAGACGCTCGAGCCAAGGACATTAGAGCCAGGAGATTGTCTGCCCTTACCTGGGGAAGATAAGATTGAGACGTCTGTGTGTCCAACAGAGCTCCAATTAACACCAATTTTTGAACCGGGATAAGATGGGACTTGGGATGTTTGATTACAAAGCCCAGAAGTTCTAGCACCCGAATAGTCATCCGCATGGACCGTAGAACGCCTGCCTCCGAGGTGCTCTTCACCAGCCAATCGTTGAGATAAGGGAACACATGCACTCCCAGTCTGTGTAGCGATGCTGCGACAACTGCCAGGCACTTTGTGAAAACCCTGGGCGCAGACGCGAGACCAAAGGGCAGTACACAATACTGAAAGTGCCGAGTTCCCAACCAAAATTGAAGATACTTCCTGTGCGCTGGAAGTATCGAGATGTGAGTGTAAGCATCCTTTAAGTCCAGAGAGAATAGCCAATCGTTTTCCTGAATCATGGGAAGAAGGGTGCCTAGGGAAACCATCCTGAACTTTTCTCGGCCTAGGAACTTGTTCAGGGCCCTTAGGTCTAGGATGGGACGCATCCCCCCTATTTTCTTTTGCACAAGGAAGTACCTGGAATAGAATCCCAACCCTTCTTCTCCTGGTGAAACGGGTTCGACTGCATTGGCCTTGAGAAGGTCGGAGAGTTCCTCTGCAAGTACCTGCTTGTGCTGGGAGCTTTAGGATTGAGCTCCCAGTGGGCAATTTGGAGGTTTGGATACCAGATTGAGAGTGTATCCTAACCGGACTATTTGAAGAACCCCCCTGTTGGAGGTTATAAGAGGCCACCTTTGGTGAAAAAATATCAACCTCCCCCCGACCGGCAAGCCATCCGGTACGGACACTTTTTTTTGAGGCTATGCTGCACTGGAGCCAGTCAAAAGCCCATCCCTTGCTTTTGCTGGGGAGCCCTAGGGGCCTTAGATGCACGCCATTGACGGGAATGAGCGTACTGGGACTGAGCCTGGACAGGCTGCCGAGAAGCAGGAGTGTACCTACGCCTGTTGTAGGACTAGGGAGCACGCCTCTTCCCTCCAAAAAACCTCCTGGATGAGGAGGTGGTAGCAGAAGACGCACGGAGGGAGAGAAAATCCATAGCATCATGGTGCTTTTTGATCTGATCGACCATGTCCTCTACTTTTTCTCCAAAAAGATTATCCCCCCCGGCAAGGAACATCCACTATCCGCTGCTGGGTCTTATGATTCAGGTCAGAGACACGCAGCCATGAGAGTCTGCACATCACTATACCTTGAGCAGCTACTCGGGATGCCACATCAAAAGTGTTCCCTGGCCAGGAATTTGCGACACACCTTCTGCTGCCTGACCACCTGGTGAAAAGGTTCGGCGAGCTCCGGAGGAAGTGCTTCAACCAAACTAGACAGTTGCCTCACCAAGTTCCACAAGTGGATGCTCGTGTAGAGCTGTTAAGTTTGGATCTTGGTGGCGAGCACAGCGGCCTGATACGTTTTCCTCCAAAAGAATCCAAGATCCTAGACTCTCTGCCTGGGGACACCGAGAGCAGAGTCCACCACCATGGAATCGGAGTTGGGCCTTCACCATTACAGGTTCTCCATGGACTCTGTACTGGAATTCGGATTTTTTGGGGGACCACTGGATTAGAAAGAGGGAGGGAACGACCAATTTCGCATAAGTACTTTCCTGAGCGTATTATGCAAGGGGGCCATTGCAACCTCAGCAGGCGGAGAAGGATAATCCAAGACCTCGAGCATCTCGGCCCTGGGCTCATCCACAACCTCCATAGGGAATGGAATGTGCTTAGACATTTCCTGAACAAAAGATGAGAAAGAAAGACTCTCAAGTTGGAGACATTCTTCTTTCAATTGGCGGAGTAGGATCAGAGGGAACCCCATATGACTCTTTCTCTGAAAAGTATCTGGGGTCTTCCCTCCTCTTCCCACGAGCGCTCATCATCAGTATCGGACAAAAGCTCCCTAAGAGCAGCCGGAACCCGAGCCTGTCTTGACATCGAAGAACGACGACCTCGTGGGGGATGTCGAGAAGTCGACTCCTGCCTGGACTCCAGCGAAGCTTCCTCCACAGACGTTGAGGGGGAAACAACCTGGGTGGCAGCCGGCGCCAATACTGCAAGCAGCACCGAAGACGGGGACCTCACCACAGGCGATGGCCCAGATGCCGCTTCCGCAATCAGTACAGAAGGCGCAAGCACCCCCAACACCAAAGCAGATTGGCGCAGCAATCCCACCAGAAGCTCTGGAAAAAGGGCTCTGATGCGCTCGTCAAGAGCTTCCATTGGAAAAGGCTGGGGAGCCCGTGCAAGAGTCGGTGGCAGAATCTGAGGGGGCTCGAGAGCCGGTACCAGGCTGCCAGATGACCGATGCACTGGCACTTCCTGTATGGAGGGTGAGCGGTCCTCCCGGCGCCGACGCTTTTCGGGTGCCAACTCCCTCGGCTCCCCGGAGCTCTCGGTACCGTGCATGGAAGGAGAACGGTGTCGGTGCTTCTTAGCCTTCGCTCAACGTCCGTCATCGAGACTCCTCGGTACCGAAGAGGAGGACGTAGAATCCTCACGCCTCCTCGGGGCTGGGTCCAACGAAGGTCTGTCCCGGGGGGCCTGCATAGCAGTAGGCCTCGAGATAGGTGGAGACTAACTCGATGCCTCGCTGCTCCCAGCGCGATGCGGTCATTCGGCACCCATTACCTGCTCTCGATGTCGACGACGCCGACCTCGGTACCGATGTCGATGCCGACGTCAAAGGACCGGACTGATAAGCAAAAAAAAAGTTTCTCACGTTGAGCCTCCCGAGTCACTTGGGCCCATTTCTTCATCAAAAGACACAGCTTACAGGCAAGCTGGTCGGGCCCAAGACATTAGAGACACCACGCGTGGGGGTCAGTACCCGAGATGGTCCAGTTGCAGCGAGTACAACGTTTGAAGCCGCTGGAAGTCCTTGATGACATGGACGGAAAAACAGCGGCTGCGAAATTAAAAGATCGTGTCAAATAAAAGACACAAAAAAGGAAAAAAATGACCCGGCTGAGCAGCCTAAAGGGCGGGCACGACGAAAAAAAGAAGGAAACTTAAAAAGGTGAAGAAAAAAACTAATAAAATAATGGAAAAACTATTTTTTTTTTTTAATATTTGAGAAAAAAATACTACAACTTTAAGAAGAAAAGGAAGAAAGGGAAGCGGTAAACTCTGAGTCCAAGTCTCCTGAGCCAAAAAGAGCGCAGTCGAAGAAAAGACGTATGACTCCAGATCGCGAATCAAAAGAACTGAGGAACTTTGCATGGGAGATCCTGTACATTCCTGCTAGCAGCACATCTTCTAAGAAGACATCTTCTATTGCAGGAAGGACTGTGGAAGACAGGAGAGCTAGACTGAATCCCAAGATTGTTGATGACTTATTATTCATTCAAAGATTTAAAAAATCATGACAATGTTTCATAGGGCATATTTCTCCCCCATTTGGCATACAGAACATGTTGTATTTTGTACCCCTGGACATTTTAACAGAGTGGATTAGGATTCCTTGGGGTAGTAGAAATCAATTATTTTGAGGTTGGAATGGTAGAGGGTAGTAGTGAGGAGGGTTATTATAGCTGCTTGTTATTATTATTGCTTTCCTATTTGTAATTTATACACAATAGCTGCACAGCATATTGTTCCTTTTTATACTATAGTAAAAAAGATGTAAATATAAAATCATAATTATTTGAGGCTTCTGCAGATGAGGACAGAGCCCATGGGGACAGGGTTAGAACCAGAACATGCGGGGATGGGGTGGGGACGGAGACAGAATCCACGGGGACTGGGACAAACTTTGTCCCCGTGTCATTCTGCACCTACTACTACTACTTGACATTTCTAAAGCGCTACTAGGGTTACGCAGCGCTGTACAATTTAACATAGGACAGTCCCTGCTCAAAGGAGCTTCCAATCTAAAGGACAAATGTACCTCCAACACCTACCTTCCTTGGGCTACAGGGAATACCACCTAAGCATAATTGTATAACCATTTTCCTTATAGTCAATACTAGCCGTTAAGCCCGTAAAAACGGGTGAGTATTGCAGCTGTCCTCTCTCCCCTGGCCTCACCCTGTCCACCGATCCTCCCCCCCCCCCATATCCAGCAACCCTCCTCTTTCCCTTGGCCTTCCCCCTCCTCCAGCTACCCTCCTCTCTGCCCTGCTCTCACCCCATGTCCAGCAACCATGCCCTCTCCCCCCTGCCTTTCCCCCATGTCCAGCTACCCTCCTCCCCTCCGTGCAAGGCCCCCTGCACTGACCTGACAGCGCCTCTCACCTCCGTGTGAAAGCGCTACAGGCAGATCGCTCTGCTGCTGCCTGCAGCACTTCCACACGGAGGTGAGAGGCGCTGTCAGGTCAGTGCAGGGGCCTGATACGGAGGGGGCCGGGGATGGGGGGGTGGAGGTTGGTTTACACGATGTTCGTTTCCAGGCGGCGTGCGACAGTCCGACTCAGGTTCCCTCAGTGCTCCGCCCTCTGATGTCATGACATCTTGACGCGAGGACGGGACAGAGAGGGAAGTCTGTACTGTGCATTTGCAGGTGAGTCGGTCACTTGCCATTTATATGTTTGATTGATGTTTTACTCAACCCTCTCATATCTTCTTCCATTATTTGTCTGTCAATATTTCCTCCAGGTCCCTTTCCAACTCCACCATACACTTAAATATTCCCAATTTAGTATTGCTGACCATCTTATATAGATCCATGATTAACCTCTTCAGTGTTGCTTTCCCCCATTTTTCTTTCAGCAGCAACTCTTTATGTTATCTGATTGTCCCCCTGCTTTAAATAGTAACTAACCCGAGTATATACAAAGTAATCAGTATCTATTATTTATTTTAACACATTTATACCCCACATTTTCCCACTAGTAGTAGGCTCAATGTGGCTTACACAAGACCGTAAGGCAAACAGTAAAATACAATTAAACATATCATACTCCTCTAAGTCTTGGAACTCTAAATGCCCCCTCCCTCAAATCCCTGGTTCAAAATCCTTCTTGTACCAGAGTGACACGCACAGAAAATCTTTCCCCTCAGTCTATTCCACTGCATTCATATATTCTGCATACAGGGGTTAATAGAACCACAGTAGTTTTTCAGTTCCAATATAGTGTCCTGTCTAACTAATTTGCAACACAATCACCACAGCTCTACATATGACCTAAAGAGTACCACAGGAACCGCTGGCTCATCCTTGTGCAGAAGCATGAGGTTTCTTCCTCAGCATGTCAGCAGACCAATGCAAAAAAACCTCTGGGATGAGAAGAAAGAATCCTACATGAAAAAAAGCCTTCATGGAAATCCTTGATAAGAAGCATGATATTGTTTTCCTGGATCAGCTCAATTTCTAAGCACGTTCAGAATATTCAGAAATGTCAAATAGCAAACTAAAAAACTGCGTAAAAAGAAAAATGACTCAGTTGTTAGCAAACCCATGCCTTGTCCATATTTCCTTTTCAGCTAACATGTCATGCAGGAACCTGATATGCAAATTTAAAACATGCAGACCTTGTGCCCATCAGACTTCCACTATTAACACGCATTTTTACTGCTGTAATTGTCTATTGCTTATGTTTGACTTATTCTTGCAGTACAACACCTTGAGTGAATTCCGTCAAAAAGGCAGTAAATAAATCCTAATAAATAAATGTGCATAAAAGTTTTATGCAAAGGGCAGCTTCTTTTGCACATGTCCAAACAAAAACAGAAGTGCATGCACATATTGGTGTCTGTCTTTCTGCTCATAAATATTAGCCTCAAAAACATTTCTTCCATACTCATAAAACCTGAAGTAACTGTGTGGTAAACCTCACACCAACTTCTGCACACACCCCTTAAACCTTAATTCCCTCATCTCCCAATGACAGCAAATTGCCCTATGCATTAGCGTACCGCTTACTCAAGATTTTCCCACACTGCTCCCTGATGCAGAAAGCCGTCCAGTGCGGGGAAATCTTGAGTACAACCACTGTGCCAAAGGAACAGTGGACATGCAAAGTACTTGAATTAGTAACTGCTCCTGATGTAACAATATTTTTAAAAAATGCACTAGAAGTCAGCACAGTTTTTCTTTTATTCTTCACAACAGCTTAGGGCAGGCATGTGAGAAATGATATCGCAGCAACTGAAATAACAGGGACATGGGGAAAGGAAGAAGCAATATGGATCACCTTAAAAGAGAACCTCTGTCCATGTGGGTGTTGTCTACAGACCTCCAACACAATTGGAGGAACTAGAACAAGATCTGATCGCGGATACTCAAAAGTTGGGAAAAGAAGAGAGAGGTGCTGTTGCTGGGAGATTTCAATCTGCCGGATGTAGATTGGAAGGTTCCACCTGCGGAATCAGAAAGAAGTAGAGAGATTGTGAATGCTTTTCAAAGTGCTCTGGTCAGACAAATGGTGACAGAACCCACGAGGGAGGGAGCGGCGCTGGATCTGGTGCTCACAAATGGGGATAGTGTATCAAATGTCCGAGTGGGTGCCCACCTGGGCAGCAGTGACCATTCAAACGGTTTGATACGACAGCTGAAGTGGCGGGCAGCCACTCAAAACTCAAAGTCCTAGATTTCAAGCATGCTGACTTTAGTAAAATGGGGGAATACCTGAGGAAGGAGCTGATGGGCTGGGAGGGCGAATGAGAAGTGGAAGGACAGTGATCCAGGCTGAAAGAAGCTATAAATATGGCCACAAGCCTTTTTGTAAGGAGAGTAAATAAAAGCAAGAGAAAAAGGAAACCGA